>NC_062544.1:275969085-276336257 GCF_016906955.1 Phacochoerus africanus | reverse complement strand
GTCTGGATGAACTGGGTCACAATCAGCTTGAACTCTGCCTCAGATCAGTGTAGATAATAGTGAAGTGTGGATGCTTAAGTCGTTATTTTTAAGTTAATAATGGTCATTGGATTTAACGTTATTCTGGTAGTAATTCTCCTACTCATTTACAGTCCAGTGTGCTTTCCAGAGAGGATGGGAGGCGCTGGGATTGTGGCGGGTTTACCAGGACTGCACTCGGCCACCCCTGCTTTCTCTCTCCTGCGGCCTCTGGCCTGAGGAGAAAGGGACTACTGCACTAGCAGTGTTGCTGTATATTCCTTTTTTTTTTTGGTCTTTATGGCGTTTTAGGGCGGCATCCGCGGCATATAAAGGTTCCCAGGCTAGGGGTCCAATAGGAGCTACAGCCGCTGGACTATACCACAGCCACAGCAACGCAGGATTCAAGCTATGTCTGCAGCCTACACCACAGCTCACGGCAATGCCGGATCCTTAACCCACTGAGCGAGGCCAGGGATGGAACCTGAGTCTTCATGGACGCTTGTCGGGTTCACTAAAAATTGAATCATAATGGGAACTCCTTATTCTTTTTTTTTTTTTTTTTTTGGCTGCAAGTGACATGAGGAAGTTCCCAGGCCAGGGGTTGAACCCAAGCCTCAGCAGTAACCTGAGCCACAGCAGTGACAATGCTGAGTCCTTAACTGCTAGGCTACCAGGGAACTCCTGTGTTTCTGTGTATTCTTAATATTAATGACCCTAAGGCTTCAAGAAAATGCCGTTACATTGTTTTTGTACCTTTAAGACAGCAAAATAGTGCAAAGCACTTAAGAGAGATTTCCACTTAAATCGGTAGCATTTTCAAACTCATGAAAACCAAGCTTTAATACTACAGAAATTTCACTTCCATAAGGCACCTTGTTACCCAAAAGTACCAGACAGAACAGTAGATTCCCCTGGGTGGTGGATTGGTTAGGGGCTTCACGTGTGTGCTTTGAGGACCAAGGTTCCAGCAGAGCCCGTGAGCAGTCAGCAGAATGAAAAGATTGCCCCTATCCTTGCTTTAGCCATGGCAGCTCTGCTTTGATCTATTTTATAACCTAGCCTTGGGAACCTCCATATGCCATGAGTGCAGCCCTAGAAAAGACAAAATAAATAAATGAATTAATTGAGAACATAACAGAAATGGGGCACAGATTCTAAAAACACAAAATGTATGCTGCTGTTCATGTCCAAGGGTCTCATTGTATAGCCCTATCTTCCAATCCCTGGCCTAGTAAACATCAGTGAATTGATTTATTTTAATTTCTTTATTTTTTGTATGTTTTTTAGGGCCAAACCTGTGGCATATGGAGGTTCCCAAGGCTAGGGGTCAAGTCAGAGCTGTAGCAGCAGGTCTACCCCACAGCCACAGCATCGCCAGATCCAAGCTGCATCTGTAACCTACACCACAGCTCACGGCAACGCCGGATCCTTAACCCACTGAGCGAGGCCAGGGATCGAACCCGTGTCCTCATGGATACTAGTTGGTTTCATTACCACTGAGCCAAGATGGGAACTCCCTCGGTGCCTTTTAATGTGAATGTTCCAGGAGCACTCACTGTTTTAAAACTGATGCCGTATTAGCCAGTGCGCATTACGCTAACACAGCTATTTCTTTTTCTGTTAGGAATCAGTCTTTGCACTTGCATCTCAAGCACTATGGTGTGAATTGTGATGACTGGTTATTACGCCTCATGTGTGGGGGAGTAGAAATCAGAACAATTTATGCTGCTCACAAACAGGCCAAGGCTTGCCTCATTTCCAGACTAAGCTGTGAACGTGCTGGGACCAGGTTCAATGTCCGGGGAACAAATGATGATGGTCACGTCGCTAATTTCGTAGAAACTGAGCAGGTAGATTGTGTTTACATTGCTGACTTCATGTGTTAGAGGGGAGATACAGAAAATAATAAAACAGGTGTTTATGTGATTCAGAACTCACTTCATTTTATGGTTGTTCTTGGCTACTCCCTAGCCTTAAGAACGGCTGAAATAAACTTATTTAGCTAATTCGAGTAAGTAAAATTTTTTACTCATCAGCGTGACATTTGTTGTCAGTGGCATATGTTTTAGTACTGAATTTAAAATTCTCAATTATAGAGCTAGACGACCTAAGAAAAGTGGGGGGTTTTGGTGAAATTAATTCAAATCAAACTCTGAAAGGTAGTACATTAAAAGTTATAATATTTTTGGCTATGAAACTATGTAGTTGTAAATTCAAGCCATGCCCCAAGTCCAACTCAGATCATCAATTTAGTTTTTGACTGTAAACCACCTATACTTTAATCAAAAATAAATAAAACTTAATGAACTGGCAAAAAAACAAGCTAGTTTTTGAAAACTATAAAAAGCTAAAGAAAACAACTAAGTGAATCATAAAGGTGTATGCATAAAATGTCAAAATTCAAAAGGAATTCCTTTTTAAAAGTTGTAATTCTTATGCTTATATTTTCACTGGTTTCTTGGTGAATGTATGTAAAAGAAACATCACTAGTTGAAAAAAAATCCAACTTATTTAGTGGCCTATTTTGGATATTTTGTTAGGGCAATTTGTATGTGAGAGGTTGGTCATAAGATGTAACTAGCGTACACTGGATCTTAGCACCTTTGTCTTCAGATGTAGAGGCAGCAACTTTGTGGAAATATATTTTATACATTATATTCCTCTGCAGGTTGTGTACTTAGATGACTCTGTTTCTTCCTTCATACAAATCCGGGGATCTGTCCCCTTGTTCTGGGAGCAACCAGGGCTGCAGGTACGTGTTTTGACATTCAGTTATTTTTTTCCTTTTGAGAACTTTCCGTATTTCCTAAACTTGAGGATAGTTTATTAGTCATTGGATAGTCCTGTTACTCGAGCTAATAATATTAGCTAGATTCATAAATGAGGATCCAATTACAGAGTTCCTGGAATGGCCTAGTCATTTTTTTTTTTTTCCTTTAATGTTCTTTCAGACACCCCTGGGAACTCAGTACCTACGTTTAATATTAAATGTTGATGTTTTCATGGCACATTGATTTTCAAAGTGTTCGTAAATTTACTGTCTCAGTATCTTAGTAGATAGCAATTTAGTCTCTGTAGGCAGAAAAATGTAGTAGTTAAAGCTTATGAAAGCTGACCTCTCGGTTTGAATCCTTATCCCTCTTACTAGCTGTGACCTTGGGCAAGTGATTTAACCCCTCTGTGTCTCTGCTTTCTTATCTGTAATATGGGAATAATATTAGGAGTTTCCACTTCTTAGGGTTCATTAAGGATGAAATGAGAAGTACTTAGACCAGTAACTGGTGCACACAGTCAGCATTATGGAAGGATTAGCTTTTGTTATTAAGAATATATCTGGAACCTCCCTACACTGTTGGCGGAAATGTAAATTGGTACAACCCCTATGGAAAACAGTATGGAGGTACCTCAGAAAACTAAATACAGAACTACCATATGATCCAGCAGTCCCACTCCTGGGTATATATTGGGACAAAACTTTCATTGAAAAAGTTACATGCACCCCTATGTTCATTTTAGCAGTATTCACAGTAGCCAAGACGTGGAAACAACATAAATGTCCATTGACAGATGAATGGACTAACAAGATGTTACATATGCACAATGTACATACACACTACTCAGCCATAAAAAAGAACAAAATAATGCCATTTGCAGCAACATGGATGGACCTAGAGATTCTCATATTAAGTGAAGTAACTCAAAAGAGAAAGACAAATACCATACAATTTCACTTATACGTGGAATCTAAAATATGGCACAAATGAACCTATCTACAGAAAAGAAACAAACTCATGGACATGGAGAACTGACTTGTGCTTGCCAAGGGGGAGGGGGAAGGGAGTGGGATGGACTTGGGAGTATGGGGTTAATAGATAAAAACGATTACATTTAGGATGAAGAAGCAATGAGGTCCTGCTGTATAGCACAGGGAGCTATATCTAATCACTTGTGTTAGAACATGATAGAAGATAATATGTGAAAAAGAATGTGTGTGTATATATGTGTGTGTGTGTGTGTGTACATATATATGGGTCACTTTGCTGTACAGCAGAAATTGACAGAACATTTTAAATCAACTATAATAAATTTTTTCATAAAAGAATATATCTGAGAGTTCCTGTTGTGGCTCAATGGATTAAGGACTCTCTGGGTCTTTGTGAGGACACAGATTCGATCCCTGGCCTCATTCAGTAGGTTAAGGATCTAGCATTGCTGCAAATCTTGGCGTAGTTCATGGATGCAGCTCAGATCTGGTATTGCCATGGCTGTGGTATAGGCAGCAGCTGCAGCTCCGATTCAGCTCCTGGCCCAGGAACTTCCATATGCCACAGGTACAGCTATTTAAAAAAAAAGAAAGAATATATCTGCTACTTTGTAATTTGCAGTGACTTGTCGTCTTTAATATGATCTCTGTCTTGCTTTGTGATCTTTTTTTAAAGAAAAAAACTTTCCTTTGTTGATGAAATACCTAATCTTTAAAATGTAAGATATTTTTCAAGTAAGATTGAAATTAATACTGGTTTGCTCATAGTCACGTGATTTTGCGTTTTATTTTTGTTCAAACATCTTTAGTCCCTAAAGTGCAAATTATATTCATTTTAGGCTTCTGGTAGATACTGTCTAGTAAATTTTGTGCCTCAGTCTATAGTATGGAGAAAATGGACAGAAAAAAGTCTTGCCTCCACTTGGGTCACAGCTGGATCTCTCTCACATCCTAGAATGTTATTGCGGAGAAAAACTGCAGACCACCTGAACCTTTTCAATAAGGCAGTTTATTCAAGACAGGCTAAGAATGAACAAGATTAACACGTGAACTGCTTTGCTAAAATTTTTGAGTTTTTGTAAAGACCAGTTTGACTCATGCTGGTTTCATCTTTGGCATATTAACTGTAACTTAAGTCGATGCATTTCTCCTCACGTCTTCTTGGGAAAGAAAACTAACCCTACCTCGCTTCCCCTAAGTTTTTGTAACCAGAGAGGGTGTTTGGAATATTGGCCTTGAAAAATTTCTAAAACCCTGCTTTGATGCAAGGTAAATTCTTTTGCTTTAGAGACAGTGTAAGAAATTGTGATAGCCTGTTTATAGCCCTCTGTTTTACTGCTTTCTGTGTTATTTTATTAAGAAGTTCAGAATTAACAGTGTTTGATTATTCAGTAAGGTTGCATCCTGAGTGGTTACATCAAAGGGTCCTCCTGGGGTGAGACTTCCTTCCCGTTTCCTTCTGTGCTGTGGCCTGTCCACCCAGATAGTCTGGCTGAATATTTTCACTTGATTATGGGCTGAAAACTGTAGATTTTTTTTTTCTTTTTTGCTTATTTTAGGGCTGCACATGCAGCACATGGAAGTTCTCAGGCTGGGGCTTGAATCAGAGCTGCAGCTGCCGGCCTACACCACAGCCACAGCAACGCCAGATCCAAGCTGCATCTGTGACCTACACCACAGCTCATAGCAACTCCAGATCCTTAGCCCACTGAGCAGGTCCAGGGATCGAACCCACATCCTCATGGTTACTAGTTGGATTTTGTTTCTGCTGAGCCATAACAGGAACTCCCTGAAAACTATATATTTATAAATTGTGACTTTCTTGATAGAGATAGTAGTTTTTGAGACATCAAGACAGTCCAAGAATCCTGCCAGATGTCACTGAGCTGGCCTGTTATCTCAGATTGGGTTGAGACTTGGGTCTGTGGTTCCTAATATTTAGCTTAGTAGTTTTTAAAGCCAGCCTTATTTTAAACAGTGATGGATTAGTTTCATGAGTATTTTCTAGCATATTCTACATAATTCTAAAGGAGTTGGTAATAGAGGAATGAAAATAATAGGTATTGATTCTTAAAAATACCAAGTTGATTTTCTCATAGATGACAAACAAGGACTGTTGATGCAGCGTAGTTGGAAGTTGTTGTGAGGTGTCCTTTGTGTTTTCAGCACTGGGATTTGTTCTGGGGACTCCTTGAAGTTAGCATTGCCTAGTGAGATGTCCCACCTCAGAGGTCACAGACAGAGTATCATTAGGCACTTGGCCATTATCCTACCTCTTTTCCTCTCCAGTTCCTTAATTCTTCTCAGGTTCTTCAGATATTTTATTTTTCTTTTATTTTTTTATTTTTTGTCTTTTTGCCTTTTCTAGGGGCGCTCCTGCGGCATATGGAGGTTCCCAGGCTAGGGGTCGAATCGGAGCTGTAGCCACCAGACTACGCCAGAGCCACGTCTGCAACCAACACCACAGCTCATGGCAACGCCGGATACTAAACCCACAGAGCAAGGCAAGGGATCGAACCCACAACCTCATGGTTCCTAGTCGGATTCGTTAACCACTGCGCCACGACAGGAACTCCACTTCAGATATTTTAAAGGAATCTTTGGAAGTGATTTTAAAATGCAGATTCGTGGCCTCAGCTTCACAGCAACTGATGTAGAACTTCTTGGAATGGGACCCGGAATCCCATTTTAGCCAAGTTTCCCCGCTCGAACTTGAGAACTTGTGCTGTACCAGGTCCTACTCTGCTGACCTTGCGTTGTATCCAGCCCCATCTGCTCTGGTGGCCAGTCCTGAGCCAGCAGAGGCAGCCCCCATGACCTCAGCCCCAGCGTCCTCCTAGGTCCTGGGACCTTGTTTTCATTCCCACTCTTGTCATCTCAGTTAAAGTACTTATAATTCTTCTTGCCTGGAAGATTCTCACAGTTTTCTAATTGGTCTCAGTCCAGCTTTCTGGCATTTCTTTCCACCTTTGATTTCTTGTGCTTCTCAGATCTGCTAGACACCTGTTTCTTCATGATCTGGCTTTCTCTACCTATCCGACTTCATGCTGGACTGGTTTCTAACAGGAACCCTCTTTTCCCACATTAAGGTTTGTTGTCCTTCAGGAGCCAACTCAGATCTCATGGAAGAGATTCCAGTCACTCCTCTGCACTGATCTCTTCATTAAATCCTCGAGTTCTTCTGATGTTTACTTGTTTTATACTAGGTGTATATAGTCCTGTATCCTATGAGAAATTAAAAGACTATAGTGATGCTTCAGAGAGAGCTTGTAAACTGTTTGGGGAGTCAGGCCTTTCAGGGAGAACGTAAATGTATCAATAGGAATTAGTTAAGGGCTGACAACTCATTTTACTTATGATTTCCTGTCTCTGTAGTTATTTAGCATTTATTATTCATAATATTGCTCTGATATTATGACATTTTTATTATAGTTGATTTACAATGTTCTGTCAATTTCTGCTGTACAGCTAGATGACCCAGTTATACGTATGTGTACATTCTTTTTCTCACATTCTCCTCCATCATGTTCCATCGCAAGTGACTAGATCTAGTTCCCTGTGCTATACAGCAGGATCTCGTTGCTTATCCATTCCAATGCAATAGTTTGCATAGTAGATGCAAACTTCCAGTCTCTCCCACTCTCTCCCCTTACTCGTGGCAACCACAAGTCTGTTCTCCATGCCCATGAGTTTGTTTATTTTCAGTAGATAGGTTCATTTGTGCCACATATTAGACTCCAGATATAAGTGATATCATATGGTATTTGTCTTTCTCTTTCTGACTTGCTTCTCTTAGTATGAGAGTCTCTAGCTCCATCCATGACATTATATTAGAGCTTATATTAGTCTTAAAAGATGGTAAGCATCATGAGATTTATGCCCAGCATAATATTTGGTAGAATTTTTGATTGAATTGAAGTTTCAGAAATATGTGAACACGAAGCAATAATGTTGTCAGAAATGATGTTCCATACCACCCAATGAAGTAGTTTTCTAGAAATCCCCTTTAATGCAACTTAAAAAAAAAAAAGTAAATTTATGGTCATGTAAAGCCTTAAAAATTTCTGGAGTGCTACTTTTATTACCATTGACATAACTCTTTCATTTTAGAAGTTTTTCTTTAACATTGAGTGACAAAACCTAGTCTGATCTAACAGATATATTGCTCTAGGAGTTATGTAGCTGGTTGTGTATATATGTTGGGGAGCAGGGTGAAAGGGAACAACCAGAGCCACCACCTAAAAAACATGAGAACTGGTATTTCCCCTTCCTGACACTTGGGAGCACTATGCAAGGTAAATGTTAATGAATAAACAAAATGCTATGTCTTAACCATTTCTAGAGTTATAGTCAACTATCTGAGATGACTTCAAAGAAAAAGTACTGACTTCTGCTGAGTTTTCTGTAGTCTAAAACACATAAAGTCCTAGAGCACAGATATTTCAAAGTTTAAAATCTTATATAGACTGTTAAGAACTAGGAAATAAAATGGAATATAGATGTGACATTTGGCTAATCAATTTCTTATTAAGAAGAGAGAACACTAAAGAGACAACTCCCCTGATTTCTCAATGCAGTCATTCACTTGTCTCACTTATCAGAACCAGAAGGAGAATGCTGAATGAATGATCATACTGTTATTTCCGTTTTGGAATTTGATGAGCAGATTCAAGCTTATTTTCTGGTTTTATCTGTCCAATTGCATGGATTTGGCGACCCTGCTCCCACACACACACACACACACACACACACACACACACACACACACACACCCTTTAAAGTCACTTTGCTCACAGATTAGCAAGAATGGATTCTGGGCAACTTTGATCCCAAAGTCTCAGAAGGAAATGTTTACAAGTGAAATTCAGGGAAAGAATCTGGTCTTAGCTTTATATTTCTTCTTAGATCTTTCTCAATTCTCCCTCATCTCTCTGCCACTTTCCTATATGAGAAAAGAAAAACTAACAAGATACTATAGGTAGTTATTTTACATCTTGTTTAATTCTTTCAAAACCCAGATTTTCTGATTCTGCAAAGTGTGTTGTTACTGTAGTTATATGACTGAGAGGTTGACTTGGAAAGTCTGCTTTTCTGGGGACGGTATTTTAAAATTTGTTGGATCTTTGGGTGAGGGAGGAGTAAGTAGAGTATTCAGCATAATAGAGAAAAAAGATATGTCGATGTTGTATTTGTAGGCAGCCTGGAACAGTAGGAATTTTGGTTAGGAGACCTAAATTGTCATGTGAACCTTTTTTGGAATAAATGATGTTGCCCTATGAAGATGAGTGTATTCATTTGGCTGCATTTGTTTTTTTATCGCCCAAAGAGCAGTATCTGTTGACTTATAAAGGGTACATAGTTTGAGCTTAAAACAAAGTAATGTACAAGAAAGTACTCTTAAAAATAGCTTTGTCTCCATGTTGGCTTTCGTGTGATTAAACATATTTTTTCTTGTCCTAGGTGGGATCTCATCGTGTCCGTATGTCAAGGGGCTTTGAAGCCAATGCACCTGCTTTTGACAGGTAAGACTGATTAGCTTCACATAGAGCTGAAAGTTTGATATTGCTGAACAAGGAAACTAGTCGTCATTATATTTAATGATTCATTTCAGTTTTTTTTTGGCTCTAAAACTTCTTCTTGCCTCCTGATTTAACTAGAAGATAGTGACACTGTTATAAATTCTAGGAGTGGAAGCATTAAGCATGTGGGTTTTGATGTCATGGCCTTAAAACCATCTCTTATGGCTGCACTATCCAATATGGTAGCTCCTGGCCACATGTGGCTCTTGG
Source organism: Phacochoerus africanus (assembly GCF_016906955.1). Classification (NCBI taxonomy): domain Eukaryota; kingdom Metazoa; phylum Chordata; class Mammalia; order Artiodactyla; family Suidae; genus Phacochoerus; species Phacochoerus africanus. Next base: position 276,326,684 of record NC_062544.1, on the reverse strand, counting down.
ACCTTTGAAATTGGTCCAAAGTGTGTACCGAATTTCAGACTTAGTCCAAAAAAAAAAAAAGCTAAGTACTTTAATAACATTCCGTTATTATAATATTTTATATATTTTTATATTTTTAATATATTATTTTATATATCAGTTACATATAGAAATGCTATTTTAGCTGTATTGGATTAAATAAATTCCATGTAAATTAATTTCATCTTCTCATTTTGACTGCTTTAATGTACCTTCTAGAAGATTTTAAATTATATCTGTGGCTCATATTTCCTTTGGACGATATTGCTTCTGGCCTCTGGAATGGTTAGAAACAGGAGAGAATGAAGGCTCAAATTTGGGGCCTATTTTCCTAAGGCTGGGGCTACCAAGGAGGCCTCTGAATACTCCCTCCCAGAGAAGGTAACATCCTCAGGAGGAAGGTGCTGCCCTCTGCCCTCCGCCCTCTGCCCTGGTGGCCTTTCCAACCAGGATGGATGGCTCGTGTTTTCCATGCCAGTCTAGCATCAGCCTCTCAGGATGGAGAGGGAGCTGACTGGTTCCATCAGCTCTAACATAGGTGGGAGTTTAAGTCAGAGAGGAGGTTGCATTAACTGAGTTTCCATACATTTCAGACTTCTGAGAACATGTGGAACAAATCTGTATCCGATTTTGCCAATTCTATGCGTTTAAAATGCTGCTACAAAGGTCTTGTTTAATAGTGGGTTTCTGTTTATTGAAAAAAAGTTGTTGGTTTACCATTTGACAAATGCTTATTTTCTTCTTTAATAGGCATTTTAGAACACTCAAGAATTTATATGGTAAACAAATAATAGTAAATTTGCTTGGATCTAAGGAAGGTGAACATATGCTAAGTAAGGCTTTCCAGGTAAGTATGATCATTTTGTTCTTCTGTTCTGGCCCATGGACACCTAGGATGGTTTTATTTATTTATTTATTTATTTTATTTTATTTATTTATTTTTTGCAGGTTTTTTTTAAATTTATTTTTTCATTTTTTTTATTAGTCAAATGAATTTATCACATCTGTAGTTGTATAATGATCATAACAATCTAATTTCACAGGATTTCCATCCCACAGCCCAGGCACATTCTCCCACCCAAACTGTCTCCTCCAGAGACCATAAGTTTTTCAATGTCTGTGAGTCAGCATCTGTTCTGCAAAGAAGTTCCGTCTGTCCTTTTTTCAGATTCCACATGTCAGTGAAAGCATTGGATGTTGGTGCCTCATTGTACGGCTGACTTCACTCAGCATGATAGTTTCTAGATACATCCATGTTGCAAAAAATGCCGGTATTTCGTTCTTTTTAATGGCTGAGTAATATTCCATTGTGTATATGTACCACCTCTTCTGGATCCACTCCTCTGTCGATGGACATTTAGGTTGTTTCCATGTCTTGGCTATTGTAAATAGTGCTGCAATGAACATCGGAGTACATGTGTCTTTGCAAGTCGTGGTTTTCTCTGGGTAGATGCCCAGGAGTGGTCTTGCTGGATCAAATGGTAGTTCTATGTTTAGTTTTCTGAGGCATCTCCATACTGCTTTCCCCAGTGGTTGCACCAATTGACCATCCCACCAGCAGTGTACTGGGGTTCCTTTTCCTCCACACCCTCTCCAGCACTTATTGTTTGTAGACTTTTGGATGATGGCCATTCTGGCTGGTGTCAGGTGGTACCTCATCGTGGTTTTGATTTGCATTTCTCTAACAATGAGTGATGTTGAACATCTTTTCAAGTGTTTCTCGGCCATCTGTATGTCTTCTTTGGAGAACTGTCTGTTTAGATCTTCTGCCCATCTTTGGATGGGGTTGTTTGTTTTTTTGGTATGGAGCTGCAGAAGTTGTTTATAAATCTCGGAGATTAATCCCTTGTCAGTCGATTCACGTGCAAAGATTTTCTCCCATTCTGTGGGTTGTCTTTTTGTGTTGCTTAGGGTTTCCTTTGCTGTGCAGAAACTTTGAAGTTTGAGTAGGCCCCATTTGTTTATTTTTCTTTTTATTGTCAATACTCTGATAGGTGGATCTGAGAAGATGTTGCTGTCATTTATGTCAGAGAGTGTTTGGCCTATGTTTTCCTCTAAGAGTTTGATAGTGTCTGGTCTTATATCTAGGTATTTAATCCATTTGGAGTTTATTTTTGTGTATGGTGTAGGATGGTATTTTAAAAATAATATAATAAAATAATCAGGTCTCCCATTGTGGCTCAGAGGGTTAAGAGGGTTAAGGTCTGTGAGGATGTGGGTTTGATTCCTGGCCTCGTTCATTGGGTTAAGAATCTGGCATTGCCACAAGCTGCGGTGTAGCTCACAGACACAACTCAGATTTGATGTTGCTTTGGCTGTGGTGTAGGCCTGCAGCTGTAGCTCTGATTCGACCCCTAGCCCTGAGAGCCTCCATGCACCACAGGTGCAGCCGCAAAAAAGGAAAGAAAAAAAAAAAAGAATAATCACATTCTTCCAGGAAGTAAATTACTTCCCAGAAAAATGTTGGTTATTTTTTGGCATCATAAACTCTTTGGAGCAAGTGGGGTAATGTTGCTGAAATTGGAATTATGGAACGCTTTCAAGGCAATTGACCCTGTTTTCTGTGTGCTTATTTATGTTGTGGAGAAGCAAAAGAATACCCTCTCCCCCCAAAAAAGTTCACCTGTCACTTGTAGAAAGATTCCAAGCAAGCGGTTTCCTCCTTCACCTGTTCATTGTCTTGCCTGTTTCCTAGAAACCATAGTTACTGTTTTCAACCTATGAGATGGTGAATAATGCATTTGTATACACCTAAGAATGTATCTCCTTGTTCTTTGAGAATTTCAAGTCAATAAGAACCTAAAAAAGTCTCACTTCTAAAGAAAAGATATCTTCCTTAAAATTTATTGAATCAGTCACGAATTGATATAAATTATAGTGTTACACAAGATTATAAACTTAAACAAAAGGGGGAGTTCCTGTTGTGTCTCAGTGGTAATGAACTCGACTAGTATCCATGAGGACACGGGTTCAGTCTCTGGCCTTGCTCAGTGGGTTAAAGATCTGATATTGCTGTGAGCTGTGGTGTAGCTCACAGACACAGCTCAGATCTGGCATTGTCATGGCTGTGGTGTAGGCCAGCAGCTGCAACTCCGATTCTGCCCCTAGCCTGGGAACTTCCATATGCCGCAGGTATGGCCCTAAAAAAAAAAACAAAAAAACAGAAACAAAAACAAAAACAACAAAATGGTTAGAAAACATTTTCTGAAGTTTACGTTACTGAAATTAATGAAGTCTAGAACTAACTTAATTACTTGGCTATTTTAATATCTTTAATAAACAAGTTATACTTTAGAGATTGACTTTTTATGGTGAACTTTTAAAACATATGTATTGAGTGAAAGTTTAAAAAATCATTTTTTTTTAAGTTTTAGGGAAAAGATGCCACAAGATATCAGCAAATAATTTTCCATTTTAGCACAAGTGGCAATGCAAGCTTTGTGAGATTAATAAGACTTTAAGGACCTGCTGGGCTTTTAATTTAAAATGCCAGGTTCCATTTATAGCGTTGTATTGATGAGATCATATTCAGTTAACATTTAAATGAATATTTGCTTTTTATTTTCAGAGTCATTTGAAAGCTTCTGAGCACGCAGCTGATATCCAGATGGTGAATTTTGACTACCATCAAATGGTTAAAGGAGGAAAGACAGAAAAATTACACAGTATTCTTAAACCTCAAGTCCAAAAGTTTCTAGATTATGGATTTTTTTATTTCAATGGAAGTGAAGTTCAAAGGTTTGACTACGCTGTTTCTCTTTTCTTTAAGTTGGAACTTTGCTATGATTTGATTTAATTAAGTAAAACATCTTCCTTTACTATACTTGATCTTAGGCTTCTATGGGTCAGGCTGTGTGCTTAGTGTCTTCAAGTATTAATAACAATTGCAGGAATCGGTTCTGTCATTCTCTCCATTCACATTGGAGGAAGTAGGGGCTTAAAGCTGCTGTCTGCCCCCAGTCACACAAGTGGAAGGTAGAACTGAGATTTATCTGGCCCCAGACCTCATGCTGCTGTCTCTGAGGCTACTCTGCTTCTCTTTTAAAATTAATATCGTGGTATTTCTCGACCTCAGTAAGGATTATTAAATGCAAATTAAAAGACATTAGTGTCTGCTTCAGTACAGAACTATAGAGCTCTAAATCTGAATCTATGTTTAGCTCCTAACTACTGGCCTAATTGAAAGTAAGCGAGTGTGGTTGACTAGGTAGACGTGTAGTAAAGAACATACGGTGACACGTTAACAGTTGTGGAGTCTGGGTGGTGGGTATGTGAATGTTCACTGCACAATCTTTCATCTTCCTTGTTTGTTTGAAAATTGTTATACTAAAAAGTTGGGGTAAGGAAGTAGCTGCTGCATTTTCATCAGCTTAATTTTTCTTGGTTTGTTTTAGCTTTATTATTTCTGTTTTAAACTACTTGTTTAATTTTACTGAATTTGTTACAGATGCCAGAGCGGTACAGTTCGGACAAACTGCTTGGATTGTCTTGATAGAACAAATAGCGTGCAGGCATTCCTTGGTTTAGAGGTAAAAGGATAAAATATGTATGTGCAACTTATATCAAATGCCTTTTTCAGTGCTTTTGTGATATTTATGTTTCTAATTACTTTTCACAAAATGAAGTTGTGCTAAAGGCATTCTTCTAGTCTCTTCTAGTCTTTTTTTTTTTTTTTTTTGGTCAGCATCCCTTTTCACTTAAATGTTGCCTCTATCTGTTCTAAATATTTTCTTTAGATAGTTCCTATTTCCCTCTATTGTTCCTTAGCTTTCCCTAAAAAAAAAAAAAAAAAAAAAAAACCTGCTATTTATACTATTCTAGCAATTATCTCTTCTGCCTGTCTTTTGGATAAAGAAAAAAAATGTATATATTTGATCCTCATTCTCTGTGTTGTCTTTTAAAAGTCTTTTTAGAATTAAGGAGGATCTATTTTCACATGTATGACCCTAGGATTATATTGTGGGCAGAGTCTATCCCAGAGCAATTACATGGCATTTTCAAATCAATAGCTACAAAAAAAACAGGATCAAATGAAATTATCATTGTTAGAATGAAAGTAATGAGAGCCAACTTCTCTCACAAAAATCTTTGTTTAAAAGGGTTTTTTTTTTTGGAATTCTTTCATGGCTCAGCTGTAACGAACCTGACTAGCATCCATGAGGACTTAGGTTCAATCCTTGGCCTCACTCAGAGGGTTAAGGATCTGGCATTGCTGTGAGCTGTGGTGTAGGTCGCAGACATGGCTCACATCTGGCATTGCTGTGGCTGTGGTGTAGGCTGGCAGATGTAGCTCTCATTTGACCTCTAGCCTGGGAACTTCCATATGCTGTGGGTGTGGCCCTAAAAAGACAAAAAAAAAAAAAAAAAGCTTTTTTTCTTTACTACTTATCTATCAGATTCAGTCTAATTTAGGTGTCATCTCAACTATTTGGCAAAGTATGTAGCAATGCTAAGATTTTTTTTTTTTTTATTTTTAAGTTTTTTTTTCCTTTATTGCTAAATCACTATCTTCAATTCTTTTTTTTTTTTTTTGTCTTTTTAGGGCCACATCCGTGGCATATGGAGGTTCCCAGGCTAGGGGTCAAATCAGAGCTGTAGCCGCTGGCCTATGCCAGAGCCACAGCAACGCCACATCGGAGCTGCATCTGCCACCTACACCACAGCTCACAGCAACACTGGATCCTTAACCCACTGATCGAGGCCAGGGATCGAACCCACAACCTCATGGTTCCTAGTCGGATTCATTTCCGCTGCACCACGACAGGAACTCCTGAGATTTGTAAGTCTTACCTGTTATGCAACAGTTAAGGTCATAGAACTTAGCATAGTTCTCAAATAAATGTAAAAAATAGGAACAGGAAATAACATGTTCTTATTTCCTCTAGCAAATAATCTTCGGTTTGGCCAGAATATTGGTTAATTACTCTGTAACTGAAGTCCTTTTTATCGAAACATTGAAAGTGCAATCTATAGAACTCTCTGCTGCAGAAGTGTATTTTTCATTGCAACTAAATAAATTTTACTGCTTTGCCTTTTTTGAACTTTGTTGAGGTTTACCATTATAATTTATTTACAAAATATGATAGAAGAAAAGTGAAAGACATTTGATCATTGGGATGGAGTGTATCACATGCCTGGGGTTTGTGTTGAGTTCTGTTCTTAAGTGGCTGAAGATACTTAGTTAAATTCTGAGAGTGAACTTAGTGAAATGCTTGAGCATGTTCATTAAAAGTAGAACAAGTGTTAGTTTTCAGAATCTGACTTACTGACTACCCACTGTTTGTTGTTAGGTGTGTGGATACCTCCTAGTATAGCAATTGGTTGACTGGGTTACAAAATTTACTGCTACAGTAGGCAAAACCGAACTACCAGTAGTGAAGACCAGTTTTGCCAAATGCCTCGAAGGAAAGAGGTATAAATGATAAAGGAGGTCTCAGAGACTCATTTTATTATAATCTCCATGTCAGCAAAGAACAGCCCTGGTTCTTTGTAATTCCCTAGACGATAAGATAAACCCAGCTTAGGGTTTTTTTCTTTTTTTTTTTTTCTTATTTTAGTTTTTGATCCCTCTATAATTATGGATAATTGACACTTACACAAGATAAAAGAAAACACAAATGGGAAGGAGTTAAGTAAAAATGCAAGGCATAGACTTAATGACTGGATTCCAAAGAAGAGAAATAAGGATTTTACGTTGCTTTGACTTTGCCAGATTTCAGGGCTAAATTCATTCAGAGTAAACACCAATGAATTTTCTAAATACTTCTGCTATTACATGTGATGAAGGGCTCTTACATGTGATGAAGGGTCCTTCCGTTCCTTGCAGGCTGTGCTCCCCCTAGTTTTCCCTCATATGCTTTACTGATAAGAATTTTATACATTAAAAGCAGTCGTGATTATTCAGAGATGACTTATTTTTAAAATTTTGATGACAATTCAAGAGAAGCTCTATATTTCTCATAGTCTGCTAACTTTAATTACCCAAGTGTGTAGAACCAAATACAAAAATGAAAGAAACTTTGTTTTATGTATAAGTATGTATATATATACACATACATGTATGTGTGTGTGTGTATTTCAGTAAACTAGCTAAGTGTATTTCTCTGCTCCAGTGCATACTGTTGCATAATTATTTCTTTTAGGTGAACAAGGTAAACTAGTCTGATTCATAGGGATATTTTAAAAAGATTAATATCATTTAACCAGAAAGAAGTCCATATTACTACAGGGGAATACTGAGTTGCTTGTAGATTTCATTGATGTGATATTTACTTTAGAAATTGACATGATGGAAAATTACAGTTAGCCTCCTAAACTGTTGTGTTTTCAGAATCCAGTCCCACATCATCTCGTAACTACATTTTTGGTTTGATTCTGGTAACTCTAGTGAATGTATGCATATACTTACAGAAGATTCTCTTTTGCTGTTTCAGATGCTAACTAAACAGTTGGAAGCCCTCGGCCTAGCTGAAAAGCCTCAGTTGGTGACTCGCTTTCAAGAGGTTTTTCGATCCATGTGGTCTGTGAATGGTGATTCAATCAGTAAGATTTATGCGGGAACCGGAGCTCTTGAAGGGAAGGCTAAGGTAGATCTAGATCTATTGTAACATCGTGAAAGAGCCTCCTTTTCCTTCTTAAGAAAGCTTAAAATGACTTCTTTAAATTGATAGGTTTTGTTTGTTTGGGGGGGCGGTTTAGAATTGTTTTGTCATGCTTTTCTGTCTTCTTTAACACTTCCTTCTATGGTGGATACTAAGGACGGAGTGGAGAGTTATTTCCCTAGGTTCGGAGGGTGTGTGTATCTATGACACATTTAGTTGATTAGTGATGGTCTTCTGTGCTTACATAGGTACCGCTTACCTTGCTGTAATGATTTTTCACTTGCATATCTGTTTTACTTTTCATATTGTTTATTTCGATTAAAACTATGATTAAAAAAATCATGGTCCTCCCAATAAAGAGCCTTACCTCATTTGGCTTTGTGTCCCCAGCCCTTGACACAGGGCCTGCTGTTGGGTGGATGAGAGACAAATGCTAGATGGACAAATAAATCAAGGGGCACTTTGTACAACATCCACTATGCACCCAGTGCTACTAGGGGTTAAGGTTTTATTCTTTTTCTCCATCTTGTCTTAAAAAAGGGGGCTATCAAAACATGCAAAGGAAGTGTGAGGTGTGGATTCAATTATAAGTCTGTGCCTCATCATTACTTTTTTTTTTTTTTTGTCTTTCTAGGGCCACACCCGAGGCATATGGAGGTTCCCAGGCTAGGGGTCTAATTGGAGCTGTAGCCACCGGCCTACACCACAGCCACAGCAACTCAGGATCCAAACCGCGTCTGCAACCTACACCACAGCTCACGGCAACGCCAGATCCTTAACCCACTGAGCAAGACCAGGGATCGAACCTGTAACCTCGTGGTTCCTAGTCGGATTCATTAACCACTGAGCCCCGACAGGAACTCCTCCTCATCATTAACTTTTAATTGCTGGTATTATCCACAGACTATTTTCTCCTCTGGTGTTTGGCCCTTCTTGAGGAACTTTGGATGCATACTTGAGATATTTTTCATTACTTTATATACTCACATATTGACTTTTTAAGCCTCCTGGCTTCAGCTGAATTTATCAATATTCTAAATCTCTATGATTTCTCAAATTATCCTAGGAATAGAAACAGGGACATTTACCACTTTCACAGTTTCTTATTCAGCCTTCTTCAGTATAGCAGTGAAGGCTTTAAAGACCATTCATCATCTCCAAGTCTTCTTTTAATTTCCAAAGCTTCCTCCTCTTCTGTGTCTCATAAAATGCCATGCCTCTGTTCAGAGGTCTTGGCCTTACCTGCAAAGTTCCTTTTGTTCAACTCATAGAAATAATTTATATTGACATTTATAAATATTTACTTCTTAAATGGACACTATTTTTGAAAGCCTGCAACTGTTAAACTTTCATATATACCTTTTAAATAAAGAACATAATTCTTGCTTTTAAACTTGATTTTCTATAACTGTTGATTAAGATATTCTTTGATAGTCTTTTTGTTTCTGCAGTTGACTAAAACTGTCTATGTACAGAGGTTACATATATTTTCAGTGGTCTTTATCTCTAACAAAATAGATATGAAATTTATTTATTAAATATACTAGTCTGAATTGAACTAAAATCTAACATCTGAACTGCTCTTTCTTTTCCTTTCTCTGGGTTCCTTTTGATTAATTGCCCGATAATGTGAATGGTGAGTGTCTTTTCAAATAATGTCATTTGCATATGTTTTATGGAAGGAAATGACATTTTAAGCCTCAAATTCCTGTTATTTCTTTAAGGGATAAAAATTACATATTGCGAACTGAATTTTTTTCTAAAAGGCAAGACTTTTTTTTAAAAAACTCTCAGCAAAATCTATAAGATTAAAATATCTTTATGGTGACTAACATGCCTAAAATAAATATATGTTCATTAAAATTATAATCAACTCTCTGAAAGAATTGGCTTAAGTTTATCATTTTTATAATTTATATTTACAGAGGCTATAAAATGAGCTAAAAATAGGCAAGCTAGTTTATATGTTATAGACTCAATCTTCATTCTCATATTCATGTCTAGTTTTAACTAAGTTATTTAGGATCGATTTCAATTTTATTTTTCTGCTAGAGTACTTTGAAGTTATTCCGAGAACAGGTCGGTTCCTCGCGTCCTCCTTTATCTCCTGTGTTTCTCGCGTCCTCCTTTATCTCCTGTGTTTCTCCTCCCCCACCCCACCCATCCCCCAAGTCTCAAAGTTACAATGTAGGAAGTAATTTCCTTGTCTTGAGTATGTACCTTTTCATTTAGTTCCTTTCTAGCAAACAGTTCTAAACTGTTACTGCTCTAGATTGCCTTAGTGGATGCAGTTGTGGCACTGAGTTGCTTCTATCTCTGTGCAGAGCTGTTATCCAAAAAGAGGGAAGGAAACAGTGACGTCTTAGGCTGTTTTAATGTGATGATTTGATATTCAGAATAGAATCATTGGGTCCTCTTTATCACAATAAAGTCATATAAGATTTATTTAACGTTTCAGAATACCTATCAAGTAAAACCAGTATTTAGAATGAAAGTCCGTGCTTTTTTCCCCAACAGGCTGGAAAGTTAAAAGATGGTGCTCGTTCTGTTAGTCGAACAATCCAGAATAACTTCTTTGACAGCTCCAAGCAAGAGGCCATTGATGTTTTGCTACTAGGAAATACCCTAAATAGTGATTTAGCTGACAAAGCTCGAGCCCTTTTAACTACTGGAAGTTTGCGTGGTATGCGTACTTTATATTTTACTTACTTTGTGTTGTTTATATTCCTTCTAAAAGTCTAGGAGATAAATGTAAACTGACTTGCCTAATACTTTTAAGATTGAGTCCCTTTTAATCAAAAGGGATTTCTATCAATGTGATTTTCTAAAATTGCCTTCTCCAAAGGAAGTTTCTCTTCTAAAATATTTATATCAGCAGTGGAATTATTAAGACATAAACCAAGGCCTATGCATGTTTTCTTTTATAGATTATGATTGAGGGGGTAAATGGTTTAAGTACTGCTAACTTTATGTAAGGCAAGATTTCATAAAATGTTCAGCTAGTGCTTTCAGTAGAGTATTCAGTAACCTAATTATGTAGAAAACATTGCTGCATTAAAAAAACCAATACCTGTTTTGATTATTTTGGCTAACCACCACCCCAAAAGTTTCTATAACTTGGTCTGACCTTTTAAATGCTATTGTTTGAAGAAGCATTAAACATACCCGTAATTTTAAATGCTGCTTATTATTAGACAGTATGTCTTTGCCAGTTTTAATATTTGACATTAAGTATATGGCTTTCACAATAGCTGTTGATCTTCACTGTGTCTTTCATTCAAATTAAAAGAATTTGAGCTCATATCAGCAAGCATATATTAAGTAGTGTCATGGGAAAACCCAGTATGCCTTGCGGAACTTAATAAATTTGACTTCCTTAGTTTCATTTTTTTTTTTTCTATTTTAACTTTTCAGCACTCTGAACATTTTGGTTTCTTCTGTTATCCCCCAAACCAAACCTTTCAATTTTCCCTGTTCAAGTAGGAGAAATTGTTCCTCATCAGATAATATCCTCTTGGGTAATTTACTTGGTCCCATAGTGTATCATGGATTCCTTCAGAATGCTGCATGGTGCTGAAGGTAGTAATTTCCAGTCAGCTCCTCGGGGATCTGTGAGTAGGCCGGGGACAGGCACCTGCTAAAGCTCTGAAAACCAGAATCTGATCATAGCTACTGCTTTTTACTTCAGGCTTTCTTCCTGGCTTCCAGCAGTAGACACTGAGCAATTCGTGTCTTATCACCTCTTTGCACCTGTGCCTACTTTGATGTGGAGGCATTAATCAGCAACTCCTGAAAGTAAGCCATTGCAGGAAAGAAGCGAGGGGCCTGAGTAATTGCCAGACTCGAGCATCAGTTTTTTAGTTTCCTGCACATTTTACTCTATGAAAAATACATGTTTTGAAAAGATGCAAGCCGTTCTGCTATAATGTATAGTCAAAGTATGGGAATTTGTTGCAACTTGGATGTTGCCTCAGGGAACCTTTTGAGTATAATGCCAATTCTGCAGCAGCTTATGCATGACTTCACTGGTAAAAACCCTTGGGAAACACAGAAAACTGCACCCAGCAGAACCGATTTGGGCAGAAATATATAAAACACATACATATATGCATATACCTCGGACATCCCTCTCCCTCATTTCACCAGACGTGTGCTGAGCCACGATCCATCTGTATCTGGTGTTACAACTTACTGTCCAGTTTCACAGAACCCTTCTCCCAGGGTTCACAGTTACTAACAATTACAGGCCTCCTGATGCCCATTTCTATAAACAAACTTCAGGTCGTGTTCAGGATGAAGTGCCATATTTTGGACATATCCGTGCATATCTTAACCATTTAACATGTGTAAAAATCTGCTACTGTTTTTATACGAGGTTCCTATCTTTCTTGGCACGGCATTGCCGAAGCGTTTGAGTGTTGTGCCCAAACCCCATTTTTGCACTAAGCCCTGCGGCTTCTGTGAATTTGCACCATTTTGCATAGCATGGTGACTTTGTCGGAGTGTATATATTTTGTTGTAACTAAGCTTGATTGTACTTAGCAACTGATGAGTCCCGGAAAGAATACTAAAAGGTGTGTGTTCATGCAGTGTCTTCCGTATTTTGATATCCTTCAGTCTCTTGGGTTTTCAGATTCATATTCTCTTTCACAAGGATGGGCACAGGCACACTTAGACCTACGTACAACAGCAGCCTGGAAAGCAGGCCTGGAACTTTCTGACTGTGAAACCCTGGATATCACTGAGTCCCTGGAGGATTTTTTTTAGATGCAGAGGGTTTGCCTCAGTTATTATCATTTATTTTTATCTTTGGTGTCCTGTAGCCATCCGAAAAAAAATAAAGTCATCAAACTAAAATCAAAAGAAAAAAGCCATCTGAGAATGTTTTGTCATAACACTCTAGACTTCAACTGTAACTTGCTGTTTGACTAATGATTCTTTGTTTTCTTCTTGATGCATCCATAGTTTCTGAACAGACATTACAGTCAGGTACAGTATAGAAAATCAATCTATAAATAAAAGAAACTTTTTCTTTTTTTTAAGTTGATGTTGTATATAAAAAAGCCATAAATAAATGGAAATCTTCCTTTTTATTTTGCCCTCAGATTCTAACAGGAGAAATTAATGCCTTATTTTAATCTGAGAAAGTAATTTATGTTTGAGAAAACTAAGTACTTTATTAGAAGGAAATATGCAGTGCTCTTTGCTGTCCTTCACAAATGCTTAATTCCAATTAAATACAGCTCATCTAGGTTTTTTTGGGGGGAGGATTGGTTTTTGTTTTTTGTTTTGTCTTTTTAAGGCTGCATCCTCGGCATCTGGAAGTTCTCAGGCTAGGGGTCAAATGGAGCTGTAGCTGCCAGCCTGTGCCACAGCCACAGCAGCACCAGATCCAAGCCGTGTCTGTGACCTATGCCACAGCTCATGCAATGCCAGATCCTTAACCCACTGAGCAAGGCTAGGGGTCGAACCCACGTCCTCATGGATCCTATTCAGGATCGTTACCACTGAGCCAAGACAGGAACTCCCAGCTCATCTAGTTTTGATTTCACTTTTGTGTTTCATGGAACAAACATTCTTAGTGTTATGTCTTACTGTTAATAGGCAAATGGAAAAAATCCATATATGTCTCTTTTGGATTAATGGCTGAGTCCTATCTGTGATATTTACAACTACTCAACAAGTGCTGTTCATGCATAATGTTTTAAAAAGCATCAACTCATTTTCTCATATTATGGGTGAAATATTTTATGTAACTATGAGACCTGCACTAAAATATGATCTGAAATTGGTTGCTAACAAAGTTAAAGGAATTAAATGTGTAAGACCTAAAGGTCATTATTTTTCCTGCCTTTCCTGTTCTTAGGAATCTCACGCCTTCTTTCTGCGGACCAGGTTTATGAGCTTATCTTTAAACTTGACTCTGTGGCCAAAGGAACAAAAGTTAAACTCTTGCCAGAAACATAGTTTAAAAAGTATCATTTCTTCCCTTAACTTGATATTTTGTATCACTTAAGATTTGTTTCACTTAGTTATTGTTCTGGATGTTTCCAAAAACTCTTGTTGATTTTTTTTTTTTTTTGAGAAGGATAGCGAGGAGAGCCCTTGGATGTGTTTTTGAGTTGCATCCTGAAATCCGTTTCTGAAATGATTTGGTATTTAGGGATGGACATCTGTTTAGAACATGGACTCATTTCCTTCCGCACATTAAGATGCCAACCAGTTAAGAATAATTTTTTTTAAAAAAGAATAAATTAGGAATTTTAAAAAACTTTTTATTCCATATGTAAACTGACTTTAATAGCTCACCCAGTGCATTATTTTGTCTTGCTGAATATTTTAAGCTGTTCATCATTATAGAGCTTGTGTTTCCAGGTAGGAAGGATTGTAGAAGCTGTTTCCGTAGTGATAACAATGGCAGTGACTTCAATGATGAAGACCAGCGGTAATCCGTTGTAGTAGAGAATGATTCTTTCAGTTAACCGTAGTTGAAAGATAGCTTTCAGTGAACCGTAGCAACAGGCCCGAGCAAGTCATCTGCTTTCATACCACCGGACACTTGTATCCACGTGATCAAGTCAAATAGCAAGAGGGCTAGAAATGTGCAGGTCTGCCCGTGGGGACAGTGAGGACGTGCCTGTCATCTCAGCTGGCAGTCCTTTCGTGGGATTCCCAGGTCAAACTATTTTCCTTCTAATCCAAAATGTGCTTGCCTTTTTCACTCCTTCTCCCACAAGGCTGCTTGCTGCTCCTTGGTATCCAAAAATAATAGTTAGTATCATAATAAAATAAGATCATGTGGTGAACGGTGAGAATCACTTTGATTTCCTTTTACAAGTTAAGTCCCAGTTAAGGGTGTGTTCTCTATTTAGGCTGAGGTCCTGTTAGGGTTCTTTTCACTCTAGGTGCCAGGAGTTTAACCAAATGAAGTGTGATTTCAAAGGAAAAAGATAGGTGGAAGTCCAAAAAAATAGGCAGGGCCAGCCTTAAGGATTCAAAATGTATTGAACATTTATTCACTTAACCATTATTTATTGAGCACTTACTATGTACCAGGCACTCTTCTAGTCACTAGGGGTAGAGACTTTTGGAGCAAACTATATAGACCCACATTTTTGCTCTCCTGGAGCTTCCATTCTTGTGAGGGAGGCAGATAGTTACAGGATACATCAATCAAGCCACAGAGGAAAATAAAGCAAGGAGGGACAGGATGCAGATTTGAATAAGGTGGTCAGGACAAGCCTCCCTGGGTAGTCAAGACCTAAAGGAGGTGGAAGCAGCCGGTGCAAAGGGGTCGCATGGCTGAGCAGTGAGTGAACAGGGATGGGGTACCCGGCGAAGGCAGGAAGGCAAGACAAGTCATCTGGGGCCCTTAGGAGTGTTGTGAAGGACTTGATGTCTCCTCGGAGACGGGAGGCATTTTGTAGTGACTTCATTCTCCAACATCTCATTAGTGTCCATAATTTGTGTTTTTGTCAAGGAGCCATTATTCATCCAAACCACCTACCTGGCAGTAGCTGGAATCTTAACTGTGATAGTGATTGAATGTCTTCGGTTGGCGAGAAATGACATTTTTCCTAGCCTCCAAATGGAAGTTGTGTAAAAGTCAGTTGCTATGTTCCTAAAAACGCACAGTCTCTAATTTTGTATATCATAAAATAATGTGCTGTTGCACTGCAACAGAACTCTTTGTTCTGCACGTTTTCTGTTGCTGCAATAATTATGCAGTAGTTTTTTTCTCTTGAGCTGTTGTATTTAATGTAGTTGATTTTTTTAAATTGTGTTGGTTAATTGCATCATGCTGGGCTCTGTGTGTGCCTGTGCATGAATCTGATGCTTGTTTGTGCTGACAATGGTAACTGGACTTTCCAGCCATCATTTCTCAGTTACGAAAAGCAATCTTTGTAAGCGGTTTAATGCAGCCAAAATTCTGTCATATTTTGTCTTCGATTAGCATCTTCTAAAGTACTAAAGAGCATGTGTGAGAATTTCTACAAGTATTCAAAGCCCAAGAAAATTCGAGTATGTGTGGGCACCTGGAACGTGAATGGCGGGAAGCAGTTTCGCAGCATAGCTTTTAAGAATCAGACCCTCACCGACTGGCTTCTTGATGCACCCAAGTTAGCTGGTATCCAGGAGTTTCAAGGTTGGCGTTTTATAATACGGATTTAATTAATTAATCCTGGCCGTGATTTATTAATGTGGAAAGCAAACGCTGCATTTCACAATATGTATTATGTTAGAAGAGAAACTGGGATTTACATGTATAAAGACCAACGTTTTTATAGATCAACTCTATTAAAATCTTAGGTCTTTTGTATTCCTAGACTTTTATCTATTACTTCATAAGAAAACATCCTGGTAAAATAACAACTCACTTTCTTTGGTACTTGATTCTCAAGAAACGGGATCAGTAGTTCAGAAGTAGATATCTTTCAGGTAACCGCACATATTAGAAAAACCAGTTCTGTTTTCATTCTTTTAAATGCATATAAAGCAAACTTATTTTGTAATTGATGATTTTTCAAACCTAGTTTTTTCCCTTTTTCAAATACAGTCCTCTGTGTACTAAAATAAGAAACAGGGTAAATCATAAACAGTTTTACAGAACTTATTTTGGTATTTGTTGGCCCTTTATACTTAACACTACTGATTTATCCTGTAAAATCTTGATTGTCATTCATTCACCAAGCTATTAATAGCCAGAACCAAACATTAAGCTGACGATGCTTTTATTAAGATTTTGATTAAAACCATTCATTTGAACCCTTCTACTTTTAAGTCAACTTTGATTCCTTTTTAAAATAGGACATATTTGGAGTTCCCATCATGGCTCAGCGGAAACGAATCTGATTAGCATCCATGAGGATGCAGGTTCAATTCCTGGCCTCGATCAGTGGGTTAAAGATCCAGCATTGCCGTGAGCCGTGGTGTAGGTCATAGATGCAGCTCAGATCTGGCATTGCTGTGGCTGTGGCGTAAGCCTGGGACCTCCATGTGCCACAGGTTCAGCCCTAAAAAGCAAATTAATTAATTAATTAAATAGTACACATTTACCAAGTACTATTTATGAAGGCAATGTGTACAAGAAATACTGTGATGTATAAATTTTCCCTTTTTTTTTGGCTGCACACACAGCATGTGGCTGCACACACAGCATGTGGAAGCTCTCAGGCCAGGGATTGAACCCGAGCCACAGCAGTGTCAACACTGAATCCTTAACCACTAGGCCCCCAGGGAACTCCCCAAATTTTCCTTTTTAAATTATCTTTAATCACTCACACCTTAAACCCTGGGAATTTCCCTAAACTTTTATGAAAATGCCCTTTTCATTTACATTGAACCTAACTTGAAATTATAGTTGCAGCAATAATAACAATAATAAAATAACAGCTAACACTACAGTGCTAAGTACTTTACATCTGTTTATTTAATCACTATAACAGACCTAACACACAGTCATTATTGTTATTCCACTTTCACTGATGAGGAAACTGAGAGTCAGTGAAAGTAACCTGGCCAAGGTCATGCAGCTAATAGTGACAAGGCTGGGATTTGAACTCAGGAAGTTGGGTTCCAGAGTTGTGCCACACTGCTCTTTATGCGTGAACTAGGGCAAGTTGCCTAGTTTCTCGAAAGCCTCAGTTTCATGTCTGTAAATAAAAGGCAAATATGATCTTGTCTCATAAGGTGTTTGTGTAGGGAATGAGAAGATTTATGTATAAGCCTTGCACATAATAGCAGTCAATAAATATTTTAATTTTTTTATTTCTCAGCATTAGTTCATAGTATTTATAAGCTCTTTTTTTTAGCCTTTGATCCTCATTTCTGAATGCTTGGGCCACCGAAGTACCCTGGGTTGCATGTCCTTTTTTTTTGGTCTTTTTAGGGCTACACTGAGGTATATGCAAGTTCCTAGGCTAGGGTTCAGTCAGATCTGTAGCTGCCAGTCTAAACCACAGCCACAACAAGGTGGGATCTGAGGCGTGTCTGCAACCTACACCACTGTTCACGACAACACTGGGTCTTTAACCCACTTAAAGAGGCCAGGGATTGAACCCACATCCTCAAGGCCACTAGTCAAGCTCGTTACCACTGAGCCATTGGTTTTTTCCCTTGAAAACACAGACATGGTTGAAAAAAAAAAATGTTTGCCAAATAATCTAAATCTGAATCACTAAGGCAGCTTCTGTTCTTATTTGGTCTTATCAGCTAGGAGAGAGCTAATGGCTAGAAAAGAGGGGTCGGTCTGAACCCCTGATTATTCCCATTCTCCTAGGTTGTTTCCACCTCAGAGCTCTCAAGTTTAAGTTTGAAAAATCCCTCTCAGCCATCGTCTCTAATTTGAGGTGGTTACTCAACCACTTTATTGTTTGTGCCTTTTCTGAAAAATTCCTTTACCTCTCCGTTTTGATTTGGCTTAGCCTTAAGAAGTAGCTTGTTTGTCTCCTGTCTATGGGACAGACTTTAGCAAGAGTTCTTTCAGAATGATTTCTGAAAGGATATAAGTTCTTCAAGAATAGCGATCTTAAAGAAGATCGCTATTTAGGACACCTAAATAGAAAGTAAATTGAAGGTAATTTTGTCTCCCTCGTAGGTTTTTGCCTTTAATTTGAATTTGGTTTTACTCGAAACACAAAAATGGCTTCTTATGAGACCTGATTGTTGATCTTAGTTGTTTGGGGGATAGGAGAGTTGCCATTTAACTAAGGTCATATTTTAAAAGTCTTTCTTGAATGCTTATTTGCAGATAAGAGAAGTAAGCCAACTGATATATTTGCAATTGGTTTTGAAGAAATGGTAGAGTTGAATGCTGGGAACATTGTGAATGCCAGGTAAGCCAGCCAGGTGACACACAGGGACATCTAGTTGAGGAGCCTGGTGGGGGGGGGGGGACAGGTAACGAAGTACTTGTTGCAAAGACAGATTAAGATAATATATGGAAAGGTGCTTTTAAAACTCTAAAATAGCAGTTTTCAAACTTTGCTTCCAGGTCGTTCTACATTTTTGAAAATATTGAAAAATTGTCAAGAACGTTTTGTTCATGTGGGTTTTAGCTCTTGATCTGTATCACATTAGAAATTAAAAAATAAAATTTTTAAGAACATTTAATTCATTTAAAAATGAGAGTAATAAACTCATTACATGTTAACACCAGTCACACATTTTTTTTTCCCTGAAAAGTAACTATTTTCCCAAACAAAAATTCTTTGAGAAAGGAGGGCATTGACTGAAAGTTTTGCAAATTGCTGTTGAACCTGGCTTCAGACAGCTGGATTCTCGTATATACTTCTGCATTAGTCTGTTGCCATATGTTATTTTGATTGAAGTATGTGAAGAAAATCGCATAAATATGTAGTTGGAAACTGAAATATTTTAATAGCCTTTTCAGATCATTTTTTTCCCTATTTTACTACTCAACAAATAGTGTTTTTTTTAAAAGTTAGTGACAGTGTGAAATCTGAAACCATAGCAATCAACTTTCTGTGCCTCTTTTACTATAACATCCTGTCTTTTACCCTTGCATGATTTCAAAACATCATGTATTAGTCATTTGGAACATACTAGTTTACTGAATTATATAGACCTTCCAAATTTTGATAGCTTTCAGTATACAATAGCAAAACATCATGTTGGCTAATTTCATCACTGACCTCATTAGCAAATTCTTCAAATATCTGGAAACTGCCAAGATCACAGTAGCAGGTGGAGTTCCCATTGTAGCTCAGCAGTAATGAACCTGACTGGTATTCATGAGGACGTGGGTTCAATCCCTGGCCCCGCTCAGTGGGTTAAGGATCTGGTGCTGCTGTGAGCTGTGGTGTCAGTCAGAAATGCAGCTCAGATCTGGCATTGCTGTGGCTGTGGCAGAGTTTGGTGGCAGCAGCTCAGTTTGACCCCTAGCCTGGGAACTTCCATTGGCCATAGGTGCAGCCCTGAAAAGCAAAAAAAGAAAGTTCACAGTACCAGATACAGGTTTATCAAAATTCTCATTTTTGCTTGAAAACTTAAATTTTATCATTGGCAATACATGCTATTGTTTGCTTCCCTTGAAAACACAGGCTTGGCTGAAAAAAAAATGTTTGCCAAATAATCTAAATCTGAATAACTATAGTCTGTCACTAGCTCGTTCAAGTAAAAATTGTATTCAATGAAAAAAGTGGTATTTCAGCTCTGAACTCAAGCCATCAAGTCCTTTTCTCTGAAAGAACCACTGTGTGTGCATCCAGTGTGCAGCAGAGTGCTTTGTGTGTATTTTCCATTCACTGCACAGAACATTTAAAAGATGGGACTCAATGATTGAACTTTGATAAAATTAATGTTTACTGCTTCATCAGGATAATCTTAAGTGAAGTAGCATTTTTTAAACTGCATGCATATGGAGGTAAATATTTTAAGGAAAACTAGTACAGTTTGGTGCCTGGATTCATGCTAAGGCATCAGCAGTTTTACTCATTGTTTTTGCACCATCATGCAATGTCGGTCAACACAATGAAAAGGTCAAAACCATCTCTTAGTGGTATTAGGGGAGACAGTTTCAACCTCATGGGTTTTGGGGGCCCCCAGGGATGTTCTCAGACCACAGCCGGGAACTGATGTTCTGAAGTCCTATTACAAATTATTGTAATGAAAGTTAAAGCTTTAGTGTTTTATTTTAAGAAAGGATGCTTGCGGGAGTTCCCAGGTGGCTCAGCAGGTAAAGATTCCAGCATTGTCACTGCTGTGGCTGGGGTTTCATCCCTGGCCCAAGAACTTCCACATGTCCTATGTATGGCCAAAGGAAAAGGAAAAAGAAAGATGCTTGCTTATTTTTATTTATTTTTTAAAAAATACTTTTAATTTTTTGGCCGTGTCCGCAGCATGCAGAAGTTCCCAGGCCAGGGATCAAATTCAAGCCACAGCGGTGACAACACTGGATCCTTAACCATTAGCTAGGCTACCAGGGAACTCCAGGATCCTTGCTTTTAAAGTTGAGTAGTTGTCCATCTTTTTGTGACTTTTGAAAAAGATTGTCAGAATAAAATTATGGGTGGAAATAGTATGGTATAGTTATCAAGCTTGCAAGTGACAATGTTTTTCTTAGCTAAAGTGAATAACAATTTATATAGGGAAGTAGAAAAGAAATTCAATTTCATTCATTTTGCTGTGGGTCTTTCCTGAAAATGCATGGTCAGATCTTAAAATAGAAAACACTCTTAGGGTTCCCAGTACCAAACAGATTGTTCAGTTATTTGTCTAAGTATAGCTTAATCAAATTATTTTTTAAAATGAGAGTAGTGATTATTTATTCATATATTTAACCAGTATCTACTGAGCACCTACCCTACATGCTAAAGATACATCAATGAATAAAACAGACTAAAATCCCTACCTGCATGGACCTTCTTTTCTAGTGGAAGAGACAGGCAATTAAAATTGTAATAAGTAAATTACACAGCATGTTTGGAGACAACAAGAGCAATGGAAGATAGATAGATAGAGGTCAGGGGATCAGATGTGGGAGTGGGGAGGCGTGTGCGGTTTTGAATGGCGTGATCCGAGTTCGTTGGGACGATGACTTGGGACGTGAGCATCTGTCCTTCTCTTTTCAGAATCCAGGTCGTAGTGATGGGTTGGGAGGGAATCTATGTTGTGCATTGGTATTTTGGAGGCAAGTGTGCACAGTGTAAGACAGAGCAGGTGGATGGACGTGAGGTCATGTCCTGACTTACCCTGTATCCTTTGTGTGACCTACAACTATGAGGAGACTGTATTTACCTGCCACTGGAGGTTCTTGGACACAGACTTGTTACTCTGAAAATGTATAAAGAGAAAGACTCAGGAATGGATGCTACCCTCTCTGTTTGACCTGTGGTTCAGAAAAACTAAATAGTGTTTTGGTTTTTTTTGTTTTGTTTTGTTTTGTTTTGTTTGTTTTTGTCTTTTTTTGTCTTTTCAGGGCCGAACCTGCAGCAATATGGAGGTTCCCAGGCTACGGGTCGAATCGGAGCTATAGCCGCCGGCCTACACCACAGCCACAGCAACGCCGGATCCTTAACCCACTGAGCAAGGCCGGGGATCAAACCTGCAACCTCATGGTTCCTAGTCAGATTCGTTAACCACTGAGACACAACGGGAACTCCAGAAAAAACTAAATAGTTGATACAAGTTCTTTATAGAAGAATTCCAACTTATTACAAATGCCCATGGAATGCAGAAATTATACAATCAACATTTTGCAACCCCTAGTGAAATAATGGATCTAGGCAGTGATTATGAATCCATGTTAAAACCTTAGAAGAAGGATCAATGGGGGCACTTTTTATTATTAAGAGTTGATTATTACACAATCTGAACAGCTGATCAGGTGTGAAATTATAGAGATTGTGTACTCCCTGCTCTGATAACAAGGGTGATATACTACTCAGGAGGTCGTTTTTGCCAAAACAAATCAATAAAATTGAATGTTGCTTAATCAAGCTTCTACATCAGCCAGTTTAAGGCAAATCTTGACAGTTAGAAGGACAAGCTACTGTGAAGACTTATCCAACAAATTCAGACTGTTAAACATGTTCCAGACAAATATCCCAGCTTCTTTAAAAAAAAAAAAAAAAAAAAAACCAAAAAAAAACAGTGTTAAAAAGAGAGTGGGGTGGACTGAGAAACTGTTAAAGATTAAGAGAGATTCAGGAGGCGAGAAGCAAATGCAATGTGTGGACCTTATTTGGATCCTGTTTTAAAGAAACCAACCGTGAGAAGACTTTTTTTAGATATCACAGAAATTTAAATATGAACTGAGTATTACATGATACTCAGGAATTGTAAATATTTAAGTGATGGTGGCATTGTGATTTCACAAAAATAAAAATGTCCTGTTGCGTTAGAGGTGTATACTAAAGGGTTTTTGGATGAAATGGCCTGTGTCTTAGATTTAGTTTAAAATATTACGGGTTTAAAAAAAAAAAAAAAGGGATTGGGGCAAAATGTTGATAAGTGTTGAAGCTAGGTAATAGATAAATGTTGAAGCTAGGTAATAGATGTATGGTAGTTTATTTTATGATTATCTCTCTCTCTAGTTTTTTTTTTTTGTCTTTTTAGGGCCATGCCCTCGGCACATGGAGCTTCCCAGGCTAGGGGTCAAATCTAAGCTGCAGCTGCCAGCCACAGCCACAGCCACAGCCATGCTAGATCTGAGCCTCGTCTGCAACCTACACCACAGCTCATGGCAACGTTGAATCCTTAACCCACTGAGCGAGGCCAGGGATCAAACCCACATCCTCGTGGATGCTAGTCGGGTTTGTTACCACTGAGCCATGGCAGGAATGTTGATTATCTCTTTTTTGTGTATGCTGAGAATTTTCCATGATAAATTTTTTTAAGATGTATAATCCAGAAAAAAGGAGGGGGACATGTATCTGGAAGGGTGTTCTTCTCGGTTATCCTAATAAATATTAAGGAAAAAGTAAAGTGTGCAAGCTTGAGATTATTCATCTGCTGAGCACTCATATTTTCTTAGGAAGGGGGTAGTAAGGTGGACTTTAAGTGTGGTGTTCTTTTGGCTAAATGTTGGGTTTTTCCTTTTGAAAGGAAACAAAAACCAGCCTGCATGAAGATTCTCTGTTGGCCTAGATTTCCTTACATGAGGGGTTTTATTTGATGTGAACATATATAAACGTATCCTTGACAACTGTCTTATGAAGTAGGCTGTATTGCTTTTTGAAGATCCCCTGTTTAACATTTCCTGGTAGCACAACAAATCAGAAGCTCTGGGCTGTGGAACTGCAGAAGACCATCTCCAGAGACAACAAGTACGTGTTGCTGGCTTCCGAGCAGCTGGTGGGCGTCTGCCTGTTTGTTTTTATCAGACCACAGCATGCTCCGTTCATCAGGTCAGTGAACAGATCACACTCCTCAGGCCCCTTCTTAATGGCAGGTGACAGAAGGGCCTGGCAGCTCTGTGGCTTGTGAGAAACACTTATTAATGGTACTTGTTTTTAAATGTTTTTTTTTTATTGAAGTCTAGTTGATTTACAGTGTTGTGTTGGTTTCAGGTGTACAACAAAATGATTGAATTATATATACATATAAGTGTGTGTTTGTGTAGATGCACAGACACACATATATATTCTTTTTCAGCTTCTTTTCCCTTAGAGGTTATTACCAAATAATTGAGTATAGTTCCCCATGCGGTACAGTAGTCCCTGCTGATTATCTATTTTATATAAAGTAGTGTATATACGTTAATCCCAAACTCCTAAATTATCCCTTCCCCCCACCTTCCCCTTTGGTAACTGTAAGTTTGTTTTCTGTGTCTGTGGGTCTGTTTCTGTTTTGTAAATTAGTTCATTTGTATCATTTTGTTAATGCAGAGTGAGAACTTTCCCCACCCTGTCTGATAAATGTTGTCCAGGTTCCACTGCCAAGAATGTGTTGTCCAAAATGCCTGGTTAGTTTTTAAAGATGGAATGCCACCCTTTGCTTGGTTTTAAGTATGTATGGAATGTTATGATAGGACATAGTAGTAGTGGTGGTCAGACAAATGGAAATGGTGGGGAGACAAAAATATACATGTGACATAAACTCAGTATTTTAATAAAGTAAAAAAAAAGTGATCTCATATGATATTTGTCTTTCTCTGTCTGATTTACTTCAGTTAGTATGAGAGTCTCTAGGTCTATCCATGGTGCTAGAAATGGCATTATTTTGTTCTTTTTTATGGCTGAGTAGTATTCCATCATGTATGTATACCACATCTTCTTTAATCCATTCATCTGTCAGTGGACACTTAGGTTTCTTCCATGTCTTGGCTGTTGTAAATGCAGTGCTTCAATGAATATTGAGAGGGCACCTATCTTTTTGAATTATAGTTTTCTCTGGATATATGCCCAGGAGCGGGATCCCTGGATCATATGGTAACTGTATTTAAATGTGTTCTTGATTAAAGAGTCACTAATAGTTCCACTGTACTATTTCACAGGCTTGCCCTCAAAGGTGTGTAGTGTTATAATCATGTAATAGACATTTCTAATTTCTCATACACACGGAGCTGTTGGAACTTCTGATCTTGGATTTAGAATTCTTCCTTTTAAAGGGATGTTGCGGTTGATACCGTGAAGACTGGAATGGGAGGTGCAACTGGAAATAAGGGAGCGGTCGCCATTCGCATGCTGTTCCACACCACAAGCCTCTGCTTCGTCTGCAGCCACTTTGCAGCAGGACAATCACAAGTCAAAGAGCGAAATGAAGATTTTATAGAAATAGCGCGGAAGCTGAGTTTCCCAATGGTAAGCTCTCTGCTTGTTGTTGAAGAGGAGGCATTGGAATGTAATTCAGTTTACCCCAAGTTCTATATCAGTTTTTAAAAATTTAAGATCGTTCCTAGAAATGTCAACAGCATTCACCTAAATAGATACTTCACGTGTTATTACTATGGGGTTCAGTCATTCAGGTGTGGTGGGGGTCGGGGAAGCAAAGAAAAAGTTGTAAAGCATTTTTTAAGTTGGTTGTTTAAAATTCTGTTACTGGGAGTTCCCATCATGGCTCAGTCGTAACGAACCCGGCTAGTATCCATGAGGACATGGGTTCAATCCCAGGCCCCACTCAGTGGGTTAAGGATCCAGCATTGCCGTGAGCTGTGGTATAGGTTGCAAAAATGTCTCAGATCCCGCCTTGCTGTGGCTGTGGCATAGGCTGGCAGCTATGGTTCTGATTTCACCCCTAGCCTAGGAACTTCTATATGCCTCGGATATGGCCCTAAAAAGACAAAAAAATAAAATAAAATAAAACTCTGTCTCTTTGCTTCCAGGGAAGGATGCTCTTTTCCCATGACTATGTATTTTGGTGTGGTGATTTTAACTACCGAATCGATCTCCCTAACGAAGAAGTTAAGGAGCTCATAAGACAGCAGAATTGGGATTCTCTTATAGCAGGAGATCAACTTATCAATCAGAAAAATGCTGGACAGGTATAAACGTCCTTAAGATACTTCCACTGACAAGAAGCGGATCTTTGGTTATGAAAACATATTTTCCTTAAAGTCTTGCTTGTTTTTTTTAAAAAAAAAATCTCTTGGACTCTATCCCTAATAAATACATAGGTATAGTTTAACAGAAAATTACCTTCTCTTTGGAAAAAAGAAAAGAAAAGGAAAGGAAAACCCGTAATAATTTCTAGGAGGAAAAATGTATTATTTCTCTATAAGATTCACTCTCAAATAGAAGAATAACTTTTTTTTCTTTTGGTAATGGCAAGTTTAGAATATTACTCATCAGGATGACTGCTTTTTGGCCTTAAGATCCTGTGGTACTCTGCTTAATTTTTTTCC
Source organism: Phacochoerus africanus (assembly GCF_016906955.1). Taxonomy (NCBI): domain Eukaryota; kingdom Metazoa; phylum Chordata; class Mammalia; order Artiodactyla; family Suidae; genus Phacochoerus; species Phacochoerus africanus. The sequence goes on along the minus strand of NC_062544.1, from coordinate 276,300,761 downwards.
GTTGTTTCTCATGTCGTGGGCCTTTTCGAAATTTACTTCATAAAGCTTCTGACCACACAATTTTAGAAGAATTCATTTTTAAAAACTTTTTTTTAAAGAAGAGGTGATTGAGGCCCCTTGATGTGGTACCTTTGTGGCCATCAGACTTAACTTCAAACATTCTGGGTATGTTATAACTTTCTTAGACCCCAGTTCCTTATTTGAGAATAAGACATCAAACTGTATGATTTCAAAGTCTCCTTCAGTTCTGAAGGTCTCATATAGTGCAAATACTGGTGGAATTCCATTGTTCATGTTTTTGTAGTTTGTCTAATCAAATGTCAAACACATGGCATTCAGAAGGCCACATGGTAAATCATTTTTTCTTAAGCTCTGTCCCATTCCATTAGAAGTGTTCATCTTGGGGGTTCCCACTGTAGCTCAGCAGGTTTCGAATCCAACAAGGATCCACGAGGACCTGGTTCGATCCCTGGCCTTGATCAGTGGGTTAAGGATCCGGTGTTACCATGAGCTGTGGTGTAGGTTGCAGGTGCGGCTCGGATCTGGCTTTGCAGTGGCTACGGTGTAGGCCGGCAGCTGCAGCTCCGATTCAACCCCTAGCCTGGGAACCTCCATATACCATGGGTGTGGCCCTAAAAAGACAAAAGACAAAAAAAAAAAAAAAAGAGAGAGGAAGAAGTGTTCATCTCTAACATGATAGACATTTAATGACTGGCGACCTGAATGAAAACGGACCATTTTCACCTTTTCTAATCACTTACTTTGTGTATGTTTATTTTAGATTTTTAGGGGATTTTTAGAAGGAAAAGTAACCTTTGCTCCAACATATAAATATGATCTGTTTTCTGATGACTATGACACCAGTGAAAAGTGCCGCACCCCTGCCTGGACAGACCGTGTCCTCTGGAGAAGAAGGAAATGGCCTTTTGATAGATCAGGTTGGGAAACGGACTTCTTCATTTGAATGAGTTAGTGTGCACTTCACAAGGAAGAGAGGAATGATGTAAATAGGAAATAAGGCAAGGAGGGCTACTTTTTTTTTCCAACAATGGTTATCTGGAATAAAATAAACAGTTTAAATATAAAACTTAAAAAAATTCTCAGACCTGCTTAGAGTAGTTTAATTTTTTCAGTCTCTTTTCTTTCAGTGACAGAGTGTCATGTGAAGAGAAGCAAGGAAACATTTTTGTAGAATTGTCAGCTGAATGCTCGTTAAGGTCTTTAACTTGAGGAGTTCCCATTGTGGCTCAGAGGAGACGAATCTGACGAGCATCCGTAAGGACGCAGGTTCAATCCCTGACCTCGTTCATTGGGTTAAGGACCCGGCGTTGCTGTGAGCTGAGGTGTATGTCACAGTTACAGCTCAGATCCCACGTTGCTGAGGCTGTGGTGTAGGCTGGCAGCTGTAGCTCCGATGCAGCCCCTAGCCTGGGAACCTCCATGTGCCATGGGTGTGGCCCTAAAAGACGAAGAAAAAAAAAAAAAAGATCTTTACCTTGAATAACTTAAGTGGTTAGCAGATATTTCGAACTACTACTTGTCTGTGGAATTCCTTGTGAAACCCTGTTAAGTAAAGGCTCATCTTAATTTTAACCCAGTAAAGCAGAACAGGATAACCTCACCAAAAAAAAACCTTTCCAACTGAATGGTGTAGAGACTTGCTGCCTATTAGCAGGTGGGTCTGGCCCCCCAGCCTCAGACAGCTGTGAGGCTGACAGATGAAGGAGAGAGTCCTTCTGCTCTGCGAGATCAGTCATGCTCAGGCAGCTTGCCCTGTGTTTTCTTTCGTTTATTCCACTGCAGCTGAAGACTTAGATCTCCTAAATGCCAGTTTCCAAGACGGCAGCAAGATCCTCTACACGTGGACTCCTGGCACTTTGCTGCACTACGGAAGGGCTGAGCTGAAGACGTCAGACCATAGGTTTAAAAACCCTCCATGTTTCGAATCGTGCTTGCCATTTATTTGAAATCCATCCATTCTTAAATGTTTCTAACACATCTCCCTCCTTCATGCCTAAGGCCTGTCGTTGCCCTGATTGATATCGATATATTTGAAGTCGAAGCTGAAGAGAGGCAAAACATTTATAAACTAGTGATTGCAGTTCAGGGGCCGCCAGATGGTACGGTGTTGGTCTCCATCAAAAGTTCTTTATCAGAAAATAATTTTTTCGACGATGCTCTGATTGATGAGCTTCTGCAGCAATTTACAAACTTTGGTGAAGTTATACTCATAAGGTGAGTGAAGTATTTGTTGTCCGAAAGCAGCTCATGATGCGTAAATAATATTTTCTATATTAGAAATCACCTGGGAGGAGTTCCCATCGTGGCTCAGTGGTTAACGAATCCAACTAGGAACCATGAGGTTACCGGTTCGGTCCCTGCCCTTGCTCAGTGGGTTAAGGATCGGTGTTGCCGTGAGCTCTGCTGTAGGTCGCAGACGTGGCTCGGATCCCGCGTTGCTGTGGCTGTGGTGTAGGCCGGTGGCTACAGCTCCGATTTGACCCTTAGCCTGGGAACCTCCATATGCCTCAAGAGCAGCCCTAAAAACCAAAAAAAAAAAAAAAAGAGAGAGAGAGAAAAGAAAACAGAGTTCCCGTCGTGGCACAGTGGTTAATGAATCCGACTAGGAACCATGAGGTTGCGGGTTCCATCCCTGGCCTTGCTCAGTGGGTTAAGGATCCAGTGTTGCCGTGAGCTGTGGTGTAGGTTGCAGACGCAGCTCAGATCCCACGTTGCTGTGGCTCTGGTGTAGGCCGGTGGCTACAGCTCCAATTGGACCCCTAGCCTGGGAACCTCCAGATGCCGCAGGAGTGGCCCTAGAAAAGGCTAAAAGACAAAAAAAACAAAAAACAAAAACAAATCACCTGGGAGTTCCTGTTGTGGCACAGCAGAAACGAATCCAACTGGTATCCCTGAGGATGTGGATTCGATCCCTGGCCTCGCTCAGTGGATTAAGGATCCCACGTTGCCATGAGCTGTGGTGTAGGCCGGCAGCTGTAATTCTGATTTGACCTCTAGCCTGGGAACTTCCATGTGCCACGGGTGCAGCCCTAAAAAAGAAAAGAAAGAAAGAAATAACCTTACCTATTATTGACTAGTTGTATGAGTATTCGTATTTTCAAACTAAAGGAAAATCACACTATAGAAATATTATTCAGAGAGCTCATGGGTTATGAAACCGGACTCTTCTTAGAAAGTTTAAATTTGAGTAGTAAAGCTTTATGTGAACAATCGATGACAAAAATATGTGCACATTTAGATGTGTTCTCTCACAATTCCTATACAGTACAACATATGAGCCCTATGGCAAAATGAACATGTGATTGCTCCTTTTTGTTAAGGAGAGATGGGAGTAAAGCAGCCCTCGGTTTAAGAAAGTTGGTGTTTCCAGTGATTTTTAAGTCATTTAATTTCCATCTAATGGAGAAGCAGCACTGCCAGATGAGCAGTCAGCAGCCATCCATTCCCATCTTGGTTTCTGTCGCTGACCTAACCATCTGCCGTGGCAGAACCAGCTGCCTCTTCCGTTGTTTAAAAAAAAATGTTCTCGCCTTCTGAGAACCATTTTGAAAGATCGAATTACATGTGGTTGAACTCCATAGGGAAGAGGTACGGAGACATTCCTTTCTGTGCTGTTCTTCTGCTCACTTAGGTGGGTTGCATAGATGTTCGGTGGGCAGATCTCCATACTGGGTGCCGTGGCAGAGAGAGGAGAGACCGAAGACTCACTTCCTGGGTGGAATCTCGGGAGGATCAGCCCGTGTGTAATGACTTCCCCAGATCCTAAACAGGAGAGTCCACAGCGTGAAAATGAGCTGGTGTCAGGTAGCCTGAGAAGCATTCCTGAGAAACCTGGAGGCCTTTCTGAGAGTAAATAGGCAAATACAGAGGAAATTGTATTTAGACTTCCCTCAAATCGTTGGACAACAATCTACCCCAAGGTTTAAAATCGAACAAAAACATCTAAACATCTTAAGGCTCCAGCAAGTACATCATGAAATCTCCAAGTTTACAGCTGACAGTAAGCTTTGCCAAGTACAGAAATGCCAAACCACCAGGAGCATCATGTGGACTGCGAGTGTGGGCAGCCAAGTAGGAGATAGTGTCCTTTTGAGCAAATGTAAAAATATTGCACTAGGCTCAAGAGAACCCAAAGGGTGCATAAGGGATGAAAGCCTGACGCAGGAAAAGGACCTTTCTGCCTTTATCCCAGTCTCTAAAGAACTTGTGTTAATTTGGAGCTTTCCCCAAAATGCTTCTTATCCTTAGAAAAAGTACTAGTGACAAAATGAGGTGTCATCCTAACGTAAAATCATGGGGTGCCTCCTCACCTGGAATATTCTGGTTGTTACACTTTGAGACAACCAAGTTAGAATAGAAAAGACAGACAATGAAAGTTAACTGGGACAGAACTACCATCACAGGGAGGCTAAACTGATCATCACCTTTTGTTCTAGAATAAGATGACCATTAGGGAGTGGTTGAAGTCTGTAATCTCTATATATAAATAAGAGATTCCTCGGGAATGTAGATGGGGCGTGTTTAGATACCTATACTAACTGGGGGGAAAAGTCCAGAAGCTTTTATCCCAGTGAGTGAAAATAGGAAGAAAATACAGCATCTAAAATGTCCTATATAAATCCATGGATATCAGAAGCGGAAACTCTTGTTAAAGTTAAAAATGTATAAGCGTATTTTCACATCGCCAAACAAGGGCAGGATCCAGAAGTTAGTCCTGCTGTATGACCACAGACGCTTTGGTACCGCTATCAAGGAACATACTGCCTGGCGTGTGGGACACTCGTGCAGCCTTATAGCAGCGATTGTAACCTTTGGAGGACAGAGATGGTCCATTGCCAACAACTGGAAAAAGATCCCCTTCACAATCTTTAAGTAGGAATAATGCCCCTGCGTCTTTCAGTTGGTAGCATTCTGCACCTTAGTAACTCAGTGCCAAAGAAGTTTAAGTTTCTTACCTAAGCAGTGTGTGTGTATGTGTGTGTGTGTGTCTCTGTCTGTCTGTCTGTCTGTGTGCAGGTGTATACGTTTTACTGTCTCTCATCTGAAAAATCTGCCAGGATTCCTGAACTTAATTGACATGGTTGGTAGTAGTTCAACAGTAAAATTGTTTCTGTAAATAAGACTGATACTGTTATAATCTGTTTATTCTTTTTTTATGATATGATTACATATTAGTGTCCCTCCTCTTCAGAATTCATTCTCATGGTCTTTTTGTTTTTCCTTTTGAGGGTTTCTTATTTCAAAACTCTAAACTTAGAATCATAGCAAAAGCCTTTGAAGTCTCAAGAGAGTAAAATACAGAGAAGGACGGTAACCTAAGGTTCCTTGGGGCCAATCTGGTTGATGCATTGATTTTGTGGGGTTTAGTTTTTGTTTTTGTTGGGACAATTCCCTGTCTTTTTTCTGGGTCAAAGGAAATGTGCTTCAGGAAAATCGTTGAGACAGTAACGTGCACAGTCCTGGAATGCAGGGTCAGGAGACTTCGACCCCAGCCTTGTGATGTATTTTCCCCAGAGAATCACTTTGAAGGAGCCACTTTGCCTCTGGCCCTTTTTCTCCTGGTCAGTGAAATGAAGGATTGGATTTGCAGAGATTGCAGTTGGAGGTCCCAGGGCCCCTTTCTTGTGGTTGACTGTTTTATTAACATAGTATTTGAAAGAAATTAGAATTTGAATGCTTTTAGGGAAAGGGTATCCTCTCCACATCACCCCTGGCCCTGCTGCTCTCTTGTATTTTTACTTCCTGGCTTCTCTAACCCTTGTTAATCCTAGTTTTATTTTAGGTACTAATTCTTTTTTTACTGTTTGTTCTTCTCTTCCTTAAAGGTTTGTGGAAGATAAAATGTGGGTTACATTTTTGGAGGGAAGCTCTGCCTTGAGTGCTCTAGAGCTGAATGGTAAAGAGGTAAGACAGCTTTCTTTGATGTGAAACCGCTCTGTAATTGTCTGGAGATTGTATTTTTACACACATGGAGCAAATTGTCTAAGTATATTTCCAGTTCAGGAGGATAAAAGCCCTTATGGTATGCTTTAATCTTTATTATTTAGACTGGATTGAAGACTAACTTGGGATCATTTTGGTCCCTCCCTAGAGATATTAATTATTGATAGATATTAATTATTGATATATACTAAGGAGAAAATATGTTCACTCCCTAATTTTATTTTTATTATATTTTCTTATATAAAGCTTTAAAATTTTAGATTGGGATAGATATTCTTGCTCACCTATATCGTAGAAGAGATTTCTAGCATATGAAGAAAGTGCTTTGTTTATAAGAAAACAAGGGAAGAAGGTGCTCCTTATTCCAAGGAACTTGTTTTATTGCCTTGGTACCCAGGTCCCTTTTTCAAGCATAGGTAAAGTAATTCCCTATGACATATCTATCCCACTGAGGTATTTTAGAGATTTTCTTTCTTTTTTTTTTTTTTTGCCTTTTCTAGGGCCACTCCTGCGGTATATGGAGGTTCCCAGGCTAGGGGTCCAATCAGAGCTGTAGCCGCCAGCCTACGCCAGAGCCACAACAACGTAGGATCCAAGCTGCCTCTGCGACCTACACCACAGCTCACGGCAACGCCAGATCATTAACCCATTGAGCAAGGCCAGGAATGGAACCCGCAACCTCATGGTTCCTAGTAGGATTCGTTAACCACTGAGCCACGAAGGGAACTCCCTAGAAAGTTTTAATTTGTAGAGATACTCCTAACCTATGTAAATGTCATTGATGATGGAAATTTACATCAATGGGCTGGAATAGTTTTACTTCTATAAAGTGCTGTGTCTTTAAGTTTTTTCTGAAGCTTTGAAACAAATCCTAAATATGTAAGTATATGGTCACCAGATAGGATGACCTAAAATCCAGGCCTAATTTCTCCAACAGCAGACAACTCCATAAGGATTTCCCTGAGCTTCCTCTTCTGTTACATAACTTCCACTCCCTTGGAGAAAAAGATTTCCATGAGTATATTGCTTTTGAAATAGGTTTTGTTTTTCCGTAATTCACTAGTAATACACCTATGCAAAAGGAAATCAAGAAATACAGAAAAGTGGAATTCTTGTTGTGACTCAATGGGTTAAGAACATGACTAGTATCCATGAGGATGTGGGTTCCTGCCCTGGCCTCGCTTAGTGAATTTAGGATCTGGCTTTGCCGCAAGCTGCAGAGTAGGTCGTAGCTCCAATTCAACCCCTGGCCCTGGGAATTTCCATGTGTTGTAAGTGCAGCTATAAAAAATAAAATAAAAGATAAAATCCAGAAAAGTATAAAGAAAGAAATAATAATAAAGACCTTTTGTAATCCTACTGTTACAAAATTATTTGTCTTAATCTTCATATGTGCATATACCAAAACAAATGGGATTATATATACAAGCACATTAACACAAATGAGATATACATATAATGGATATCATTCTATATGAACAAATATGTCATTTTTAATGGCTGCATTAATTTCATCATGTAGCTAGATATATTAAGTTTATTTAACCAAACTCCTGTTAGTAGACATCTAACAGACTCCTCTTAATAGACATCTGGATTGTTTCCAACTTTTAATTATTTAAACCAATATTCTAGGTAATCCCTGTATACACTGTAATTTTGCATGCTTATACTATTATTCCTTAGGATAAATTCCTAAATGTAAATTTGCTATTTAAAGAATATAGGCATATTAAATTTTGGTACTTGGAGTTCCTGTTATGGCTCAGTGGTAACGAACCAGACTAGCATCCATGAGGATGCAGGTTCGGTCCCTGGCCTCGCTCAGTGGGTTAAGTGATCCAGCGTTGCCAGGAGCTGTGGTATAGGCTGTAGATGTGGCTCAGACCCCATGTTGCTTTGACTGTGGCGTAGCTGGCAGCTGTAATTCTGATTCAGCCCCTAGCCTGGGAACCTCCATATGCCACAGGTGTATGGCCCTAAAAAGCAAAAAAAAAAAAAAAAAGTACTTATTGGCTAATAGCTCTTCAGATAGAATGTAGTTTTATTAGGTCTTGGATTACCTAATATTCAACCTCCTAATCGATGTTGGATATTTTTAAACTTTGACCATCTGAAACACTAAAAGAAGCATGTAACTTCCCTGTTAAGATTTTGACTGCTAGTTTTTAAATTTATTGGTCATTTGTACTTCTCTGATGGGCTGTTTATGTCCTTAGCCCACTTTTCCACTGGGGAAATTCCCTTGATGTTAATCCCTTTTCATAACGTGCTACAGATACTCTTCCCAGGTTGTCTTGTGACTTTTGGTGTGTCCTTACCATATGGAAATCATTGATTTTTAAATTTATCTCTACTTTCGATGTCTTAAAAAGCCCTTCCTCGTCCCATGGTGACATAAATATTTAAGAGCAGCTCTCAATTTGGCATTCTTTGTCAGCTCTTCTTCCCTTCCCAAATATTTCTTTCATCTTTCCCCGATCCGTTTCCTTGTTTGTTTTTTTTCCTGCCTTCTTTTCAGCTCTGTCCCTCACCCTTGAGTCTAGTCATCCATTTTACGCTCTTAGAAAGTACCTACCCTGAGCTCCCCTAAGAGATTTTCAAAATTCCGAAAAAGTAATGTTTTTGGAAAGGGCGTAGTAATGTTTGATTTATCCTTTTGAAAGTCAGGCATTTGCAAACCTCTAGTCTGTCTTTGTTAGTACCATTATTTCAGCCTGAAATCTTCTCCGTGCAAATAGATCAGTTAGGAGCACTTCCATTTCAGGGGAGAATCTGGAAAAAGCATAGAGCTTAAGCAGGGCAAACCGAAAGGATGGCTTTCCTGAACACTTTCCTTTCGGTCACCTAAATCTCATTTGGCTCCGATCTCCACCAAGTGGATTTTCTTAAGGAAATACATCTTAAATGGCCATTATAGTGACTGGGGCCTAAGAATACCTGTTGGGAGTTCCCATTGTGGCTCAGCAGTCACAAACCCAACCATGAGGATGAGGGTTCTATCCCTGGCCTCACTTGGTGGATTAAGTATCTGGCATTGCCTTGAGCTGTGGTGTAGGTCACAGACACGTCTCAGATCCTGTGCTGCTGTGCCTGTGGCAAAGGCTGGCAGCTACAACTACAGTGTGACCCCTAGCTGGGAACTTCCACATGCCACACATGTGGCCCTAAAAAAGCAAAAAAAAAAAAAAAAAAATTTGTTAGTGTTCTTTGGTGAATATGTACAGAATGCTTCTGTTGACTTTAAAAAGTAACAAGTGGCCTATGAAGCTTGTTGCCAAGTTCTGAAATTTAACTGATAAGTGAGTAAAAAATTATTAGTCCTTAAGGACTCTGACTTCAAAGCTCAGTGTGGACACCAGATTCCCATTAAACATGGCTGTGCTCTTCAGGCCAGTAGCTTTCAACCTCTCCATCCAATGCCTTCAAAAAATTCTAATGTCAGTGGCACTTTGAGCCAAGGAAGGTTTTGTGTTTGTTTTTAAATACAGCAACAGGATAGTACAACTTGCTTATAATGTGTTGGTTGCTTTAGATTATACTTTTGTTTAAAAGCTGCTCGAATTGATAGGAAAGGCAGTATGTCATCTTCACAGATGCCAGTCTGTTTTCAAGAATGACTAACTTCTGTTGAAGATTTAAAATGGTCTTAAAGTCACTCAATATTCTTCTGACAGTTGGAATGCTGAAACTACTTTGACAGTATAGCAGCTTTCAAGACCATTATTCCAAGTTGGGAAGGTCTAAATGAACAGGAAAAGTGTCTTTTTTTTTTTTTTTTGGTCTTTTTGCCATTTCTTGGGCCGCTCCCTCGGTATATGGAGGTTCCCAGGCTAGGGGTCTAATCAGAGCTGTAGCTGCCACCCTATGCCACAGCCACAGCAGTGCGGGATCCCAGCCGCGTCTGCTACCTACACCACAGCTCACGGCAACACCGACAATTCCTAACCCACTGAGCAGGGCCAGGGATCGAACCAGCAACCTCATGGTTTCTAATGGGATTCGTTAACCACTGAGCCACAACAGGAACTCCCAGCAAAAGTGTCTTAAAGATTTTTACCATCTTCTCTTTAGTTGTTTCATGTAGGAACAATTATTTAATCTGTGGATCATTGGACATATAAAACTATGTAAGCAAAATTATCAGTGAGTTTATGTCCAGTCAGGAAAAGATACTGGCTCCAGCAAAGGCAACTTAAATCTGTGTGCATCCTAGAAAAAAAAAAAGGCCTGAGGTTTCACAAAATAAGCTCTTCAAGGGAGAGTTGGGGACATTTTAAACTAGTTAAAAATCCAGACTCCATGAAATGCTTAGGTCGAAGTGAGTCTAGCTGAATTAAGCCTCTATTGTTGTGTAGTATAACTCAGGCAGTCACTTTATGCCGAAATAGTTCATTTTCACGTCACTACATCTTTATTTTGTATCTGTTTTATTCAACTAGTTATTGGGTCGGACCATAACGATTACTTTAAAAAGTCCAGATTGGATCAAAAATTTGGAAGAGGAAATGAGTTTAGAGAAAATCAGCGTCCCACTGCCATCATCAACAAGCTCCACGCTGCTGGGTGAAGATGCAGAGGTCACAGCCGACTTCGATATGGAAGGTCCGCTTCTTAAACACGTTTGCTTCTGTCCTTCTAGACAAGTTTCCTTCCCCTCAGTAAAGTCTCGGTCTCCAAGTTTATCTTTTTCTTCCTTCTTGTAACACTCGGAACAATATTAATTAGATTTTGTTTTGCATTGTATTGTGTGTAGTTTGCTTCTACCCAGACTTCAAATCTGTTTGCCCCTCTACAATGCCCAGCTTAACAAGTGTTAGTTTATGTCCTTGTGTGATAAGAGTACAAATTGGTATTTTTAGCGTATGGTTTGGTTCCACTGATTATAGTTAAGGTGGAAAAGTAGAAATTCAGTGTGCAGAAATGAGTTCAAAATAATTATTACAAAAGAGGTTATATTTCAAAGTAGTTTTAAAAGACTCTCCGAGTTCCCTGGCAGCCTAGCAGTTAAAGGACCTGGTGTTGTCACTGCCATGGCTTGGGTGACTGCTGTGGCGTGGGTTCCATCCTTGGCCTAGGAACTTCTGAATGCCGTGGATGCAGGAAAAAAAAAAGATTCTTAAGGTGGCTAGAGCCCTGATGGTCGAGTGGTTAGGATTTGGCATTCTCAAATTGACTAGGAACCCATGCATTTGAAACTGAACCCACTCACAGAAATGTAATCATTTCAGAAGTTTAGAATTCAGGACAGGTTATCTCGATATAATAATTTCCTGAAATACGACTAAGAACTGCATTTGCTTTCTCATGCTTTATCTGCTATATGATCTTAGCATATTTTCCATTAAAAGGTATACCTTAGCTTGTAAAATGACAATACATCGTATTGTGATACCCTGCACATCTAGATAATGCATTTGAGTTGAACACTGTAGAAGATCCTCTTGTTTTCACATCTCTGTTCATTGGTACTTGGTCCACACGTTTACGTGGCTCCTTTTACGTGCCAGCTGCTGGAAGTGCAGATGTCATCCTTGCTCTCCCCAGTCTCACAGTCCAGTGGGTGTCACATACGAGTAAGCAGGCAGGTATCACATGACATCAAGGCACTAGCGAATGATGCTGCAGTAGTTCATGGGACAGTTGCCTAACCTCGAGTTGGGAAGTTGTAAAATTTTCCCAGGGGAATTGAAATTAAGAATGTGAAGACTTGGAGTTCCCATCATGGCACAGCAGAAATGAATCCAACTAGGAACCATAAGGTTGCAGGTTCAATCCCTGGCCTTGCTCAGTGGGTTAAGTATCCAGGGTTTCTGTGAACTGTGGTCTAGGTTGCAGATGCGGCTCAGATCTGGCATAGCTGTGGCTCTGGTGTAGGCTCAACATGCTGAAGACCAAATGCACTTTCCATCCACACCCACCCCTCCTCTCGCACCCTCTTCTTCACTTACTCCTACACGAACGTGCTTGCAACATCTGCTTAGATCCCCCACCCCCAATGCTTAGGCCTTCCTTCTTTCTGGTTCACCCCCTCTATGCTCTTTAATCGAATTCTCACTCGGTCTTCAGATTCTTTTTTTGTAAATTGACATCATATAACCTTATTAATTTACTTATCATTTCCAATAGTTTTTTGTTTGTTTTGTCTTTTTTTTTAGGGCCGCACCCGCGGCATATGGAGGTTCCCACGCTAGGGGTCCAGTCGGAGCTACAGCTGCCAGCCTACACCAGAGCCACAGCAATGCCAGATCCAAGCTGTGTCTGCGACCCACGCCACAGCTCACGGCAACGAGTTTGAGGTGTCTACAAGGTCCATCAGGCCCAGATTAGGCTCTGTGGATATGGGTCTGGCGCTCAGCAGAGAGCCCTGGCCCACGAAGGCAGCTCTGACGCCAGTTAAGGCCACGCATTTTTATTAGCTTGGCTGGGAGGACTACTCAGAGGTGAAAGAGGACTGGCCCTGGGATCAAACAGAAACACAGACTTTAAGGACAGATGGAAAGCTGCCTGTGAAAGGAAAATGAGAAGAAACAGCTGAAATGTCCAAGAGCCAGGAGAATATAGCAGCTCAAAAATCAAGGAAAGAAAGGCTGACGAGGGAGAGTGGTCCGTGGTGCCGTGTGTTGCAGAGAGAGGAGAAGTGAACACTGCATCTTGCCCTTTGAGTTTAGTATCTGGGAGGAGGCTGTTGGTGACATTCAGGAAAGTGATTTCAGCAGAGTGATGAAGCCAGATGGTGGTAAATTGGGGTGTGGACGGAAGGCGAAGAAGTGCAGAGCGTGTCTCTAGAAGTTTGGCTATGGCCCGGGAAAGCGAGAAGGAGGCAGTTGCTCCAAGGAGTGTTGCTTGCTTTGAAATGGGGAGGCTGGAGAATGCTTTGTTCTGATGGAATGGGCTGAGGGCCTGGGGGAGGGTGGGCCAGAATGAGTGGCAGAGCAGGGTCACTGGAAAGAAGGGTGGGAGAACCCCATTCTTTCCATCCACAGATACATGGCTGCCAACCACACGATTAGACTCCAGCTGGGGGGGCAGGTCGTCAAAGAGAGGGTTCCCCATCTTAAGACTTCCTTTGGAGTTCCCATTGTGGCTCAGTGGTTGACGAATCTGACTAGGAACCATGAGGTTGCAGGTTCAATCCCTGGCCTTGCTCAGTGGGTTAAGGATCCAGGGTGTCTATGGACTGTGGTCTAGGTTGCAGATGCGGCTCAGATCTGGCATTGCTGTGGCTCTGGTGTAGGCCAGCGGCTACGACTCTGGTTAGACCCCTAGCCCGGGATCCTTCGTATGCCACAGGAACAGCCCTAGAAGAGACAAAAAGACTTCCTTTTCTCTGTGCAGTTTAAGGAGGGGGGCAAACCACAGTTTCAGGAGAGTTGAGAAGGTTCAAGATAACGCTCCTGAGAAGGGGTTCAGGGAAGAGCCAGCCAGGGAATTGTGCAATTGCCAGGCAGCCGTGGGAGCCCAGATGAGGCTGCAAACCACAGAGTTAACGTGGCTGCAGTCATCAGGCCCACATGGTTTTCTCTGGCAGCAGCACCCAGCAGCCCAGGTACAGTTATGGAGCAACTAGACAGCAGAATTGATACAGGTGCAGTGGAAGGATATTGGGTGAGACGGTAGTAGCCAAGGCGAGAAACCAGGGGGTGTGAAGACAGATGCAAAGAGGAAAAATCCCATAGGCACCAAGAGAAGAGGGATCGCAGACCTGGATCCCGGTGAAGTCAGAAGAGGAAAGAGTAACCAAGGGCGAGGCTGAGAGGCTGGGAGGTGGTAATCAGAGGGAAGTGTGTTGGGTTTATTGTTTCAGAGGTGCTGCAGTTCCAAGGGGCATATGTGTCTGGAGTGGAGAAGACTGGCTGCAGGGTTAAAACATTAGGCTGTTGATGGGTTGTCCACGTGGTCTTCATTATCACCCAGAAAGATGGTAGGACCCAACCTGCCAACTTGCTGTCTCCTTAGTCCTTGATGAGTGGGGTCAAATGACCAGAAAGATGGAGGTTGGAGATGGGGGGGGGGGGGTGAAGGTGTTCCATAGATTTTTGATGACACAGCCTGAAAGAAATAGGCCTTTTTGTTCAGGGTTGGAAGACGAAAGTTCTAGAATTGGAGTTGGGTGGCAAGGGGGCACCCTGACCCCCCTTTCCAACCCTAAGGAAAGCAGAGGTGAGGTGGAGGGAGCACAGCAGACGGAGCAGTGAGGAGACTTTGGGGGAAACGTGGAAGAGCCTGTCTCCATAAGGGCGGGACCTGAGTTGAGGGCACCGGGGAGAGGACAGTTCAGTAGAACGGGAGGAACATCTGGGAGGAGACTCTGCCAGCCCTGGGACAGCTCCTCCGTGGGATACTGAAAGCCCTGGCGTCAGCCCCGCTCCAGGGCTTCGTCACCACCTTCTGTTGCCCTGAGACAACAGACCATCTTTAATGACATTTTCTCTAAGAACATGTGCACTAATTCCAGTTTTGTATGTAAAAATTTTATATATGCCTGCATGCCTGATCTGTACATGCTTGCAGTGTCCTACTGTTAACATGGTTTATTTTATATCCGTAACCCCTTAAAGCCTAGATTGGTGAAAAGAACATTTTTTTGAGAAAGTGGTCGCGGTGGTAACTTTGGTGACCTTGCATTTGCTCAGGCGACGTGGATGACTACAGTGCCGAGGTGGAGGAAATCCTTCCCCAGCATCTCCAGCCATCTTCAAGCTCTGGCCTCGGCACATCCCCAAGTTCCTCGCCCCGGACCAGTCCCTGCCAGTCACCTACAATATCGGAGGGTCCTGTGCCATCCCTTCCCGTAAGACCAAGTCGAGCTCCGTCGAGAACGCCTGGGCACCCAGCTTCACAGAGTGTGTATTTTATTTCAAGTTGTGTATGACTTTCCCTGGCTGATACGTTTGACTTAGATGGGTAAATCGCTGATGCCTTTGGGTCTTTTCTATTTCGCTTTCATATCCAGAAGCTAAAGTATGCCATGTTTTCTTTGCATGTAGAAGAGGATACTTTGTAGACGGTTAAGCCCTAAGTGGAAAGGAAACCCATTGCTGTCCCCTGATGAGAATTTTTCTTAGTTCTTTTTCTGTGTGGCCAGCTTTGTCCTTATCGTGGATGATTGTCTATCACTATAGTGAGAACCCATAACTATTTGGGCTTAACTCTCTATCTGTATAGTACCTAAGTGAAAATATGAAGCCAAAAGTGACAAAACAGATTTTTTTTTTTGGTCTTTTTGCCTTTTCTAGGGCCACACCTGCGGCATATGGAGGTTCCCAGGCTAGGGGTCTAATCGGAGCTGTAGCCACAGGCCTATGCCAGAGCCACAGCTACGTGGGATCCGAGCCACGTCTGCGGCCTACACCACAGCTCACAGCAATGCCGGATCGTTAACCCACTGAGCAAGGCCAGGGATTGAACCCTCAACCTCATGTTTCCTAGTCGGATTCATTAACCACTGAGCCACGACGGGAGCTCCTAGAACAGACTTTTTGAATTCACCTTGATAGTCACGACTCCTCCAAAGTCAGCTTTGTCTCTGGAAGTTTTACATTACATGGTTAAGTCACTGTTCCCCGCTGACCCAGATCTTCTGAAAATGTCTTCCATCTCACAAACTTCTCCAGCTCCCCCACACTACTTCAAGAAAGAGCTTCATTCGATAAATTCAAGGTAAACTAAGGTATGGAGAGAAGAAGAGACTCCCCCCCCCCCTTTTCTTTTTCTTCTCTCTGAGGGCCAGCAGAGCGCAGGTAACTCACACCGCTTTGCTGGGGCCTGAAGATGCGCAGAGAACTGGCCTCATTGCCTCCCTGGTACCAAAGGGTAACTTACTAGCAGTACTGCTGATAGTATCGATCCTGAAAATGGGCATCCTTACACTGAAGTACAAATTGAGAAAATGAGCAAAATGGAGACCATTATCATACGTATAAAGAAAGCACAATACCTTGTGCTCGTACTCATCGGGAGCCTGACCCTCTTCCCTAAGGTCCTTTTGCAGGTTCTCCTAGCGATGCTCCGCCAGCAACACAACTGCAGCAGAAGGATTCTTGCCAGCCCTTAGAACCCAAGCGGCCTCCTCCTCCCCGCCCGGTTGCTCCTCCCGCTGCTCCTCCCGCTCGTCCAGCTCCCCCGCAAAGGCCGCCTCCACCCTCAGGTAACAGGCCATTTCATCTCCGTTTTGGCTGGATTGAAAAGCCTCCTCCACTCTCTTTTAAAAGGCTGTGCATGTTTTCCAACCTCTAGCTTCTAGGTGTTAGCATTTTTCTATCATCGGTGCTCCTCCCTCAGCTTTTTGCTAAAGAATGCAGCCCATGTGACAGCACAGGGGAAAAAGATGTTCCCCAGCTCGGATCCTGTAACTTGTTCTCAGAGCTGACCTCTCGCAGGTGTGCAGGAAGCGTCTGTTTTGTTTGTGCTCTGTTGGTGTCGTTGCACTAATTTCTGTAAAATGCATAATTAGAACTGACGAACACACGTACTTATTTACCGTAAAGTTTTGTGTATTCGCTTCAGTGTTCTTTTTAAATAAGTATAGTGTTATGAGAAGTAATCTGCATAAAGTAATAGCTTTTCTATAGCACCACGGTAGGAATAGTTTCCACGTGCTATTTGACGTCATGAATGCTATAGTAAATCTTTAACATTTCAATTCTTTATTTAATGTCATTTCCTTTCTGCCGCATATTCTCTTATGAACTATAAGGGGCTAGGAGTCCTGCACCTGCTAGAAAAGAATTTGGAGGTAATCATTTATATTTGTTATAATATTTGGATCTTGGTTCATTCGTCTTTGGGGGGGTTGATCCCTGTAACTGAAAGACATTCCGGGTTTGTCTGATAAAAATTAAAATGAATGACATTTATATTCCAAGTTAAAAATAGCTCCAAACTCCCATTGTATTCCTGTTAAGTAAAAGATTAGAGCTTGGTTTTATTAGTGAATAGGATTTACAAATACTTTTATTTCCCAGATAATCCTAGTTGAATTACTCATCAAGGCCTGATACACTTTTTTTTAATAAATAGAGCCATTTCGGTAACTGAATTTAATTCCCCCAAATCGTACCAGTTTCAGAAGCGAGTCAGGCCCACTGAATGGAGAATGTTTCCCAAGTATTTGATTATATTAGGTTGTTTTAGAGCACTGGTGCATTCCCTGGCTAGTAGCACAGAATTTCCTGGGAATGCAATTGAGAATTATAATAATTATCTGAAAGATATCTTTTATTTTGCATGGCTTTATCATAACTTGTCATAAAATTCATGTGTCATTTCTTAAAATCTAAGGACAGTTTTCCTTACTATGTTTTCATAAAGGAATTCTTACACGTGGGTCACTTTGTTGTCGTCAAGTGTAGGTTATTTGGTTTATATGCAAACGCTCACAAAGCTCAGTTGGAGGTATACATTTGACAAGTTTATTTAATCCAATTCTCAAGAAAGGCTGAAGCAGGTTATCACAGTTCCACAGAAGAGCTTTTACAAATCTGCTTTTAATATCATTAAGGCTCAGCGTACACGTGTAGCTGGTGTCTTTCTACTCTAGCTGTCTAATGACACTGCAGACCCACTCCCGTTTTATTGCAGATTAACTTTGCCACGTGTAGCTTTTCATCACTTTGTATTATAAGAAGAGCAAAATTATTTCAGCACTGCAGCTTCCACAGAACCCTGCCAGATGGAGTTCCCGTTGTGACCCAGTGGGTTAAGAACCTGACATTAGTGTTTGTGAGGATGTGGCCTCAATCCCTGGCCTCCCTCAGTGGGTTGAGTAGGCCTCAGCTGCAGCTCTGATTCAGCCCCTAGCCTGGGAACTTCCATATGCCTCAGGGGCAGCCCTAAAAAGAAATAAAAATACTACCAGATGATAAGTTTTCCATTGACTTAAAAAAACCTTTAATTTTTCCGTTTTCAAACCTGTGCTTTTATTTATAGTTTCATAATAGATTCTGTTTATCTTCTCTAATTATAAAAACAATCTGTAGAAAAATTCGTTTTGAAATAAACTTGTAAAAAGTTATGCATAGTAGCGGCTCAGTGCTTTACTTAGAAATCTGATTTAATTTTTTAAAATTGCTTCCCTTTACAATTCTTTTGTAAGCAGTGTTTGCAGCATATTTTTTTAACCTTATAAGCCAATAGCTGTCTGAAATCATTAAGCTTAGAGAAAGTAATTGTAGTAGAGGGTTTTTTTAAATAATGCATCGAAAACCAACTTCTAAGAGACTAATACAGTCTCATAGAAATTTAAAATGAAATTGGAACTTTAAGACTGTCAAATGTTGGCACTTTCATTCATAGTGATTTAACTCTGAATATAAAAATGAGATGTCATGAGACAAAGATTTTCATTATACATATTTTAAAATTCCCTACTGCTTAGTAATGTCAGATGTGAAAAGCAAACTGCCCCCCTCCCCCTTCTACTCTGAGGAAAGGGCTAAACTCAGGTTTGGGGCAAGCGTCCAAAATCACCTTGGTTTGTATTGATAACTTTGAAGACATTTAAAACAGTGAAAGACTTTTTTTTTTTTTTTGCAAAAGTAAGTTTAACTCGGAAATTGTTTTGCGTGCCTGCCTTTCATTCTGTGCTGTGGGCCCTGAACAATACACAGCTTTTGTTCTTTCTCTAAAAAGGTATTGGAGGCCCTCCCAGTCCTGGGGTAGCTAGGCGAGAACTGGAAGGTAACAAGACCTTTGCATCATAGAAATGGATCCCTGGCTTTATTTCTAAATGTCAGCACCTCCAGTGTTTAAAGGCAAACTCAATCTTCTCTTGGTCCAACTGTAAACTCCCCCTTCCCCTCCTTATGTATACCTTGTAACTTTGTATTTTTCCTCTTTTCATTCTGTGTTGTGTAGTTTCTAATGGATGTCCCTTTAATTCCCCTGCAGTTCTGTTGTTTTGTGCTCTGTTTTGTATATATTTAACATACATATGTAGGATGGGAAATTACTGTACCATGTTATATTAAAAAGAATGCCTTCAGAATCCTTTTCATAATAAGTAAAATGTTTAGAAATATACTAATTTTGAATTTTTTTAAAAAAACTAATAATGAGGAGTTCCCATTGTGGCTCAGGGCTAATGAACCCAAGTAGTTATCCTTGAGGATATGGGTTCAATCCCTGGCCTTGCTCAGTGGGTTAAGGATCCGGCGTTGCCGTGAGCTACGGTGTAGGTAGCAGATATGGCTCAGATCCCATGTGGCTGTGGCATAGGCTGGCAGCTGCAGCTCCAATTCGACCCCTAGCCTGGGAACTCCCACATGCTGTGGGTGTGGCCCTAAAAAGACAAAACAAAAAAGCAAAAAAAAACTAATAATGATATGAAACCTTACCAATTCAGGTCCAAGAATAATGTGTTTTTTGGATGATTTCAGATAACGTAAATGTTTTAATGCACAATGACGCCGAACTAAGTTTGGTTAAAAAGCTGTTAAAATGAGAAGCCATTTGTTAAGATTATAGTTATTGAAAGGCTGGTTTCATATAACAGTTACACTTGAGTTTCCTTTCAAACAGATGAAACCTGAGATGCTGCCATTAATAGTGTCCCCTACTCCTTGTGGCCCCCGAAGTAGTTTATTTCATTTCATCCTCTGACTGCCTGTCTCATGAGTTAGAGACTTGCAGAAGGCAGGTACTTAGTAATAAGACGTGCCTGTCTTCCACAGTAATCATAGGCTTTGGTATAGAAATCCGAAAGATCTCATCATAGGATTACTTTATCCGTGATGACATCTGCAGCACCAAGACCTAAAACTTGCCATTAGGCACCTCTAGTGTGACTCAGAAAATGCCGTTCTGTCTGTGTGCTCCGGGGCGGTTTGTCCCCCACACTCTGGGAAGCGGCCAACCACTCCCACATTCCCACAAGCTGACTGTGTGTCTTCAACAGGAGAGAACTTTGTCGGGAAAGTCACCTTACGAGTGACTTTAACGATGTATCAGGCTGAGGGCTGAGCCCATCCTGTAAATGTCACTGTAAATATTCTGCTTTTTGCCTTGGTGGGAATGCTACTACCCTTCCTCATTCTCCAAAGCCCCGTTCTCTCGTTCCCATCTCAGGCCCCCATTTCTGCTGATAATGAAGCAGAACAGCCACCTGATGTTATGCAATATGGCTTGATTGCTTACTTATGACTAATTTCTTTTCCTTCCTGCTTCAAAGCACCCAAAAGCCCTGGAACGACACGGAAAGATAATATAGGTAAAAACGCTTGAATTCAGCTACTTAACCTTAAAACTAGACCATGAATAGACACTTGGGATATAACATAAGTACATGGTTTCTTGTTTCTTTCTTTCTCTGAAAAATGAACATACATGGTGCGATGTCTTCATTCCAGGACGCAGCCAGCCTTCACCTCAGACAGGACTCTCGGGCCCAGGACCTGCTGGATACAGTGCAGCCAGACCGGTAGGCAACACCTCATGGGGAGCCAGGAGGTCTAAGTTCTAGGTCCCAGTTTGCTTTCCTTTTTTTGTTTGTTTTTTGTCTGTTTAGGGCCGCACCTGCAGCATATGGAAGTTCCCAGGCTAGGGGTTGAATCAGAACTACAGCTGCCGGCCACAGCCATTGCCAGTTCCAAGCCACATCTGCAACCTATACCACAGCTCATGGCAACACCACATCCTTAACTCACTGAGCGAGACCTGGGATCGAATCTGCATCCTCATGGATACTAGTTGGGTTCATTACTGCTGAGCCACAATGGGAACTCCCAGTCCCAGTTTGCTTCTGATCAGTTGTGTTATCTTGGAGAAATCAGGGGACTCATCAAGGCCCCAGTTTCCTCGGGTCTAAAGTGGGAGAATTGCAGAGTTCCCCTTGTGGCTCAGTGGGCTAAGAACCCGACTAGAATCCATGAGGATGTGGGTTCAGTCACTGGCCTCGCTCAGTGGGTTAAGGATATAGGGTTGCCGTGAGCTGCAGCATAGGTCACAGATGCAGCTCAGATCCGGTGTTGCTATGGCTGTGGTGTAGGCCGGCAGCTGCAGCTCCATTTGGACCCTTAGCCTGGGAACTTCCATATGCCACCGGTATGGCCCTAAAAAGAAAAATAATAATAATAATAATAAGTAAAGTGGGGGAACTGCACTTAATACTCTCCAAGGCACCTTTCTTTCAGTTGGAACAGTATTGTAACATCCTCTTCAAAAGTAACTATAAACATACTTCATTATTTGAATAAAAGTGATACAGTTAAGTAATTATGGTCACTAAATAAATATCTTTGAATCTCTTAGAGTATGAAGAAATGGTGTATTGGGGCAACTTTTTCTGATATTTTCTGAGTTATTAATGAAGTAAAGTCATTCTTTAGTCAGAAGGATTTAAAATTTGATTTCAGAAACACCAAAATGATTTTAAAGGTATTGAAAAGCAGGAGAGCAGATGGCATTGCAAGGCTTTTCCCTACATTGTGCAGCTATGGTTTTCTGCATATTTATCAGTGTTCTCTTTTACACAGCATTATTGCATTATTTGCCCAAGTGAAATGTTTCTCCAAGATAGAAAGCGTAATTTAAAGAAAAAGGAAAAAAAGAAAGCAGGAGTTCCCATTGTGGTTCAGCAGGTTAAGAACCCAGCTACTACTATTCTCTCCCTGATTTTGTTCAGTGGGTTAAGAATCCAGCATTGCTGCAAGCTGTGGCATAGTTCTTAGGTGAGGCTCAGATCCTGTGTTGCTGTGGCTGTGGCACAGGCCCGGCAGCTGCAGCTCCAATTTGACCCCTAGCCTGGGAACCTCTACATGCCGTGGGAGTGGCCCTAAAAAAAAATAAAGGAAGGAAGGAGAAGCCAGTATCAGTGACCAGGGCTTGTCTAGCAGAGCCAAGGACTGTTGAGAGGCCTTGAGCTGCACCATGGGAACTGTTACTGTAACTAGAAATTAAGAAACTTCTGCTAACGAAACTACTTCTGATTTCTAAGAAATTCTCATAAAATTTCTAAGATAGAAATATTTTGTTTTTTTCTCTTGTAGCTTTCTATTTAACATCCATACTAAAGGCCCTTTTATATATACATTATCCTCCAAAGAAAAACGTGGGTGGAATATACTTAGAGATAGCCGTTGCCCACTCTCCTGTTTTTCAGAAAAGGGAGAATTGCTACCCACTGACTCCACCACTTCCCACAAAGCACTTTCTTTATTTTAATACTGTAAGAATAATGGAGGAAAGTCACACTTTTGTGAGATGGCATTTGTAACTTTTGCTTAAAATAAATTGGGGCAGGGGGCTTAAAGCAACATCAGCAAACTTGTGAAAATAGAAAAGACATTTTTCGCAAGTGTATCTTCCAATATATTTTATTTTATTTTATTTTATTTGTCTTTTTAGGGCCACACCTGTGGCATATGGAAGTTCCCAGGCTAGGGGTCGAATCAGAGCTGCAGCTGCTGGCCTACCCCACAGCCACAGCAATATCAGATCCGAGCTGAGCCTATGACCTACACCACAGCACACAGCAACACTGGATCCTTAACCCATTGAGCGAGGCCAGGGATCAAACCTGTGTCCTAGTGGATATTAGGTTTGTTACCACTGAGCCACAATGGGAGCTCTGCGATATATTTATTTTAGCATATTGAGTTTTTATCTCTGTGTTTTCAAGCAAACAAACAACAAGAACTACCACCTCAATGTGGTTTTTGGAAGCCTCTTAGTTGCACAGTGTCCATCTCTCTCCATCGGCCCATGACTTTTAATACCATCCCCGTCTCCCACTAAGGCAGCTGCTTAGAAGAGCTCAGGCCCAGCAGCTGGTCAGACCTGAGTCTGGCTCCTGGCTTTATTTTCTGGCTCTGTGGTGTTGAGAAAGTTGTATGCATTTCTTCATCTCCATTTAAAATGGAGATGATAAAATAATACCTACCTACTCTGGGGCTCTTTATAAGATGAAATGGAAATGTCTACACAGCACCCGGCGCAGAGTAAATAGTGAAGAATAAAAAGAAGACTTTTGGAGTTCCCATCTTGGCTCAGTGGTTAACGAATCCGACTAGGAACCACGAGGTTGCGGGTTCAATCCCTGGCCTGGCTCAGTGGGTTAAGGATCCGGCATTGAGGTCAGCTGCGGTGTAGGTTGAAGACTCGGCTCAGATCTGGCGTTGCTGTGGCTCTGGCTCAGCGTAGGCCTGAGGCTACAGTCCGTATTGGACCCCTAGCCTGGGAACGTCCATATGCCACGGGGGTGGCCCTAAAAAGACAAAAAAAGAAAAAAGGAAGACTTTTAAAACTTAGGACTCTGGCTATAAAAAGAGAGCAATGCAAATGACAAGAAACTGAGAAAGAGATGCGGAACAGATACTGTCACCCAAGTCCCCTCTGTTAAAAGTAAGTCAGTATCTCCGAGTTTACATTTCCCATTTTTCAGACGATTCCGCCCCGTGCTGGAGTGATCAGCGCCCCCCAGAGCCACGCTCGGGTGTCCGCTGGGAGACTGACACCTGAAAGCCAGAGCAAACCTGCGGAAGCACTGAAAGGTGGGCGCCGTGGGAGCGGCAGCCGTTCCCCTTCTGTATTCTTCCCTTTCCCTTCTCTTTTTCTTCTCCCACAGTCTCGCCCTTTATACAACTTCAACTAGAGACACCCTTCTTTCCCTCTTCACCCCACAAAAACGGAGGCTGCTGGGGCCGGGGGCGGGGCAAGGACTAGCATCCTTTCACATTGCACTCAAGGAAGGATAACACGAGGTTTTCTAGAAAAGACCTGACATCTGGAAATCGGACTTCTTTAGGGCCAGCCCTGCTTCCCGAACCACTGAAGCCTCAGGCTGCCCTTCCGGTGCAGCCTTCCCTGCCCCCCGCCGTTCAAAAGATGCAGGAGCCTCTTGTCCCCGTGGCAGCGCCCCTGCCTCCGTCCGCCCCGCAGCCCAGCCTGGAAACCCCGCCACAGCCGCCCCCCCGGAGCAGGTCGTCACACAGCTTGCCGGCCGATCCCCCTGCCCAACCGCAGGTAAGCCCTGCCAGCAAGCGGGTCATCCGGATGCCTCGGTGGCCGGTTTTGTTTGGTCGGCCTTTGTTGCGCTGGATGTGTTTTTCTCTTTTTATTGAAGCCTGTGTGAAGCCTTTGGTCGAGTCTGTGAACAGACTTATTTTAATCATTAGCTTAAGAAATAAAGCAATGCGAGGGCTCCCTTGGGCAGCGCGTAGGCTAAAATTGGAACGATGCAGAAAAGATGAGCATGGCCCCTGCGCCGGGATAACACACATTTGTGAAGCGTTTCATGTTTTTGATCATCTATATGGGAAAAGGATCTGAAAAAGAATGAGATGCGTGTGTGTGTGTGACTGAATCACTTTGTGCTACAGCAGAAATGATCACAACCTTGTCAATCACTAGACGGCGGTAAACTTCAAAAATGAGAGAAAGAAGGAAGTGCATTCTTTTTATTTTGCCTTTTGGTGGCAATAGCATCATTTAAAAATTTAAGACTTTTTTTAGTTTTTTTATTGAAGTATATTTGATTTGGATTTTTGTACTCACTTCTAGTAAATGTAAATGTTCTAGTTTTATGCTAGTTTCTGGTGTAAAATGTTAAGCTAACTAACACCAAAGAGTATTCTGTAATTTTCAGTTCAGAAAATTGAGGGTACTGAAGATGTATAATAGTTGTAGAAATTCTTCAAGGAATGAATGTTCATTATTTTCTCTCTTCCAATCCGCTTTTAGTGCATGAATTTCTCTCCTCATTTTCTTGTGAGATGTGTTATTGTTGTTGTTGTTGTTGTTTATGTAATTGGAGAGCAAAAAACTTTCAAAGTAGCCATCTTGGAGCCTGGTATTACTATTTTAGGACAGAAAGTGATCATGAATTTCATCATGAAAGTGAATTCTAATTCCTAAAATTTTCTAAATGTTTAAGTATTGAAAGTAGGTAAGCCCTGCCAGCAAGTGGGTCATCCGGATGCCTCGGTGGCCGGTTTTGTTTGGTCGGACTTTGTTGCTGAACAACTTTTTTTTTTGTCTTTTTTTTTTTGCCATTTCTTGGGCCGCTCCCGTGGCATACGGAGGTTCCCAGGCTAGGGGTCTAATCGGAGCTGTAGCCGCCGGCCTACACCAGAGCCACAGCAACTCAGGATCCAAGCCACGTCTGCAACCTATACCACAGCTCATGGCAATGCTGGATCCTTAACCCACGGAGCGAGGCCAGGGATGGAACCCCCAACCTCATGGTTCCTAGTCAGATTTGTTAACCACTGAGCCACAGCAGGAACTCCTGAACAGCTCCTGAAAGCACAAACTGTCAAGTAGGATTGAGTTTTCAGTAAAAAGTCCTCTTGTGACACACAAGTCTTACAGGATGACTGTTCCAGTGACTGCCGTGTCTGACTTTCTTAGGTCCTTTTCCCGTGTCTGGATTTCTGATTTTCATAGGAATGGACCTGGTGATTTGGCGATAGACAGCAAGCATGTGCTTTGTGGCTGGCTTAGCAGATTATCTTCTTGACTCTTTTGACTCTTGTATTCTGTCCAGAAAAACTATGAAAGATGTATGTTTTAAATCTGCTCTTTGCTTTAGTCTTTTTTTTTTTTTTGTCTTTTTAGGGCTGCACCCCCGGCATATGGAGGTTCCCAGGCAAGGGGTCAAATCAGAGCTATAGCTGCCGGCCTACACCACAGCCACAACAATGCTGGATCCAAGTCGCCTCTGCAACCTACATCACAGCTCACGGCAACGCTGGATCCTTAACCCACTGAGCAAGGCCAGGGATCGAACCCGCAACCTCATGGTTCCTGGTCAGATTCGTTTCCACTGCGCCACAACGGGAACTCCTGCCTCAGTCATTGATGTCAGAATTCCTTTGCCCATTTTATACACACTTCTTTTTTTGCGGGGGCGGAGGTCTGGTTTGTGTGTAGACTCTCTTTGTGAAAGATTGCAAAAATGGTTAGTTTCCTCCTGGGAGCTTATAGCACTGAGGGGCCAGAAGGAAGGGGAAGCATTTTTGTACTTTTTGAATTTTGAACCGTAAGAATCATGCCCGTTCAAAAAATTATAAACATTTAAAATTTTAAAAACTTTCTGTGGTAGCCGTAAGTCGAAAAGGATGAAATACACGACCTTTGATATTCTAGTAACATGAAATAATCTTATAATTGAATGCTTAGTAATTTTGACAAGTCTTTACTAATTCTGCCAAAAATCTACAAGGCATTTAAAACATAAAACCACACATGACCCAGCCTTACTTTTTATTACTATTTAAATGTTCTTTCACTCTATAATTCTGTATAGAAAAGATTCTTTTAATTCAAAAGGTTCCATAGCATGTTATGTATCCTTTACAAAGTGTAAAAATGCCTCACTGACCTGACTTCCAACATCTTAGTTATCTGATCATCAGCTGAAAACCAGAAGTCAGGAACCAGTAGGGGGTAAATGGGATCGCATCCTGGCTGTAGGATTGATGTGATTACTAGCTGACAATTAGGGAAGAGACCAGTAGAAAAGCTCAGCATTCTGGGTCTGCTTAATACCATCTCTCTGCATCTTAGCATAAACCCATTCCTACTTCCTAAGTAGTTTCAAAGCTGCTGATACATGTAACCCTAAGATCACCAAGAAAGTATTAAATTCAGGGGTCTCATGTTTCGTAGGCAAGAAACTCTAACAATACTTAATGTATCTTAGAACAGTGTCTCCAGTTATCAAAGTGAGTTTCGGTGTTTTAAAATAAGGTAAGCTTTAAATATTAGGGAAGATGTGCTCAAACTGTTTCTTGAGACTACTGTAACTTTTAAAAGCACTGTTACAGAAAGATTATGATTTCATTTTTAAACAACGAAAAAAGGATCCAGTTTTTTTCTTTGTTTTACCTTCCAACTAATAAAGTGAATTAATGATAGTATCACCCTTCAGAAAATTTGAGTAATGTAGACTAAGCCCGGATCCTGAACATTTGTTAAAAAAACTAATTTTCACTGTTTGCAAAGTGACGCTATTTTCTTTAATGATGATAAAGCCATAGGCTACCTTAAGGCCATGTCCTACTCTTCTTGGGCCTTCATAACAAAATACCATAAACCGAGTGGCTCAAACAGTAGAAATTTGTTCTCTCATAGCTCTGGAGGCTGGACGTCCAAGATCAGGATGCCCAGGTAGTTGGGTTCTAGCGACGGCTCTTTTCCTGGCTTGCAGACAGCTGCCCTTCTGCTGTGTGTTCACATGGCCTGTCCTTGGTGCTTGCACGAGAAGAAAAAGAGAGCAAGAGAGCAAGCCGCTGGCCTGTCTCCTCCTAAGGGTGCTAATCCCATCATGAGGGCCTCACCTCATCTAACCCCAGTTACCTCCCAAAGGCCACATCTCCAAATGCCATCACACTGGGGGTTAGGGCTTCAACATAGCAGTTCTGGGGGGACACAAACATTTCATCCAAAACAGTCTGCTTAAAATATTTTAGAGCGCCAAAAACCTATTTAGAATATTGTTTTGGGGACGACCGCTTTGAACCAGTTAGTAATCAGCCTCAGAGAAAACTAAAGTTTGAGCTCTAATTTACCCATATATTGTTCATTGGAAATGACGGAAGAAGTTGGAATTATCTCTTGATCTTATGCTGTGACCTGTAAATACCACTGCTTTTGGATTTTGTGTGTAATATAGAACTAAATGTAATATAATATATTGAAGATTGAATTGTTAGGGCTGCCGGTTGGTCTCAGATTGTCCTCCTAACTCTTTCCTTTGATGTCTGTGTTCCCTTTCTCAAAGCAGGAGCAACCATCAGGGTAACAGGTATTGGATAATTTCTCAATCTTGTATGTGCTTCTCATCTGTCTTAGCACATTAGATGTATGAATCTTTTGCTTCATACATCTAAAGTTTCACTCATTTTAAAACCACGTGTCCACATTAATAAATTCTGTTATCATACCATAATAGAGACTGCTGTTTTTCTTAGTACTTTGAATTTTTAGGAACCGTTTTAGTTCTTGCTAATGCTTTCCCTTTTTTTTTTTTTGGCTTTGTTTTTTACAAAAATTAACAAAACTAAAAAGTGTCACTTCAAGAAGGTAAGCTTTAGGCGTACAAAAGTCTGGCGAAATCAAATTGGTTCTTGTTTTTAACAATGGCACAATTAAATAAATACAGATTTAACTTTTATTCTTAGATGTCTTTGGGGAAATTTAAAAAAATAATTTTAGTAGCAAGACTCTTTTTGCTAAGGCAGAATTGATGATTTACAAAGATACAAGTTAACATTGTAACAAGATTATAAGAGGCCTTCCAACACCCTTCTCTGTAAAAATACCATCGTCGTTAATATCATCATCACAAATCCTGCTTTATAAGTTAGTTCTAATGTCATGAAGGATGGTGTGGCTCTCATTCTAATTTCAAGTCTGATTGGGCAAAATGATCTTGTTTCTAGCAAATTACCTTGAAATTATTTTGAAAGAAAAAAGTTTAATATATGAAAATAAAGCTATTTAAATGTGTAACATTTATTTGGCAAGAGCCTACTCTTCTAAGCTGTGCAGAGCATAAACTTCTCACCTATAATGTCTGTGTTATGGACTCTTCTTTCTACCACGGGAAAACTGGGTCTCAGACCCAATCGAGTCCTTCGCTTTTGTTATGTGAATCATAAATAATCCAGACATTATTGGTAATATAGAGTTAATTACAATGTTATAATGTCCATTAACACATTTGTCTTAAGTACCTTTCCTCATATGGGTCTGCTTACCTTCCATACACTTAGAATGTAATTTAGAGTCTGTGACGTGTTTATTCTTCAATTTTATACAAATTTATTGTTCATATTAAGTTTGAAGAAAAATATATTTGTTTCCTCAATTATGAAGTATGTTTTAGATCACTCTGAAAACAGATACCAGACAGAGGGCGATTCACTTAGGAGGTTATCTATACCAGTTCCTTTGGCAAATGAACAGCCTTCCCTATTCCTTTTTTTTTTTTTTTTCCGTCTTTTTTTGCTATTTCTTGGGCCGCTCCCGCGGCATATGGAGGTTCCCAGGCTAGAGGTCCAATTGGAGCTGTAGCCACCAGCCTACGCCAGAGCCACGGCAACACGGGAGCCGAGCCGAGTCTGCAACCTACACCACAGCTCACAGCAATGCCGGATCGTTAACCCACTGAGCAAGGGCAGGGACCGAACCCGCAACCTCATGGTTCCTAGTTGGATTCGTTAACCACTGCACCATGACGGGAACTCCCGAGCCTTCCCTATTCCTAAGCACCAAGTTACTGCTTCATAAGATGCAATTGTATTTGTTTCATTGGGACTGCTGCTCTCTTTTCCAACGTATCTCATGAATGTTCAGCTATTTCCTTTTTTTTTTTTTTTTTTTTTTGACTGCGCCCATAACATATGGAAGTTCCTGGGCTAGGGATCAAATGCAAGCAACAGCTGTGGCAACGCCAGATCCTTAACCCACTGTACCACAGTGGGAACTCCATTTAGTTATTTGCTTTAACAACTACCTAAATGCATTTTGGATAGTGCTCCATTTTTTTACCTCGTAAGTCTTGAGCTAAAATTTTCCTTCCCCTGTCCTTATCCAAGGTTTATTTTCTTCCTCTTAATTTGACATAGGTATCCAAGTCACCCATCTACTTTTAATAATTATGCAGAGGTGTTTTTTTTTTTAATTAAAATGAAGTACCTGATGAGCTAATTGTCTCATTGAGGTCAAGATCACAGTTCTGTTTCCCATAAGAACAGTTGGCTTTTCTCAGTCCCACAGCCGTGCTCCGCTTCAGCCAGCTTCCTTGTGAAAGAGGCACAGAGTGAAGTAATTTTGATCCCTCCTCTTACCAGTAACAGTTCACAGCCAACTCTGTCACATGGAAAGAACTGTGTACCCTCTGGGCACAGCTTCATGTTGGTTTAAGAACTGATAGACGAAATAGAAAATGGGATTTCCCCGCCCTGCCCACACCACACACACACACACCCAAGTTGTAAAAAATCACTGCATTTAGTGGTCAACAAATTCTGTTTGGGAGCATGTTTCGATGAGGGAAGGTCCATGGAGGAATATTGTCACATTATTCACAGAGGTAATTCTGTAAAGGAGAGCTTTACATTAAAAGGCAAAGAATGCTTTGAAAATTTATTTTTCCAAGTAGAAAAGGAAAAGATGCATTGTCTTCAGCTTATGAATGCAAATATGGTAACAAAACTAACTTTCATCCATAAAGTTGAATTTCCAAAGTCATAGTAACTCTAAATGAAAATATATTTAAATGAACAGAGATGCCACATCATCATCATAGATGGGTGTTGGAAGTTAATTTCTAGAGATTCAGCGTAAGTTCTGAATATGGGTTTCTTTTTTTTTTTTTGGCCATGCCTCAGCATGTGGAGTTCCCAGGCCAGGGGTCAGATCCGAGCTGCAGTTGCAGCCTCCACCGCAGCTGCAGCAACACTGGGTCCTTAACGCACTGTGCCAGGCTGGGCACTGAACCTGCGTCCCAGTGCTCCTAAGACGCCACTGATCCTGTTGAGCCACAGCAGGAGCTCCTGGGTATTGGGTGTCTTCAGTTCGTGTGAACGTCTGATAGAACGGGGCTGAGCAAAACCCATTTGCTAACTCTGTACAGTTCTCCACGCCACCATATCCATACTTGCATGGATGGAATAAGCTCTACTCATTACAAGGACTTATTGAGCCGGGTGTTTTTTAAAAATACGATTTCAGCTGTTGTATCTTACTTAAACCACCAGAGTAACAGACTCAATATACAAAGCTTTTTTTTTTTTTTCTAAATTTGTATGCGTGCCCCCCTCCATGAAAAGTAATTGAGACAGGAAGCATAGGGGGTATTCAAAGTAAATAGAATACTTTTTGGGTTTTTTCTGATTTTTCAGTGCTCTCTTTTCCAGGTAAAAACAAACGGAGTCTCCGCCGTCAGACTGGACTCGCCATTAAAGAGTGACCCGTTTGAAGACCTGTCATTGAATCTGCTTACTGTATTAAAGGATCAGTTCCCTGTTCAAACCCCAGACCCAGAGGGGTTGATTCCGTTGCCTTGCGCAACCCCAGGCAACACGAATACTTTGAGTTCTGCAAGCTGCATGCCGACAATGCCTCCAATTCCAGCCCGGAGTAAATCCCAGGAAAACACACGCTGTTCGCCAAACCCATTTGTCACGAGCTCGAGCGGCACAAACCCTTTCACCGACAGGACTGCCACTCCTGGAAACCCCTTTAGAGCTGGGTCTCAAGAATCAGAGGCAACTTCATGGTTCTCCCAAGAACAGCCTGTTGCTCAGAGTCCTTTCCCTTCTCTGAAGCCTCTTGGTGAGATCAAGCCTGCATCGTCGCTGGAGGGCTTTAAGGACAGTTTTGACCCGAAGGGCCCGCCCGCAGTCAAAGTCAGCAACCCCAGAGGCTGGGTGACCTTCGAGGAAGAAGAGGACTTTGGTGTGGCAGGGAGGTCAAGGCCCACTGGTCCAGACTCGCGGGGTCATCAGCCGAGTTCGTCCTCTGGCTCCAAGGTGAGCTTCGGTGATGACTGGACTCAAGGTACCGATGTTGCTTTCTGTGTGTTGCCCACAAGAAGACCTCCTCCTCCGCCCGTCCCCCTGCACCCACCCGGCGCCCCCGCTCCAGCACATCCTTTCACGGCCTTGGCGTCTAAGGCATCACCCGAGCTAGATTTTACAGAAAGATAATGTTTCGGCCGAGTAGAGCCAAATGAATGGGGCATTCGTTCTTCATTATGTGCAATAAGTCCTTGTAAAGTGCACTGCTGTTGTCATGAAATACCACTATTTAATGTGTACAGAGTTGGACTATGTGTATATTGGGAATAAGGAAAAATCCTTCTCGTTATTAACTGGAATTTCGGCGTGTTTCTGTTTGGATAAGAGAGATTAGAAGCCATAAAAAGTGCTCGAAACTACTTTAGAAAATAGTCCTTATTCAGAAACTCTTTGTTAGTCTCCTTTAAAGAATCTCAAAAAGCCCAAACAGCTTCTAGCTGACATGACTGCCAGCCCTTTCGTACTTGTCAACAATTGGTGTTTATAAGTATTTACCAAAGAGCTGTCAAAGTTATACTGGAACAGAATTTAAAAAGACCTTTTTTTTAAGTATATATCCACACACACACATATACAAATACACACACTTACATATTGGTAAAATCCATAATTTAAATTATAGGGTATAAGTCAGACCAAGGTTTTATTTAGAAGTCCTATCAGAGTTCATTTTTCAGTATTTCATTATCAAAAGGATGGCTAAAAATGAAACTTGGACATCTTGTTACTTTTCTTTCCAAAACTAGAATGATCCCAATACAGAACCGGATTTTGCCACCGTTCCACACCCTCCCCTCCAGCACGCACCCTTGTCACTTCCCACTCCAGCGCCTCCGCATGCTTTTCTGTGGGACGAGCTCCTTGCAGCCGCTGGACGCTGCAGATTGTGCGATCAGTGTCATGTGGACAGACCCTCCAGCGCTTTCAAAAAAGCCTGCTGGGAGTTCCCTGGTAGCCTAGCTGTTAAAGACCGAGCAGTGTCACTGTTGTGGCACAGGTCACTGCTGAGGTTCAGGTTCGATCCCTGGCCTGCGAACTTCCACATGCCGTGGGCATAGCCAAAAAAAAATAGGCAAGCTGGCCTTAGGTCTCAGGAAGGCACAGGCCACCCAGCTCGGTGAGAACCATTAGAGCTAAATGTACATTAACGTGTCTGCCCACGGCCGGCCCTCCCACACTTTTGGATTCGCTGCTTCCCACTCAGGAACCCCATCCTCTGGGTGCCCTGAACTGGAATCTACCCAGTGCGTGTTCTCTCTCCCCTCTCCCGAGGCTATGACATGTCTGTGATGCTGCTTTAGGTTTTCAGAGGTTACCCCTCCAACTAGCTGTGGACTCCGTCTCCTGCACTGCCAACATGCAGCTGATCCTGCTTTGATTAATTTTGTGAAGAAGTACACAGAATTTATACAGAATGGAGACTTTTGATATCATTAAATCATCCCAATCAGAAAACTCCTTGAGCAGTGGTTCTTTTGTTGTCAGTGTAGGTTGAAATCGCCTTTACCCATCAAGACTTATGTTAACGCTTCTTTTATACATAGACTTGTGTGTGTCCACCTACCTTCCATCGTCCACATTTAACCTTGAAAGATGTGCATTGGGGAATATCAGAAAATTGAGTTCATGGCCAAGAAGATGTAAAATGTAAAAAGCACAGCAAAACTGCATCGTACTTAACCACATCAAGCAAATCTTAGGAAAAAAAGCACTTTTCTAAATGCTCAAATGTTACCAGAATACTATATTTATATAAGTAATCCTCTCTCTATTAACTCTCTCGTGAGTTTTATAGTGTGCTTTTTGGGGGTTCTAATCATTTCAGCAGTAGTATATTTTAAACAGCAGTATTACTATAAGCAGTGTGCTTCAAAATGTGAATTAACTTGTTGAAACTGTGGTTTTAACATCTGTGTGATTCGTGCATAAAGCATTTGCTTTCCGTTAGCAAAATACTTCATTATAAAGTTCACTAGTGCAGATTGCAATTCCATGAGCAATGTTTCCTGTTGAATATCAGCTACTGTCTAAAATAAACATATCATGCAGCAGCTCAGCCTTTATCAGGAAATTCTCTTGGGCAAGTTGCTGAAAAAGTGCACAAAAGTTATGAAAGGCGTAAAGGTATGCTGCCGATAACTAGCCATTATTCTATGTGTTATTAAAATATTTGCCAGTTCTGTTAAAAGCAGAGGAGAAATTAGACACTAAGGATCTCTTTGTGAATTCTTTGTTCTCTAAAGTAGATTGCTGTTTATATGTAAGAATTTTATTGCTTATGTGGCATACAATATTTATAACTATATACTTTATAGAAGTACAGTATTAAAGTCAGTGGTATATAAACACTGTATATATCCTGTGAAATGTGCTCTCATACGAAATAAATATACCTGTCGTTACGTTGACTACTTTGCTCAAAAGGAAGGAATTTTTCTCAGCCATTTAAGTTGACGTTTGGGGATTAACGCTTACTGTCAAATCAAGTATATTAATTCAAGATCTTATTTTCATCTGTTTCACTTCTCTACAGAATACGTGGGATAAAAGTAAGAAGAAAGCTATTCTGAGGAGTTCCCGTGGTGGCGCAGTGGTTAACGAATCCGACTAGGAACCATGAGGTTGCGGGTTCCATCCCTGCCCTTGCTCAGTGGGTTAAGGATCCGGCGTTGCCGTGAGCTGTGATGTAGGTCGCAGACGCGGCTCGGATCCCACGTTGCTGTGGCTCTGGCGTAGGCTGGTGGCTACAGCTCCAATTGGACCCCTAGCCTGGGAACCTCCATATGCCGCGGGAGCGGCCCAAGAAATAGCTAAAAAAAAAAAAAAAAAGAAGAAAGCTATTCTGAGATTACTCACCATCATTAAGAAGCCTTGCACTTATTCTGTGAGTGGGGGCCTCATTCCAAATTTCGCTGGCTTGAAAAGAACACATGAGGCGCGAATAATGATTTTCTACCCCCAGCAAGAGAAATAGCAGGAGCAGAGGGGAAACAGGCACATGAATAGCCAGACTAAAGGAGAGACTACCAGAGTTCCCTGGTGGCCTCGTGGTTAGGGAGTTGGTATTGTCTGCTATGGCTTGGGTCTGATCCCTAGCCAGGGAATTATTGTACATTGCAAGCACAACCTGCCCTCCCCACCCCCCCAAAAAAAGAAAAAAAAGAAGAGACTACCTTAAAAGACCCAAAGTAAGAGATTGGTAGTTCCTGTGAGTATTGCCTTTTTTTTTCAGATTGCTATTCAAAACCATAACCTTGATTATTCAATAGTTCAGTTTTAGTCGTTAACCTCAGATTAAGAAGTCACAGATAAGGATAACAGGCTTTGTAAAAAACTTTTTATTTAAAGATAATTGTAGATTGTATGCAGTGAAATCATAGGCTTTGTAAAAAAAACTTATTTAAAGATAATTGTAGATTTGTGGTAAGAAATACTAGAGAGAGATCCATGTACCCTTTCCTATTTTCTTCAGTGGTAACATTTTGCAAAACTATAGTAAGGCTGCAGATAGGACATTGATACTGATGCAGCATGTTCCCATCACCAAGGATCTTCATGTTGCCCTTTTCTCTCTTCCCTGCCATCTCATGCCCCTCTCCTGTGTCCTTAACTTCTGGCAACCACTAATCCCCATTTCTCTAATTTTGCCACTTCAAGAATGTTACATAAATGGAATCATATATTATGCAACCTTTTGGCATTGACTTTTTTAAGCTTGGCATAATTCTGGGGAGATTCATCTAGATTGCATGTATAGTTTGTTTTCTTCTTATTGCTACATAGTATTCTACAGTATAGACAGACCACAACTGGCTTAACCATTTACCCATTATTGGAGGACATCTGGGTTGTTCCCAATTTAGGGCTATTGTAAATGAAGCTGCTATGAACATTCATCTCAGGTCTGTTTGTTTTTTTGTTTTTTTGCTTTTTAGGGCCACTCCCACAGCACATGGAGGTTCCCAGGCTAGGAGTCGAATCAGAGCTGTAGCTGCCGGCCTACCCCACAGCCACAGCAAAGCAGGATCCAAACTGCATCTGCGACCTACATCACCACAGCTCGCGGCCACACCAGAGATCAAACCCACAACCCCTACTACTAGTTGGATTCGTTTCCACTGAGCCACTGTGGGAACTCCCTCATCTCAGGTTTCTATGTGAACATAAGTTCTCGTTTCTTGGGGATAAATGCCCAGGAGGACAGTTGGGTCACAGGGTAGTTGCGTGCTTGGATATTTTTTTTTAAACTGCCAAACTCTATTTTAGAATGACAGTTTTACATTCCCATCAGCAATTTATGAGTGACCCAGTTCCTCTGCATCCTTGCCTGCATTTGCTGTTGTTACTTTAAAAAAAAAAAATTATTTTTTTGGCTGTGCCCACAGATGCAGAAGTCCCGAGGCCAAGGATTGAACCCGTGCCACAGCAGTGACAATGCCAGATCCTTAACTCACTGAGCCACCAGGGAATTCCTCTTGTCACTATATTTTAGCCAGTTTACTAGTGAATATTTCATTGTGACTTTAATTTGTGCTTCCTAGTGATGGTGAACATATTTTAATGTGCTGATTTGTCATCTAATGTCTTCGTTACTGAAATATATATTTGTGTCCTTTGCCCATTTTCTAAATATTGTCTTTTTTTTTTAACTGATGTGTTTTTGAGGGTTCTTTATATAATATTCTAGATACTTCACCTTTGTTGGATATGTGGTTTGCAGTTATTTCTCCCTGTCTGTAACGTACATTTTCAGCCTCTCCACATGATCTGTATCCAGAGCCTGAGCCCTGCAGGTCCACAGACTACAGCATAAGTGATTAACACAGGAAAACCAAACTCACAAAACAATGATGCATAAATCAAAACGTCAATTTATTACTGTTAGAAAAATAGGTCTGACAACATCAAGATTAGCAAGCATGTGGAAAAATGGAAATTCAAGCACTGTTGGTAAGAGGGCAAATTAGCACATCAGTTCTAAAGAGCAATTTAACAATGTCCAGTAAGAGTTCATATATTCTATCATAAGAAATTTGATTTGGAAGTTCCTGTTGTGGCTCAGCAGTAACGAGCCCAACTGGTATCCATGAGGATGCAGGTTCGATCCCTGGCCCCATTCAGTGGGTTAAAGGATCTGGCATTGCGTGAGCTGCGGTGTAGGCCAGCAGCTCCATTTCAACCCCTAGCCTGGGAACTTCCATGTGCTATACATACATCCCTAAAAAGCAGGAAAAAAAATTTTTTTTTGATTTGGAGAGAATTCTAGGACACATGAACCAAGACATGCATTGTTTGTAACAGTGAAAACTAGAAATAAACTAACCATCAAGGGGGGAATGGAGTGATTGACATGACTATATGGTAGAATAGTATACAGCACTGAAGAGGTGAATGACATATTAGTGAATCTCATTATGGAGCCATAAAGCAAGTTACAAAACAATACAGTGTGACAGCAGTTATATAAAATTTAAAACATGCAGGAGTTCCTGTTGTGGCTCAGCAGTGACAAATCTAGTATCCATGAGGACGAGGGTTTGATCCCTGGCCTCACTCAGTGGGTTAAGGATCCACTGTTGCCATGAGCTGCGGTGTAGGTGGAAGACAAGACTCAGATCTGGTGGTACTGTGACTGTGGTATCGGCCAGCAGCTGCAGCGCCAATTTGACCCCTAGCCTGGGAAGGTCCATATGCCGAAGGAAGAGTGCCCTCCCCACCTCCCCTAAAAAAAGCAAAACAATATTCTCTATTCTTCAGGGCTACATACCCACATTAATGGTATTTAAAAAATTTTTTTTCAATAGAGTAAAAATTTGCTCTTTTCCTCCCTGGCTACCTGATATCCAGCAGCCATGGCAAATGGCCCATTAGTTATCTGGACCAGAGTGTTCATCGCAGTGGATTGCTTCAATGGATACAAATGGTCATGGGATGCCCTTTATCCTAGAAAGTCAACAGTACCTATAATATTTACAGACAATAAGCAAAGTACTCAAGACCCCACATTTGTCAGCTTTGGCTTCAAATTCAGAATCCATTTGGGTGGTGACAAGACAACAGGGTTTTTCATAATCTATAATCATGTAAACCACACCGAGAAAAAGTTGCACACCAAACTTGCAAGATATGGCCCGTATGAGAAGAAAAAGACCTTACGAGAACACTGACAAGAACACAACCAAAGAATAATGTTAAGAGGAACTCAAGGGCAAATATCGGTGCTGACAAAAATTAAAGATGGTTAACCGCCTCATCTGGGGCAATTTAGCAGATTTCCCACCAGAGATGCTGTTCGTAAACTACATATTTAAACAAAACTGGATCGCCAATACAAACATGGCTTTTCTATACTTTTCATTTTATATTATTAAAAATTATACCCCAAGACCTTGTAATACACGTTTGCGGATAAATAGTCACACTACCCAGAAGGCACCTGTAAACCAAGTTTGAAGCAGGCACGATGGATAAAGAACTGGATTCAGAAGAAATGGGGATAATCTGATAGCCAGTGGTCAGGAGCTAAGAGAGACATGTGCCAATCTGGTCAGTGCTGCATGTTGCAGGGTCTCCATGATCCCTGCCTCAACAGTGCTAGAGGTGAAAACATATCCCTCCCTGGATGCCATACCCCTTCTGGCCATTATCAGCCTAATGGTACTCATATGAGGCCCTGGATTGGCTTTGGGCATTTCCAGGCCTACAGTCACAAAATTCCTCCACTCGGCCCTGAACTCTAGGGATACACTTTTAATGGAGGAAGCCAAGGTTTCAGGTATACCAAGTAGCAGGTGCTTGCCATATTCAAATCAATTCGCATTTAGCAATGGGCTTCAAAGGAAATAACTAGGGGTAGGAGCTGCGCAGTATCTTAGTTTTGTGGGCGCCGTGTTATTAAGGGCTCAGTGCAAATGTCATCCACATTTATTTAGGCATTCTTTGACCAACCAATTTAAAAAGCCGATCTCCCTGTCGTGTTTTCTTCATACCTCTATTTGAATTTGCCTTGTCTGTTTACTTTTGTTTTCTCTTTGTCACCTACACTGAACATAAGCTCCAGGAAAGCTGTGGACCTGCCGCCATGTCACCGGCTCTTGGAATAAACAGCACAAGCCCTATTGCTCTTCAATAGGAATTTGTCGGTTGGTGGTCGGCTGGATGGTTGGCGGGGTGGGAGCACTAGCAGCTGCTTGAGTCACTCTAGATATATCTGAATTAGCCTGAACAAAGGAATATGGACACTTTCCCAGACGCCTCCGTGCTGAAAACCCGAGCAGAGGAATCAGGTACTGAGCGAGCCAGGTCAGCCTCTCCAAAACGGGGCAGACCGGAAGCGGCAGGAGGCGTTTCCGGAAGTGGAGATTGGAGGCGGCGGAAATGTTCCTGCGACTCGCAGGTGTCTTGTGGAGGCTGTTGAAGGGCTCGGCGCCTGCCGGTGCCCACCACCCCACCCACTCCCGGCCTAGAAACTTCCCCCCCACCCATCTCCTTGAGTGGAGTGTCGGGCCCCAAGCCAGCGGACTGGGAGGTCCGCGCTCCGCTCCTGCTGCTTGGTCTGTTTGCTGGTTGCCCCGACAACAACTACTTCCGGCAACTGTGCTGGGCGAATCCGGCTCGGCGGGTAGGCTCAGGCACCCGCGGTCCTGCAGGACTGTGTAGAGGGTTGCTCAGCAGCACCTGCTTCCTGTAGTGGAGAGCTAGATCTCCGCGCACCGTAGCTTCCCCAGCCCCGGAGTCCGACCTGGAGTCGTGGCCCCTCAAACTTTGTTTCCTTGTTTCTCCTGGCAACAGCCACTTCCGGGAGCGAGTTTGGTTCCCCCGGCACAGCGGAGGCCGGAGCTCTGAGTTCCGGCCTAACTGCCAGCAGCAGTTAGTCGGTCGACGCGGTTCGCCTGGCGGGTGACCGCGGCCCGCTCCTCCCCCGGCCTTCTCGCTGTCTCGGCGGCGCCTCCGGGGCCACCATGGTTCTGCTGCACGTGAAACGGGGCGACGAGAGCCAGTTCTTGCTGCAGGCACCAGGGAGCACGGAGCTGGAGGAGCTTACCGTGCAGGTGGCCCAGGTTTACAACGCGCGGCTCAAGGTGCAGCGCATCTGCTCAGGTGCGGCCCCGCAGCGCCTCAAGTTTGCGACGTGGGTTCCTGGACCGCTCCGGGTCCGGGAGGGAGGGAGAAACGGAGCGGTCTGGAACGGAGGAAGTTGGGCGGGACCCACGAGGCTTTCTGGAGCAGGCTCGGGGCGAGGGTCAAGTTTGTGACGATTTACAAAAGATGTGCGACAGCCGGGCTTGAAATGGGACCGCGGCGTTCGCCAAGAGACGCTTGGAGAGCTGGCTGGCCCACCCCAGGGTCTGGGAGCCGGGATTGGGGCGCTGGGAGCAAACAAACTGAAATAGGCCCAGTACAGAGGCAAGAAGCACAGGAGGGAGCAGAAAGCCTGGGCCCAAGAGCATGTGTTGTCTGATTTCAGCAAGTGTGAGAGGTGGGACGACCAAAGGGCCGTTTTTTTAAAAAAGGGAATTCCGTGTTTTGTGACTTTTGAGGTAGAGCAGTTTCTGGTGATGAATCGCTCAGCTTTGGGACAACCTTCAGGGGTGAGAAAGAGTGAGAGAGCCTCGTTGATCTTACCTCTCATGGTGTTCCCTTCCCCAGGAAACAGCCTGAGTCTCATGTTACAATGTTTTGGTCGCTTGCTCTCTCAACGCTCTGGAGCAGTGCTGTCCAATGGAACTTTCCACCGCGGAGCAAATGTTCTTTGGTCGTGCTGTCAGCAAGGCATCCACTAGTTGCATGTGGTGGTTGAGCATGACCAAAACGGCTGCATTTTTTATTTTATTTACGTTTAAATTTAAGTAGGAAGATGCAGTTAGTAACTACCATTAGGCAGCACAGCACTTGACAGGATGATACTCCAGGTGTTGTCTAGAATGTGATTTTTTTTTCCCTATGATACCATGATTTTGTTGCCATGGAGTACTCCTTAAGGGTCCTGCTTTCTCCCTTTAGGGGTGATATGTATAGTTTCTTACTAAGACTTACTGATTCCAAAACAAGCTCTGTAGTAAAAGTTATTTTGTTCTGTTTTGGCCGCCCCACTCCATATGGAGTTCCCAGGCCAGGGAATCAGATCTGAGCCATGGTTGCAAGCTATACCACAGTTGTGGCAACACCGAATCCTTTAACCCAATGTGCCGGCCCGGGATGGAACCTGCATCCTGGTTCTGCTGAGATGCCCCTGAGCCTGTTGTGCCACAGTGGGAACTGCATAAATGTTATTTTAAAATTAAAGCATGGGGGGGGGGTGGACACTCCAATTCTTTGTGTGTAAAATTATCAGTTGAAACGCGGTACTGATTGTGCAGTCATGTTAGTGAGCCTAAAACCCATTCAGGAGTTCCCATTGTGGCTTGGTGGTTAACGAATTCGGCCAGGAACCATGAGGTTGCGGGTTCCATCCCAGCGCTTGCTCAGTGGGTTAAGGATCTGGTGTTGCCGTGAGCTGTGGTGTAGGTCGAAGACGCGGTTCGGATCTCGTGTTGCTGTGGCTCTGACATAGGCCGGTGGCTACAGCTCTGATTTGACCCCTAGCCTGGGAACCTCCTTATGCCGAGGGAGCGGACCTAGAAAAGGCAAAAAGAAAAAAGAAAACCCATTCATTCAGTCCACAGTTGTTCTTGTCAGCTGTGGTTCAGGCAGCTCCAGTGCTCTGCCCCATGAGACAGGGGTGAATGAGACCAGCCCCTA
Organism: Phacochoerus africanus; assembly: GCF_016906955.1. Classification (NCBI taxonomy): domain Eukaryota; kingdom Metazoa; phylum Chordata; class Mammalia; order Artiodactyla; family Suidae; genus Phacochoerus; species Phacochoerus africanus. Next base: position 276,259,530 of record NC_062544.1, on the reverse strand, counting down.
GCACCCCAGGACTTACAGTCTTGTGGGGGGAGAGAGACGAGTATCCCATACACAGCCCATTAAGTTCCACCATTTGTTGCATAGTATTGCATATTACAGGCCACCTGGTGTCTTCACACGGTGCTGTGGGAAGACTTAGCTCCATGTACCTCGTTCATGAGGAAGGAAGGGGGAGGGAGGAAATGAAAGGGGAGGAGGGAGAAAGAGAAGAGAAAGAAAGAGAAGGAAGGAAAAGAAAAAAGAAAGGGAGAGAGCAAAGGAGAAGAAAGAACGAAAAGCAAATTTGCAAGATGAAAATGTGAATTCTTTTTGGTGTGAATATGTAGAGAATAGGACAAATATCAAGCATGCGTTTCGTGATACTGGAAAATCAAGGTCTTTTCCTGTCTCTGCCACTGCGGAGCTGTGTGAGCTGCCTCACATCCTCCCCCGTGACCAGATTTATGGAAAATATTGATAAAGTATTTATCTAAAGTTCTATAGCTTATTTTTTAAAATTATAGTTGACTTACCATGTTATGCTGCTTTCTGCTGTGCAGCAGTATATATGAAGTTTCATATAAAGTAGTAGCATGTGACCTGAGCAAGCCCCAGGTGATACAACTACAGATTAGGCAAGACAGGGATTTTGATAACTGTCTGACCTGCCTTGCAAGGTGAAATTAAATGAGATAAGCTATATGGGTGCACTTGGAAGACCACAACACCCTTCGTGGATATGTATTCAGACTGCCAATGAATTTGAATTTGTGCTGCTGCTTTTTTCGATTTTTAGGTCCACACCTGTGGGTCGCACCTGGGGCATATGGAAGTTCCCAGGCTAGGGGTTGAATCGAAGCTGCAGCTGCACACCTACACCACAGCCACAGCAATGAATACAGGATCCAAGCCATGCTGGCAACCTACACCATAGCTCATGGCAACCCTGGATGCTTAACCCTCTGAGTAAGGTCAGGGATCACACTTGCCTCCTTGTGAATCTAAGTCCAGTTCGTAACCTACTGAGCCACAACAGCGACTCTGAATTTGTGCTTCTTGAGTGCCAGGAAGTACAACGTAACACAGAGAGTTACAGCACAGCATCTGCAGCCTGTGACCGTGGGCGAGCTCCTAAACCCTCTGCTTCTCTTGACCTAGGACAAATCGCTGAGCATCTGTCAAAAGTCAAGGACAGGTGTGACACATAGCAAGTGCCATCAAAGAGTTTGTTAAATAAGAGAACCAGGGGGCAAGAGCCCAGACCTCTAGGGAGCTTACATTCCAATGAGGTGTAAGGTGTTAGGATGATGGTTCTGATGCATATCGTCTCACGTTCTCTTGTTTTTAAGAAATGGAAGAATTAGCAGAACATGGCATATTTCTCCCTCCTAATATGCAAGGACTGACCGATGACCAGATTGAAGAATTGAAATTAAAGGATGAATGGGGCGAAAGGTGTGTACCCAGTGGAGGTTCAGTATTTAAAAAGGATGATATTGGACGAAGGAATGGGCAAGGTAAGCCAGTATTTTTCTTCTTCGTGCATGCCTGAATATAGCAATAAGTATGAAAGCAGGGTTTGTGTTGTTGGTGATGGTGGTTTTTGGCCACCTGTGGCATGCGGAAGTCCCAGGCAGGACCTGAGCCACAGCAGTGACGTCACTAGATCCTTAATCAACTGAGCCACCAGGGAATTCCTGAAAGCAGTTCTTCAAGTAAAAAAATTGACCTCAGCATTTCTATACAAACTGAGTACTAGGTAACTCCTTGTGGCCAAACACTAACGCAGAACAAATGCAATGGCTAAAGGAAGCATCTGTCTTCTTGCTCTTACGAAGCTGCAGCTGGTTTTTATTTATTTGTTTGTTTTTGCTTTTTAGGGCCGCACCCTTGGCATATGCAAGTTCCCAGGCTAGGGGTCGAATTGGAGCTATAGCTGCAGGCCTACACCACAGCCACAGCAACATGGGATCCGAGCCACGTCTGCAACCGACACCACAGCTTGTGGCAACGCCAGATCCTTAACCCTATGGAGCAAGGCCAGGGGTCAAACCCGAGTCCTCATGGATCCTAGTCAGGCTTATTACTGCTGAGGCGCAACAGGAACTCTGTTGCAGCTCCTTGGAAAATGTAATATGTGAACCATATGAAATTACCACCTTTGTAGGCGACAGATGGTTGGAAATTGGTGATTTCATACGGTGCAGCCTAACGGTGTGTGAGGAGATAAACAGTGAAAATAGTTGGTGTTTTGTTACAGTTTACAAGTCGGGGTTTATTAGAGATTCTGTGTGGGAGGAAATGAGCATTAGCACAGCGTGCCTCTCTTTTGTACACAGCAGCTTAGGATGCGCCCGATGCTGAAGAAACTAATCTCCTCTTAGCACGTGGTTGTTCATCTAGAACTGGAAGGAAACAGGGATGATAGTCCACTGTGATAGCTTATCCCTTTTAACTTGCCTAAAAAGCTCCATTTAAAAGACTGTAACTGGAGTTCCTGCCGTGGCTCAGTGGTTAACGAACCCGACTAGGAACCATGAGGTTGCGGGTTCGATCCCTGGCCTCGCTCAATGGGTTAACGATCCGGCGTTGCCGTGAGCTGTGGTGTAGGTCGCAGACTTGGCTCGGATCCTGCGTTGCTGTGGCTCTGGTGTAGGCCAGTGGCTACAGCTCCAATTCCACCCCTAGCCTGGGAACCTCCATATGCCACAAGAGCAGCCCAAGAAATGGCAAAAAGACCAAAAAAAAAAAAGTGTAATTGAGCAATTAACAAACCCCTAAGGGAGTTCCCGTCATGGCGCAGTGGTCAACGAATCCGACTAAGAACCATGAGGTTTCGGGTTCGATCCCTGCCCTTGTTCAGTGGGTTAACGATCCGGCGTTGCCATGAGCTGTGGTGTAGGTTGCAGACGTGGCTCGGATCCTGCATTGCTGTGGCTCTGGCGTGGGCTGGTGGCTACAGCTCTGATTAGACCCCTAGCCTGGGAACCTCCATATGCCAAGGGAGCGGCCCAAGAAATGGCAAAAAGACCAAAACAAACAAACAAAAAAAACCCCTAAGTATCTACTATGCTCTTAAAACACTATTAGGAATTAAAAAAAAAAAAATAATAGAAAAATGGCCCTGTAAGGGACAGAAAAAAATTTTCAGAAAAATAAGTGTTAAAGATTGAAGATAACACGAATTTCCAGCATTATGTCCTTTGAATTTTAACCTAGATAATGGTTGTGTGCCTTCCACATCTCGTCATACCTAAACCCATTCTCAATGTGGAGAGATTCTTTGCTTTTTAGAAGGAATTGCGTCAGTGAGAAAATGGAACCCATAAAAAATTAACACGAGTTCCCACTGTGGCATGGCAAGTTGAGGATCCAGCGTTGTCTCTGTAATGAGTTAAGGATCCAATATTGCCGCAGCTGTGGCATAGGTCACAGCTACAGCTCAGTTCGATTCCTGGCCCGGGAACTTCCATATGCCACAGGTGTGGCCAAAAAAGAGAGAAAAAAAAAAAAAAACCCCGTTGATTAACAATCTATTATTACCAGTTTATTATTCATCTTTAAACCAAGATTATCTCAAATTAATTAGTATTTTCAGTGCCTAAACAATACCATTATTAATGATTAAGATGGTAAGTTTTGAGAGATTTTTATTTAACTTCTTACAGCCAGCTTTCCTGTATCCCTCTCCTGAATTCCATTCTGGTACTTTTCTCTCTTCTGGCCTACACCCCATCTCCACCAGAAGGGATTAGCATATTGAAGAAGAGTTTTAAAGATGGCTCTCTCTCTCTCCCCCTTCCCTTTTTTATTTTTATAGCTCCAAATGAAAAAATGAAGCAAGTTTTAAAGAAGACTATTGAAGAAGCCAAAGCAATAATCTCTAAGGTCAGCTCTTTAAATGAGGCTCTAAAGCTTGTCTTTGGAAATGGAAACTCCAGTTACGGTTTCCAGAGTTGTCTGCCCACCAGCCTTTTCATTTCGTTTCGTTCCTTTTCTTTTTTAAGCCTTTCAGACTCAAGGGAAACAAGCGGGCTTGGGGTGGGTCCTCGCTTTTTCTGTCCACAGTTGTGACAGTTGTGCTCAACCATACGTGTTCCTACAGGTCAGAAAAAAATGGTTATTGGCTGGAGTTGCCATTGTGGCTCAGCGGAAACGAATCCAACTAGTATCCATGAGGTTGCAGGTTCCATCCCTGGCCTCACTCAGCAGGTTAAGGCTCCAGCGTTGCTGTGAGCTGTGGCATAGGTTGCAGACAGCTCGGATCTGGGGTTGCTGTGGCTGTGATGTAGGCCAGCAACTATAGCTCCGATTCGACCCCTAGCTTGGAAGTCTCCATATGCCGCAGGTGCAGCTCTAAAAAGATAAAAAAAATTAAAAAAAAAAAAGTTATTGGCTGTTGTAAATGTAGGACGAGTATGAGTTGATGCATTTGTCCTCTTGTTTCCTTCGTCTTTTTTTTTTTTTAATTGAAGTATACTTGATTCACAGTATTGTGTTAGTTTCAGGGGTACAGTGTGGTGATTCAGTTGTGGGGTTTTTTCTGATTCTCTTCTAAGTTATTTAAATATGGAATATAGTTCTCTGTGCGCTCCAGTAAATCCTTGTTGCTTATCTCTCTTGTGTAGAGTGGTTTGTGTCTGTTAAGAACTAAAGAAAGTAGAAGAGAGGAGCCGTGAACATTGTGGCGCCACACGCTAGATCCACAGATAATTTACGCAACAAGTGTTTATGAACTACTTTTTTTTTGTCTTTTTGTCTTTTTCTAGGGCCACACTTGTGGCATATAGAGGTTCCCAGGCTAGGGGTCCAATCGGAGCTACAGCTGCCAACCTACACCACAGCCACAGCAATGCCGGATCCTTAACCCACTGAGCAAGGCCAGGGATCGAACCTGCAACCTCATGGTTCCTAGTCAGACTTGTTAACCACTGAGCCACGACGGGAACTCTGAATTACCTTTTTTTAATCGTCTTAATTATTTTCACAAAAATTATTTCATCGATGGAGGAATACAAGCCAATACCATTGACATACAGATAACGAGTCTGAAGGCAAAGAATTTAAGGACTCTTTGGAGTTCCTGTTGTGGCTCAGTGGGTTAAGAATCTGATAAGGATCCATGAGGACACAGGTTCCATCTCTGGCCTCACTCATTAGGTTAAAGGATCTGGCGTTGCTGTAGCTGTGGCATAGGCCTGCACCTGCGGCTCTGGTTCTACCCCTAGTCTGGGCACTTCCTTATGCCACAAGTGCGGCTATAAAAATATCAAAAAAGAAACAATCAAATTTAAAAAAAAATGTAAGGACTTTTCAAATTCTAAATGTTTTTGCCAGTTGCTTTGTTTCTGTGTTGCCAGTACTGATTGCTACCCCGCCTCCACCCCACGCAGGCCTTCTCACTTGATAACTGTTTTGTTTTGGTTTTTTTTTCTGTCCTTCCCAATGCACTAGGCAAAACCGTGATTTCTAAGCCACCATTCTTCAGACTCTTAACTCATCCCTTAGATGCTTCAGGCAAGGCTGCCCCTCCGTGCCTGTTAATGCAGCGAAGGCTCGGAGTTCCCGTCATGGCGCAGTGGTTAACGAATCCGACTAGGAGCCATGAGGTTGCAGGTTCGATCCCTGGCCTCTCTCAATGGGTTAAGGATCTGGTGTTGCCGTGAGCCATGGTGTAGGCTGCAGACGTGGCTCGGATCCCGAGTTGCTGTGGCTCTGGCATAGGCCGGCGGCTACAGCTCTAGTTAGACCCCTAGCCTGGGAACCTCCATATGCCACGGGAAGCGGCTCTGGAGAAGGCAAAAAGACAAAAAAAAAAAATATATATATATATATATATATATATGTATATATAGCGAAGGCTCTGGGAAGGCCCACAAGGAAGGTGTCGCTTTGTCCAGTGTTTGCAGCATGCCCTTGGCCGCAGACCTGTTCTTCAAAAGGGCAGATCAAAAGTATTAAGCTCTAGTCAAGTTGGCGCATCTCAGAACACGTTAGGAGAACAGCGGCCGGGACCGGGCTCTGCCCGCTTTGCTCGCCACGTTTTCTTCTGTGAACTCCTGCCCATTTGTTTGTATCATTTCTTCCCTTTGCTCGTGTGCATGTATATGAAGTCACTTCCTACTTGCGGGGTTCCAGTCGCTTTGCTGCAGTGATTTGCCTAACGTTGCAGAGCTGCTGGGTGGTCAGACCTCACCTCTTGCCTGGGGACCTTGCCCCACCGCCTCAGCAGACCCCCCCCCGGGGGAGGGGGGAGTCCTGTCCATCCAGACACACCAGGCACGCAGGTGAGGGTTCAGGTCCCCTTGGCCCCGGCCTGGAGTCTCCCCTCCATCACTTGGGTTCCTCGGGCGGGGTGGGGGGCAGAGTGGAGATGGTGGATTAACTGCGCCTCTTGGGAGGGGGTCATGGTCCTTCTATATAGAGGACAGCTGGGAAATCTGTTGTCCCAAGGTGGCACCTAGGTCTCTCTGTCACTTGCTGTGGCACCCGGTTGGGAATCACTGCCCCTGGCAACTGGCGGAGCTTTTGTAAACAGGGACTCAATGTATATTGATGGGAGGGCGCCCTCGAGCAGAAGGTCTTCCCTCCGGTGACCTGGGACCTGATGGGTCATCGCGCTGTTCCCCTGGCCCCTGTGGTACACGCCACTGATGGGGTGACCTGATGTGTTTTTGGGGATTTGTGACCTAGGAAGCCGTTTCACAAGCCGCCCTTCGAGTAGGTCAGGCAGGACTCTTGCCTCCACCTTTCAGGTCAGGACAGGGCTCTAGAGAGTTTAAATCTGGGCCTCCAGGCCTCCTCTCCCTGCTCTGGGACAGGCAGCATCCGTGCTGATGACCGTGTTGTGCCCACATCACAAGGCCCCTGTGTCTCCTCGAAAGCCAAGATTTACAGCTCTCTTCCTGTCACTCGTCTACACCGTGGTCAGACTGGAAGTCACTCTTAGCACACTTCCCTCTCAGTGTGGGCTCTGAGCTTGCCCTCATAGTGCAGAATCCTCCAATCTCCCCTGCCCCCACACTGGCCCCCCGGCCCCTGTGGGTTCCTGCCAGTGGGATCCCTATAAGCCCCTTCCCTAACTATCCCCCCCCCAACCTGATGCAGCCTCCTCCTGGAGGCTGCCATGTTGCCTGTGCCCCCTGGCCTGACCTCACTGGGTCTGGCGACCTGCTGGTCCTTCCCCAGGCCTGTCTCAGACCCCGTCCCCTTCCTGGGCTCCTGCCCTCTCACCTCCTCCCCGGCAGTGAGGTCAAGGCCGCTTGGCTCCCTGCCTGGCCTCCCTTCCTGCATCTCTCCTTCTTCTCTGGAAATGTTGCCCGGGGTCTCTTGCCCTAGGCTCCCTCCCACTCACACCACTGCTTCCACTCAGGCTTGCCTGCCTCCTCCCTTCCAGAAATCCAGGAAGGGTGGTGGTGTCTCTGGTCCGTCTGCCCTCCAGGCTGCAGCCACTCTGTCCATGCACAGGTGGGCCTCCTGCCTTAGCGGGAAAAGCCTCTGCAGCCCAGCCTTCCACACGACCTCCCATCACCACCTCCCCAGCCGCCTTCCCGGAGGAGAGGCCTCCAGCTCGGCCTGATGCCCCGGGTTTCTCAGAACCTGGCCTCTGTTTCCTTCCTGCACACAATGGCCACATCGAGCTGGCTTGTACCAGCCACCCCCTAACCAGCAAATCCAGAGGCTTTTTCATTCTGGGTCCCAGACCTTCTGTCTCTTTGTTTGTTTGTTTTGTCTTTTTGTCTTTTTAGGGCTGCACCCAGGGCATATGGAGGTTCCCGGGCTAGGGGTCAAATCGGAGCTGTAGCTGCCAGCCTACACCACAGCCACAGCCACACCAGATCCGAGCTGCATCTGTGACCTACCCCACAGTTCACGGCAACACTGGATCCTTAACTCACTGAGCAAGGCCAGGGATCGAACCTGCAGCCTCATGGTTCCTAATCGGATTCATTTCCATTGCACCACGACGGGAACTCCGGACCCTCTGTCTTTTGCCCACAGCCACGGGCCCCCGCTGCTGCGGTCCCTCCCGGCTCTCCCCCTGCTCTTGCCTCTTAAATTTGGTGTTTCTCAAAGGCTTTATCCCTGGCCCTCTCTTCTTTTCTTTCTGCTCTTTCTCCCTTGAGAAAGAAACACATCTTCGTTGCCAAATACAAACCCCACCCCCTGCCGGAACCTCTCAGATCCTCCGCCAGCATCCACCCCACCCCCTCCTTTACCTGCAGCCTGAATTTCCACCTGGTCCCTAGATGGTTCTACCTGAAGGTCCAGCACTTCAGGCTCAGGTTTTCTAGACCTGAACCCATCGATTCCTGCGCCCCGTGTTCTGTACCCAAGAGGAGGCGCCTCCTGTAGCCTCTTCCGCAAACGGAGCCACCGGGTCTCAGTGCCCCGGACTGTGGTCCTCGGTGCCACCTCCATCACTTCCTCGCTGTCACCCATAAGCCTTAAGTCTGTGCCTGAACCGTCCCCTCGCTCGATGCATCTTCAATCCAACTCCCCTCATTTCCACGGTCATTCCTCTCATAGCCTTTGTGTTGGACACCAGCTCGGAGGCCAGCTCAGCTCTCTGACCCTGACTTACCCAGAGCTGGCGCCCCAAGTGAACCGTGAGATCTCCAACCAGAATTCCCTTCCTCCAGACACCGGGCACCCCACACGTCTGTCTAGCTTGTCTACCAATTTGGAGGTTCCCAGGCCATCCCCCCTGCCCCCCACTTCAGGTTCAGTAATTGGCTAGAACTGACCCCAGAACCGGCTGCAGGTACTGTACTTGCTGTCATTCATTACACACAGGACACAGCTTGGAAACTTCCAGATGGAAGAGACACATAGGGTGGAGTTGGGGCAGCGCCTCCATGCACTCCCCCGCTCTGTGAATTCTGGGCACCCCCTTCCCGAACACCAGTGTGTTCTCAGGAGTTCCCATTGTGGCACAGCAGGTTAAGGACCCAACTAGTGTCCATGAGGATGCAGGTTCGATCCGCAGCCTCACGCAGTGGATTAAGCATCCAGTGTGGCTGTGGCTGTGGCATTGGCCCGCAGCTGCAGCTCTGATTGGACCCCTAGCCTGGGAACCTCCATATGCCACAGGTGTGGCCCTCAAAAAAAAAGGAAAAAAAACAAGAACATCAGTGTATTCTTCAATCAAAGGCTCCTCTGAGCTTTCATATCCAGAATTTTCATTGGGGTTTCATTGTGTGGCCTGATGGCTTAAATCGTTGGCCATGTGATTGAGCTCATCCCAGGCCCCTCTACTCCCCAGAGCAGGTGGTGGGGGGATCTGAAAGCTGCAACCCTCTAATCTCAGTTTGGGCTTCCTGGGGAGGCCCCCCTACCCCCCAATACTATCTAAGGGCTCACCTGGGTCAGTCACCCATGCATGAGCTCAGCATGGGTTCAAGGAGGCTGGTTAGGAATAATATGATACTTGAATCACTCAGGAGGTGGCACTAGTTTTTGAAGCTCTGTACTGAGAACAGGGGACAAGAACCAGACTTATGCTTTAGTATATCACCTTTTCTCTGCACCCTTCACAGCCCAGCTACCCAGGCTTCACCAACTCAAGCCCGTTCCACACCCCAGGCAAGATGAGTCCCCCAGTGTCATCACTTCTTCCAAGAAAAGTCACTTGACTGCCACCCATCGCCTCACAGTCAATGCTAACCCCACAGCCTGGCATTCACGTCCATTCCATGTCCACCCTGCCAGGCCAGCAGCATCATCTCCTCTCCTGCCCAGAGCAGTGGGAGCCGCTGGCTGTTATCCGCTTTTCTCTGCTGCCGTTTGTCCCGAAGCACCACGTTCCTGTCTGCACCCAGTCACCCCACCTGTGTTTCCAGGCCTGCCTGAGATGCGTCTCCTCCGCAGTGTCTCCCCCTCCCCCCCTCCCCCATCTGTGCTGCCGGACCAGGGCTCTTCCCCTTGGGGCCCTGCCATTCTGCTCTGTAACCCAGGCTGTGGCAGCCATGGCACAGCCCTGGCCGTAGATGGCGGTCACTGTGACAGCAAGCACCACCCGATTCGTTCTGTTGTTGGCAGTGTCTGGCTGGGGTCTCTCTTGTACGAGGACTTGATTGATATTTGGTGACTTGATTAGCCACGTGGTAGACAGTGATGCCTGTAACCACTTGCAGAAACAAGTGGAAGCCAACATCTGCGTTACCATGGAGATGGTGAAAGATGCCTTGGACCAGCTTCGAGGTGCGGTGATGATCGTCTATCCCATGGGGTTGCCACCATACGATCCCATCCGGATGGAATTTGAAAATAAAGAAGATCTGTCGGGAACTCAGGTACGTGACACCCGGGCCTTCTGTGCACGCCCCCCCCCCCCCCCCCCCGGAGAGCAGAAGCCCCTCAGCCTTGACCCTCCTCTCTCGATCTAGTTCTCTGCTTCCTGCACCACTTTCTGTCTTGCTGGGCCAGGCTTCAGAGCAGAATTATCAATTCGGGGGAGGCCCCCCGAGGGTGGTGTGCCCCTGGCTGAGGATGTGGCCCACACTCAGGGGGCAGAGGGAAGAGAGTAACTGAAAACATCCCCACTGGGAAGCCAGTAACCTGATTTGTGCCTCTTTCTACCCAAATGTACTGATCCCTTTGCATGGAGTTTTGTGTTCTAGCCTTACCCCTTGACCCTTGCTATTTTCCTAGCTTTCTGTTCCGCTTGCTTGTTTTTCTCGTTTATTCCTCATACTGTGGGATGGTGTCTTTTTCTCTGAGCCACCCTCCACAGCTGGAATATACAGAAGCAAACAAACAGCCCCAGGTTACCTATACAGATCCTCCTCGACTTCCAGTGGCGTGATGTCCTAACAAACCCATTCTACGTTGAAAATATTATAAGGGATCAATGCTTTTAATACACTTAATCTACTGAACATCATAGCTTAGCTCAGCCTACCTTCAAGTGCTCACAGCACATACTTACATTGGCCTATAGCTGGGCAAAATCATCTAACACAAAGTCTTTTTTATACTAATGTGTTGAAAATCTCATGTAATTTATTGACTACTGTACCGAGAACGAAAAACATTGTCTGGGTACAGGATGGTTGTGAGCGTGTGGCTGCCGAGCCTGGTGAACACGGGCTCACTGCCGCCGCCCAGCGTCCTGAGAGGATCATTCTGCACACTGCTAGCCCCGCGGGAGACCACAGTTCACAGTTTGAAGGATGGTTTCTACTGAAGGCCTTCCACTTTCACACCGTCATGTAGTCAAAAAGTCATGAATCAAACCCCCTGAAGGCGGGGACTTTTGTCCTTAAAACACCCAGCAGGAGTCCAGTGTTCTTCCCTGGCAGTAACCTCAAAACCCATCCAAGAGAGACCTTGTATCATGGATGACGGTGCAAAGGAGATAGGATGGTCCCCCCATCCCAGATCAAGAAGTTACTGGGTCAGAGTCTGAGCTGCAACTAACAGGGAAGGTGCTGAAAGAAGCGAGTGCTTCCCAGAGGCGCCCAGGAGGGTGGGAAGAGGGAGGTGCCAGAAGCCCCGCCCATGCTGGGAGGAGCCCCAGCCATGCTCCGCCCCCAAGGCGGGGCCACACCCCTGGCAGGGTCCTGACAACCTTCTGGCTGGTTCTTACCTTGGCCCCAGGCAGGACTCAGTGTCATCAAAGAATCAGAGGCACAGCTGTGGTGGGCAGCCAAGGAGTTAAGAAGAACGAAGAAGCTTTCAGACTACGTGGGGAAAAATGAAAAAACCAAAATCATCGTCAAGATTCAGCAAGTAAGTACTTTAATGTGTCACTGCTGATAAAAATGTACAATATACATCTGAAAGATTTAAATCCCTTGTGCAGACACTTTAATTCTGTTGGTTCAGGATTAAAGTAAAACCGCCCTCTTCATGGAGCGAAAACTGGGAGGGAGTATGGATTGATTGACAATATCTGGAGTTTGGTTTAATTGGGCCATGCTAATTTCAACTTTCAAAAAAACAGGGATACAAGTAACCAGAAATGCTTCTTGAAATGAAAAACACAGCCCAGAGCACTGATCTCAAGATTTTCTTTTTCTTTTTTGTCTTTTTGCTATTTCTTTGGGCCGCTCCCACGGCATATGGAGGTTCCCAGGCTAGGGGTCGAATCGGAGCTGTAGCCTCCGGCCCACGCCAGAGCCACAGCAACGCGGGATCCGAGCCGCATCTGCAACCTACACCACAGCTCACGGCAACGCCGGATCGTTAACCCACTGAGCAAGGGCAGGGACCGAACCCGCAACTTCATGGTTCTTAGTCGGATTCGTTAACCACTGCGCCACGACGGGAACTCCTGATCTCAAGATTTTCAAAGCGCTGTTGCTCTGAATGAGGCGGAGGGGCTGCCAAGCTATAGGCTGCTGTGTTACCCACTCTCTTAAATCAATTCTCTACAATTCTGGGGAAAGAGGTCCCCCCACAATTAACTCTGCCCCTCCCCGCTGGACCTGCAGCAGCTGACTTGGGAATGGCCGTGACCGATACGGCACCACCCAGCCTCTAGTGTGAGAGCCCAGAGCAAGACCAGGACTTCCCTGATCACTCACTTGTATCGTCAGAAGTCAAAGCCCTGGGGAGTTCCTATTGCGACTCAGTGGAAACAAGTCTGACTAGCATCTATGAGGACGCAGGTTCGATCCCTGGCCTCGCTCAGTGGGTTAAGGATCTAGTGTTGCCATGAGCTGTGGTGTAGGTCGAAGGTGTGGGATCTGAGTTGCTGTGGCTGTGGTGTAGGCCAGCAGCTATAGCTCTAATTCGACCCCTAGCCTAGGAACCTCTGTATGCCACAGGTGCAGCCCTAAAAAGATTAAAAAAGAAAAAAAAGAAGTGGATAATCTGGCTCAGCTGGTTAAGAACCCGATGCTTTCTCTCTGAGGATGCGGGTTCAATCCCTGGCCTCGATCAGAGGGTTAAGGATCCGGTATTGCCGTAAGCTGCAGTGTAGGTCACAGATACGGCTCGAATCTGGCATTGCTGTGGCTGTGGCGTAGGCTGGCACTGCAGCTCCGATTTGACTCCTCGCCAGGGAACTTCCTTATGCTGCTGGTGTGGCCGTAAAAAGAAAAAAATAAAAGTGTTTATCTTCAGCAGTCAGCATTCGCTGTGACTTCCTAGGTCTTCCTTCTAAGAATGCCTTAATCCGCATTTTGCTGTCCCCTCATTTTTTTCCAGAGGGGACAAGGAGCTCCAGCCCGCGAACCCATCATTAGCAGTGAGGAGCAGAAGCAGCTGATGCTGTATTATCACAGAAGACAAGAGGAGCTCAAGGTACCAGCTTTCAACAGAGCTGGCGCCCTGGGGCCTTCACTCCATGCCCTTCCCTGGCACTGGGGCTCTTGAGGGGCTGTTGCGGGGGGGGCGGCTGTTGGGCTCTGCAGGATGTAGTGGGCAGACTTGCTGAGCTTCAGCTTCTCCAGGGCTGTGCGGGCCCTGCCAGGTATCCACCGGCATTAGAGTCTGGGGGTGTCCTGCTGCCAGGGAGCGGGGAGGTTGGTCGTGGGTTCTGCAAGACCCTTTCCGGCAGTGCCTTCCTGAACGAAACCCATTTGTCCCCAGAAACTGGAAGAAAATGACGATGACTCCTGCCTAAATTCTCCGTGGGCAGATAACACCGCTTTGAAAAGACATTTTCATGGCGTCAAAGACATCAAGTGGAGACCAAGATGAAGAGCTGATGAAGCGCTCCAAACTATGAGCTCGCTTTTCTTCAAACAGCGGTAATAATAAATAATAACAAGAGGACATCTGCAACCCTCTGTAAAAGATGTTGACATTTCTAGTGTTCAGTCTGAATTTTTTTTGGGGGGGGAGGGGTCTTTTTGCCATTTCTAGGGCCGCTCCTGCGGCACATGGAGGTTCCCAGGCTAGAGGTCGAATCGGAGCTGTAGCCACCGGCCTACACCACAGCCAGAGCCACACGGGATCCAAGCCGAGTCTGCAACCTACACCACAGCTCCCGGCAACGCCAGGGATCGAACACGCAACCTCCTGGTTCCTAGTCGGATTCATTAACCACTGAGCCACGACGGGAACTCCCTCAGTCTGAATTTTTAAACTAAAAGTTAGGGTTTTTAGAACTTAATAAATACATCCTCAAAAGAGTCTGCCTAAATTATTTTTCTTTCAGGACAGCCATCTAGCATGTGAATTTTTTCTTTGGCAAAATCCTGAGGATGTAATTAAAAATATTTCCCCCCCTCCCCAGTTTCTTTTTATTTTCTGTTCTCATGACAGCTGCTGTGCTGTGGGAAATGGAAAATGCCTTTTCCCCACAGCAAGTCCAGGATCTGCTGTGCAACTTGGCCGCCAGCGGCCACTAGAGGCCGCCCGTCACTCCCTCGTCCCGCACTTTTGGGGGGCCTTCCTGCAGAGCTGCAGAGACCCAATTCTCAGTCTTCATTCTGAGACTGCCATGAACCAGCGGAAGATATGACTGTAGCCGGGCATCGCCCAGCTTCAAAGGTCAAGTTCACCCTCTGGCTGATACCTGGCTGGTCTTGTCCTCTCGGTGGAAAGGCTGCACCTGTGCAGAAGTTGGGTGGCCGAAGTGGGCTAACCTTGACCCTGGACAAGTTCCTGTGTGACTTCTGGGCTTTTCCTAATACAAATGCAGGTCCTGGTAATGGACTGTTCTCCCCGTGGACTCAGCCTGAAGCTCTTGCTGCGCTGAGGTTGGCACCGAGGCCAAGGGATGCAAACCTTGTTGGCTTGGTGACCCCTCGGCCACAGGACACGCTGGCTCACCTGTCATCCTGACCCCATATTTTAAGTACACCAACTCTTTTAAATCTCCGCAAACGCTGACGCTTTAGCCACTCGGGTACATTTCTCAGATTGTGCAGCCAGAAGTGGCCTGGACGTTCTTGTCCTGCTGCTTTTGGTCTGTAGAATACGATTCTCCTTGTCAGAGACAGTGCATCGTGCTCACTCTGAGGAAAAGCGAAGTGACAGGGACGTTCCCTGCCCCGGTCTCCCCGGGCCTGCCACCACTCCCCTGTCCACCAAGGTGCTGGATCTCCCCCACACAGCCGCAAGGACGGAGCCTTGGCCGCAAGGAGGCAACCTGACCTGGGGCGGGGCCAGGACCCTGGTTCCATTGTGGGGTGTGGGGACTGGCCATGTCTCCCCCATCCTTCTCCGCACACCAGCAAGGCCACGCCGACTGTCCCTACCTCGAGGGGAGGGCTTGACTCCTGATAGACTTGGTTCTCCTTCCAGAACCTTCTGCCACCCATTCTCACCTCCCTGCCAATTACTTAGAGCAGTTACTGACCACCTACTAGCATTTTTGCTGTTCTCAAAACAGCATCTCCGTTTCTGTATTTTTTATTTCCCTTTGGCTGCACCTGCAGCATGAAGAAGTTCCTGGGCCAGGGATCGAACCTGCACCATAGCAGTGACCTGAGCTGCACCACGAGAGAACTCCAAAATAGCGTTTTCTAAAGTGACCTGTTAACTGACTATATGTCGTGATTGTCAAATTTGTAAAATCGAGTTGGCATCTGTTTTTTTTTTTTTAACTTTCACTTTTATTTTTATTGAAGTATAGTTGACTTGCAATATTATATTAGTTTCAGCAAACCACAAGAGCACACTGCGCTATATGTCATTGCAATTTTAAATGTCTCTATGGAACGCTTTTGCCCTTGAATGATACAAAGTTTGCAATAAGATCCTGTGATTTTGGGGTTCCCATTGTGGTTCAGCAGGTTAAGACCCCAACTAGCATCCATGTGGACGTGGGTTTGATCCCTGGCCTCCCTCAGTGGGTTAAGGATCTGGCATTACTGTGAGCTGTGGGGTAAGTCACAAACGCAGCTCGGGTCTGGCATTGCTGTGGCTGTGGTGTAGGCCAGCAGCTGCAGCTCTGATTTGACCCCTAGCCTGAGAACCTCCATACACCTCTGGTTCGGCCCTAAAAAGACAAAGGAAAAGAAAAATCCTGTGATTTTATTTGAGGAGCACCTGACTTTGTCAACGTATGGTTTACGTGCATTACAGCCATGCTCAGTTTGCCAAAAACATGAAGGCCCGTGATCACAGCAGATCTTCCGAAGAAGCACTATTTCCATATCGTTAGGAATTCTTGACTCAGTAGGATAGAAATGCTTTATGTGGCCACAGGGGTTACTCTTGCTTCACACAATCACCAGAAGTGATGAGCCAAAGGGCCCTCGCTTTGCAGAATCGCTGCATTACTAACTTCCCAGTACACTCCTTTATTGAATATTTATGTAAAAAGAGCCACCCCCTGTGCCTCATTAACCCCTGAGCTCTGTCTGTTCTGATGTAGCTGCTCATTAGAATGAAAGGGGGATGGGCAGTCCCTGGGCCTGCTCTGTGCTTCTGTGGGTTGATTCACTTCCCATCCAGCCCCAGAGGAAGGTAGCAGTGACCTCCGATGGGTGGCCTGGCTCATCCACGGTCACATGGATAGTGAGGTTGAAGCCAAGGGCCATGCCCAGGACTTCCCAAGAAATCAACTTATTAGCAAAATCTTCTTACCGAAGGGCTGAAGTATGCGGGCTTGGTGTTGCTGTCTCTTTTTTTCTCTGTCTTTTTCTTTTTACAGCTGCACATACAGGATATCGAAGTTCCCAGGCTAGGGATCAAATCAGAGCTGCAGGTGCCAACTGACATCACAGCCACAGCCACATAGGATCTGAGCTGTATCTGTGAAGCTTGTGGCAACACCAGATCCTTAACTCACTGAGGCCAGGGATTGAACCTGCATCCTCATGAAGACTATGTTGGGTTCTTAACCTGCTGAGCCGCAATGGGAACTCCTATTGTCTTTTTTTTTTTTCTTTTTAGGGCCACACCAATGGCATATGGAGGTTCCCAGCCTAGGGGTCGAATCGGAGCTACAGCTGCCGGCCTACACCACAGCCACAGCAACACAGGACCAGAGCCATGGCTGTGACCTACACCACAGCTCTCAGCAATGCCTGATCCTTAACCCACTGAGCGAGGCCAGGAATCGAACCTGCAACTTCATGGTTCCTAGTTGGATTTGTTTCCACTGCACCATAATGGGAACACCTTTTTTTTTTTTTTTTTAAGTCCTATACATCTGCGGATCAATATCAAGGGAAGGAAGTACCTGTTGTCTGTTGGGTGCCAGGCTGGCCTTGCGGTTTTGTAACTTGTCTTCTCTCACAGTTGTTTCATGGAGACCAGGAATGCTGATAATAAAATCTGACACCACCCAAAACCCTTTCTACCCGCAGAGCGAAAACCCCAGGCGGTATTTCTGTCGCTGGATCGCCTTGTTCCTTGGCAACTGCTGGGTGAAGAATGTGCCGTCTACTTTGAGGTCAGCCACCAGTGCTCAGAGCACAGTGGCCTTGAGCTCGGCTGAGTTCTCCACGAAGCCTCGGAAGCCACCCCCACCTCGTGCCCATTTGTCACAAGATCCCAGGAGTTGTCACTCCACGTGGCTCCAAGTCCCACGGGCCCCAGAGAATTCCAGGAGGGGTGTCACTGGTTCCCAAGAGGAGTTAAATCCTGGATGTCAGAGCAACGATAACTGTCTCCCAGCTACCATCAAATAAGCACTTTGCGGTGCGTTGTCGCATTTACACCTCGCAACAGTCAAAGCAGGGGGAAACTGGTATTGCCCTTATTTCACAGAGAAGGAGGCCAAAGCCCAGAAAGGTTCTTTTGCCCAAGATGAAGCACCTAAAAACCCAACCGCTTGCCCCAGAATCCAGCTACCTAAACGTTGTTTCCATGTATACTAAGTGTAGGTTCTTTTTTATTATATTTTCATTTTTATTTATTATTATGACTGCACCTGCAGCATATGGAAGTTCCCAGGCTAGGCGTTGAATCGAAGCTGCAGCTGCTGGCCTGCACCACAGCTACAGCAACACGGCATCTGAGCCGCATCTGAGAACTATGCTGTAACTCGCAGCCACACTGGATCCTTAACCCCCTGAGCGAGGCCAGGGCTGGAACCCGCATCCTCACAGACACTATGTCAGGTTCTTAAGTCGCTGAGCCACAGCAGGAACTCTAAACCACATGCTATTGGATATGGATGAGTGCCTGTCCATGGAACACACATCTGTGAAGAGGCTCAAGCAGGCATGCTCTCTCCAGGGTGGGCAGATGGCAGCCTTTGATTCTTTTCATGCCTGAGGCCCGCAGTGAGGGGACTGTGGGTCCTAAGAACTGCTTTGGGAGTTCCCGTTGTGGTTCAGCAGAAACGAATCCGACTAGGAACCATGAGGTTGCAGGTTCGATCCCAGGCATCACTCATTGGGTTAAGGATCCGGTGTTGCCATGAGCTGTGGTGTAGGTTGCGGATACATGGTTCAGATCCCGAGTTGCTGTGGCTTTGGCATAGGCCGGCAGCTGTAGCTCTGATTTAACCCCTACCTGGGAACCTCCATATGCCACGGGTACAGCCCTAAAAAAAAAAAAAAAAAAAAAAAAAGAACTGCTTTGGTTCCCTAACCACCAACATGGGGATAAGATACGTGAGCCACCCTTGAGATGCTTTCAGCAAACAGACCATTAGCTCAGTAGGCTAATGTAGGCAGTAGCTTCAAATGATGAAAAGAAAAGGAAAGAGTCTGGGGTTGTGTCTCAGCTGGAGGAGGGACCGCAGCCTGCCCTCAGGCCCCATACACCGGAGTCTTTGGTTCCTCTGCCCCTGGGATTCTGGCCCCCACCAGCCTGGATTCAGAGGTTAGCGGCTGAACACGATCCCACAGGCTAAGTCCTGGTCTATCATTACTCTGAACAGATTGAACTTTCTACATTCAGACTGAGAGAACAACAGCCACCGCTGTCTTGCTAGTCCCACCACCAGGCAGGATCCCAAAGACGCTGTGAGCCAGCCTTGTCCTGAAAGGCAGAATGCTCAGTGCGCAAAATCCCCCGTCCGAGTTTGTCACCCAAGTCCCTGAATGCTCAGTGCGCAAAATCCCCCGTCCGAGTTTGTCACCCAAGTCCCTGATCCTGCCACCGGCTGTCCCATGCCCGCAGCTGCCTTTCCCCTTGACCCTCCCCAGTGAACAAGGCACATCAGCCCAGACACAAAAGGCTACCGGTGATTACTGTCTTGGCTCGTTGTGCAAGGACGCGGACTCCAGGTGCCCAGGGGACCTCAGCACAAGGCTAATGGATGTGAGAACCTACCTGAGCCGTCATTCTGCCTCTTCATCTGTCGTTTTGAAAAAAGACAAACCCAGTGAATGAGCAGGTGACAGGACTACAGCACAGTAAACGTCCAGGGGCCTCCTCTGTCCCCTATCCCCTCTGTCTCCCCATCCCTGCTGGCTTGCTGTCACCTCCCCCCACTCCTCCCACCGTCCCCCTGCCCCCCACCCCAAAGGAGGCAGGTACAATAGCAGCCTTATCCTGTGAGTTCTCATTTCTCGTTATCCTGGGCCGGTGCTGGACAGGGCCCCACAGACACAGAGTAACTATGTTTCAGTGATGAGGTAGCAAAATACAGAGTGTGCTCAAAGCTCAGGATTCTGCTCTCAGAGTCCTGTGCTGTGGAGTTCCCTTGGGGGTTAAGGATCCAGCATGGTCAATGCTGTGGCTTGGGTTCGATCCCTGGCCCAGGAATTTCCATATGCTGGGGAGGGGCAAAAAAAAAGAAAAAAGAATCCTATGTTGTAACTAGATCACTAATGATCGCAAAATAAAAGAGATGGAAGCATTCCCGTCATGGCTCGGCAGTAATGAAGCCCACTAGCATCCATGAAGACTCAGGTTCGATCCCTGGCCTTGCTCAGTGGGTTAAGGATCTGGCGTTGCCATGAGCTGTGGTGTAGCTCGCAGACATGGCTCGGATCCCCAGTTGTGGCTGTGGTGTAGGCTGGCAGCTGTAGCTCAGATTCCACCTCTAGCCTGGGAACTTCCACATGCTGTGGGTTCGGCCCTAAAAGGAAAAAAAATGAAAGAGAGAGAGAGAGATGGCAATAAACAATTGAGGGTGTGAATATGCAAATCACACCCCCCCAAACTGAGGGCTGCTCTGAGTTTAACTCTTAGACCTTCACAAAAGGAATTCACGTGTGAACCGTTGTCCATCTTTTCTTGTAAGTTTCCAGGACGGAAGCACATGGCATTTCTAGAGGTAACCCAGCTTTGAACCAGGAGAGAATTTTAGAGCAGCACAGCTCTTGATTTTTTTCCCTTGGGCAGTAAATACGATTCAAGTTATTGATTATAGGATTTCATCAGCTTTACTCTAGAGGAAGTCAAAAATTGATTGAAAATGTCTAAAATAAATGACGCAAATTGACTATTAGCAAATACACTTCGACCTCTTAAAATTTAATGGAAGCTGTCTATATTAGAAAATTCACCCTGAGCTGAGATGGAGGAAAAGAAAAGGAAATATTAGCTGGCCTAAAATAGCAATTTGTTAAAAATAGTGAGAGAGAGAGAGAAAAAGAGAATTTCAGAGTGTGTGGACATCCTAGGCTTGTTGAAACAATTAAGATTGAGGAGTTGGACATTTTTCTTTTTCAAAAGCAACACATTTCCTATATAACACTTCGGAACGTACTACTGTAGTTAGAATCTAACTCGGAGCTGCTTGTAATTTTTTTTTTTTTTTTAAGGCCGAACCCGCAACATATGGAGGTTCCCAGGCTAGGGGTCGAATCGGAGCTACAGCTGGCAACCAAAGCCACAGCCACGGTAATGTGGGATCTGAGCCACGTCTGTGAAAGTCAGTCTTGCAGCTTTGGTGGTTGGGGGAGCAAACAGGATCAGACTTTCATTCTACAGGAGGAAACTTCAGAAGAGCCCGGGACGTTCTGTTATTACACAGAGCTCGATGTAATAGATCATCTGCAATTTTTTAAAAAGAAAGTGTTTTAGGAGTTCCCGTTGTGGCGCAGCGGAAACGAATCTGACTAGGAACCATAAGGTTGCTGGCTCGATCCCTGGCCTCACTCAGTGGGTTAAGGATCCAGCCTTACCGTGAGCTGTGGTGCAGGTCGCAGACGTGACTCAGATCTGTCGTTGCTGTGGCTGTGGTGTGTGTAGGCTGGCAGCTGTAGCTCCGATTGGACCCCTAGCCTGGGAACCTCCATATGCCTCAAGTGTGGTCCTAAAAAGCAAAAAAAAAGAAAGAGAGAGAGAGAGAGAAAAGAAAACAGGAGTTCCCGTCGTGGCACAGTGGTTAATGAATCCGACTAGGAACCATGAGGTTGCGGGTTCCGTCCCTGGCTTTGCTCAGTGGGTTAAGGATCCAGTGTTGCCGTGAGCTGTGGTGTAGGTTGCAGATGCGGCTCGGATCCCACGTTGCTGTGGCTCTGGTGTAGGCCAGTGGCTACGGCTCCGATTCGACCCCTAGCCTGGGAATCTCCATGTGCTGCGGGAGCAGCCCTGGAAAAGGCAAAAAGACAAAAAAAAAAAAGCATGTTAGGGCAAACATTTATAATGGATCACTTCCACCCAGCACAGCGTGAAATGGGGCAGGCAGGTTCTTTCTGTTCTTGGAGGCTTCCCTCCAGTGCTACATTTCTCAAAAAGGCTGTAGAAAGGCTACTGGCAGCTGAAAAAAAAAAGGCATAACATGAGAGTTTTGCATGCAGTTTTATTTGGGGCAGAATGAGGACTATAGCCCCGGAGGCAGCATTTCAGAGAGCTCTGAAATATCGCTCCTAAGAGGCAGGGGAACATCAGTATATATGTGATTTCGGTGAAGCAGGGAGGCACATGCCATTGAGCATCCAATTTGCAGAAGGTCGCTGCTCATCACGAAGAGCCAACATCACCATGAAGGATTTGAGTGCTTTCCTAGATATAAAGAGATGCTAGAATTGGGCTTATAAAATCCTGTCCTGAAAACGTCTAGCTGAAGACCTGTCCTGCCAAGTATCCTGTCCTGCACAGATGGCCTCGTACCTGAGCTCTTGCAGGGGGTGTTGAGGGTTGGCAGCTGCAGCAGCTCGTGATGCAATCCACGGAGAGGCAGCTGAGAGGTGCCCATCTCCATATGCCCCAAGTGTGGCCCTATCAGATAGAAAAATCTACCAAACTTTTGTAGAAGATTTTCAAATGCAAGAGAAATGTCTCTGGGATGCTTCCTGCCGTGCGTGTGGAGCTGATGTGTAGATGCCCACACTGCCCCACTCAGGAATGTGTCTTTCAAATGGGGATGGGACACCCTCCTACCTGAGTAGTTTTGGGGAATGGACCCCCCTTGACCCCGGCAGTGTCAGATGTGCCTCGGGGTAATTGTTCCTTTAGAGCTGTCTTCACTCTAGTTGAATTCTGGTCCTGCTTTCCTAAAGCCACTCCATCAACCTCACATCTCTGCACTGTTCCCCCCTGAGGGCAGGTGGCCCCTTGCCACCACCTGTGAGAAACTATAGCCATGGCTCCTATCGAGAGAAAGCCCTACCAGCCAGGGCCTGGGAGTCTAGACTGGCTTTGAATCAGAATCCAATTAGCAGGTTATCTTTACATTTTAGATACATATTTAAAGGGGCTTTTAACTCTAAAAATAACATGTGCTCAGTTTTATCATTTTTTAATTTTTTAAATTTTTTTATCTTTTTAGGGCCGCACCTGCATCACATGGAAGTTCCTAGGCTAGGGGTCCACTGGGAACTATAGCTGCCAGCCTATGCCACAGCCACAGCAACGCCAGATCTGAACCAGCATCTGCGACCTACACTATCGCTCATGGCAACACGGGATCCTTAATCCACTGAGTGAAGCCAGGAATCGAACCTGCGTCCCCATGGTTACTAGTCAGATTCATTTCTGGTGAGCCATGATGGGAACTCCTGTGCTCAGTGTTAAAAATTGGGGGAGGGACTTTCCTAGTGGCCCAGCAGGTTAGGGATCTGACCTGTCACTGCTCTGGTTCACGTTCAATCCCTGGCCCCAGAACTTCTGCCTGCCATGGGCATGGCCCCAAAAAATAGGTGGAAAAAAAAAGGTAAAAGGGTAAAGAAAGAAATTAAAAATAATTCCAATACCACCCTCCAGGGATAGGATATTAACTATTTTTTTTAATCGTGAAAATTGAAATTTACCATGAAAGTACAAAAAATTAAAAATCGCGATGAACCCCCATGTATGCAGCACTTAACTTCAAAGAGGACTGATGTTTAGCTAATCTTGCTTTATCTGTCCTTCCAATGCTCACCCCCCTGCCCCACCCACTGAGGTCTTTTAAAGAAACTTGCAGACATCATTGCACTTCATCTGCAGCTTGTATGTGTACCTCTAATAGATGTGCACATAGATGCTTCACAAAGAAAGATTTTAAATGTCCAAAGTATAAATAATATGAATAATGTTCTCTGGTCACAGTGCACACATCAACCTCAAAACCCCCAAAAGGCCCTCCTCCTGTAAACTTAATGCATACTATTAAGCTACGCTTGGGAGAAGGAAGATTTTTCAGAACAAAGTTGCACAATTTCTAGAAAGTAATGATCATGGGAGAAAACTATAAAAGAATGTATGTGATTCTACGAAAATAGGATCTAGAAAAATATATAGAATTTAATATCAGAACCCCTAAAATTAAAAATAAATCAGTCAAAAGTCTAAATCAGGGAGTTCCTGTTGTGGCACAGTGGAGATGAGTCCAACTAGGAACCATGAGGTTGTGGGTTCGATCCCTGGCCTCTCTCAGTGGGTGAAGGATCCGGCGTTGCCATGAGCTGTGGTGTAGGTTCCAGACATGGCTCAGATCTGGCGTTGCTGTGGCTGTGGTGGAGGCCAGTGGCTACAACTCCGATTAGACCCCTAGCCTGGGAACCTCCATGTGCTGCAGGCGCGGCCCTAAAAAGACAAAAAAAAAAAAAAAGTCTAAATTAGGAGCTAGAAAAGGACTGATTAAATCAAAGAAAGACGGAAGGAATTAATAAGGTTCAAATCAGAAATTAATGCATTGTAAAAGAGTATTACATCAAAAAACTGGTAGTTTGAAAAAATCAACAAAATTGGAAAATGATAATTATTTTTGTCTTTTTAAAAAATTATTTTTAGGGCCGCACCTGAGGCATATGGAGGTTCCCAGGCTAGGGGTTGAATTGGAGCTGCAGCTGCCAGCCTACACCACAGTCACAGCAACCTGGGATCCAAGCCATGTCTGCGACCTACACCACAGCTCACAGCAACTCCAGAATCCTTAACCCACTGAACAAGGCCAGGGATCTAACCCACGTCCTCATGGATACTAATCAGGTTCAGGTTTGTTACCACGGAGCCATAATAGGAACTCCTTGACTCTTATGTTTTTTGTTTGTTTGTTTGTTTTCTGTCTTTTTGCCATTTCTTTGGCCGCTCCTGCGGCATATGGAGGTTCCCAGGCTAGGGGTCGAATCAGAGCCGTAGCCACCGGCCTACACCAGAGCCACAGCAACACGTCTGCGACCCACACCACAGCTCAAGGCAACACCAGATCGTTAACCCACTGAGCAAGGCCAGGGATCGAACCCGCAACCTCATGGTTCCTAGTCGGATTCATTAACCACTGCGCCACGACGGGAACTCCAACTCTTATGTTTTGAAGTAAAAAACGGTGACCCCCTGAAACGCTAGGCCCCAACTCTGGGTCCCAATAAAAGAAGTTTGTGCTCTCCCCATGAACTTGCTGTGTGGCCCCAGGTGTGGCATGTAATTTCTGGGTCCTATGAGTAATAAATAAACTTTTTTTCAAAGTTTCCTGATGATTATTGCTGAAGCATCTTGCAATCACAACAACCACAAGGGCTGCTCCAGCCACAACATCGGTTACTGGCAGACTAAGACTGGTGCATAACAATGGCCTCATTTGACTTCGTCTCCAAATGCCGTCACTTCTAAGATGCCCGAGGGTTAGGGCTCCACCATATGAATATGGGGAGGACACAGTTCTGTCCATAGCAGGCTCGGTCACGTAAGAGATGCAAGGTCCTGGATAATTAACATTAAAGGCTTCCGTCTCTTCCTCTCTAAAAGGGAAAGATAGCAGATAGCATTGCCTATTTCATCCATGAGGACTACATCTGGCTGCAGGTACCAAAGACATAATTACCGTAACTTAACCAAATAAATAGAGGTTGCACTTTTCTCAAGCAACAGGAAGCTGGAAGCAGATGGTCCAGGGTTGCTGCAGCTGAGGAACCCATCAAGGACCAGGCTCCTTCTGGCTTCCTGCATCAAGCATCATCTGGAAGCTTGGCTCTTCTGCCTTTAAGCACCTGACTTGTACTTTAAGCAGGACAGGGGAGAGGCGAATGGCCAAAGGATGGCTACGTGGATGCCACGTGTGTCTGCTCCCTCTTGAAAAAGCTCCTAGGACCTCCTTCCTTTCTTTCTTTTTCTTTTTTTTTTTTTTGGTGTGTGTGTCTTTTTGCCATTTCTTGGGCCACTCTCGCGGCATATGGAGGTTTCCAAGCTAGGGGTCGAATCGGAGCTGTAGCCACTGGCCTACGCCAGAGCCACAGCAACGCCAGATCCGGGCCACATCTGCAACCTACACCACACCTCACGGCAATGCTGGATTCTTAGCTCACTGAGCAAGGCCAGATTGGAACCCACAACTCAGGGTTCCTAGTCGGATTTGTTAACCCCTGCGCCACAACGGGAACTCCCGGACCTCCTTCCTTTCTGCTGCACTGGCTAGAGCTGATTGTTGCATCATGTTAGCCTCGAAGGGGTATGGAGGGGTCAGTATCTTAACCAGGTTCATTGCTGCCTTGAGCAGAATGGGAGCTCTGCTAGTAAGGAAGAAAAGGGGAAAGGATATGAGACAGTCAACTACTCATACCCTCCGTGCCTAACCTCAGGGTTGCTGAAGCCTTAATTGAGATCTCTTGTGTGAAGGCAGACAAATGATGAATAGGGAAGGTGACAGAAAACTCAGCCATGAATCAACATGTGAGTTCCGGAAACATCATCAGCTGTGTAAATGCAGGAGCCCGTGACGGCAAGACCAATGAAAAGAGAAGGCTGAGCAGCCAGCTGGCCGAGCATCTCAAGGTCCCGCTGTTCTGACCCCCATCAGGGAGGGTCGACATTGAGAACGGGCACCTCCATGTGTTTCTGAGGCTCTGACTTTGCTGGCCCTGGAGGGACGGACCCTTCCAGGGTGAGCCGACTCCTAGAGACAGCAGGTAACTGGCCTGGGAACACAGCTTTCATGCGCAAACCAGCCATGGTTTGCCTACCCCGACCACCTCCCTTACCAAGCTCTCACACTCAAGGCCACTTATCCCCCTGCCCTAGTCACTCCAGGGCCAGGTACCAGACAGCTAGGGACAGCCCTACACTCCAGAGCCTGCTGGACCGGTTCAAACTAGCCAGTCCCCAGCCTGCCTGCTTGCCTTGCCCATTCCCTCCCGTTAAACCACGGAGGAGGCTTTTGCTCACGTTTCCCCTCCAATCCCTCCATCTCCGTCTCCTGACTGAGTCTGGTGCTTCTTCCTGTGGCCCCGCAAATACTCCTCCTCCTGGGAACTGCAAGTAACAGTTCTTGTCTCTCTCTCTCTCTTTTTTTTTTTTTTTTGTCTTTTTAGGGCTGCTCCCATAGCATATGGAGGCTCCCAGGCCAGGGGTCAAATTGGAGCTGTAGCTGCCGGCCTACACCACAGCCACAGCAACACCAGATCCAAGCTGTGTCTGCAAGCTACACCACAGTTCACGGTAACACCAGATCCTTTAACCCACTGAGTGAGGCCAGGGATCAAACCTGTGTCCTCATGGATGCTAGTCAGATTCGTTTCCGCTGAGCTACGACAGGAGCTCCCAGCTGTCTTCTGTTGTCTCCTGATCTGTTGGCTTCACTGCCTGCAAATAGTAATAAAACCCATGTGGGGTTTTTTGCTCATTTGTTTTCTGCTTTGGGGAGCTGCACTTGCAGCATATGGAGGTTCTCAGGCTAGGGGTTAAATCAGAGCTACACCTGCTGACCTACACCACAGCCACAGAAACATAGGATCAGAGCCGCATCTGTGACCTACAGAACAGCTCACGACAACGCCGGATCCTTAACCCACTGAGCGAGGCCAGGGATTGAACCTGCATCCTCATGGGTAATCGAGTTCATTACTGATGAGCCACAACGGAAGCTCTGGAACCTATTATTTTAACACAGAGGATAAGACGAAAATATACAAGCCCAAGTGGTTTTGAGAATAGCTCGGGCCTGGGGGCATGGCTGGGCTCCCGGTGTGCAATTTGGCCTTGGGTGGGCTCCGTGCCTCTGCCCAGCTCTGAAGGTGCCGCTTCCTCCGTGGAGATGGGATGCACAGGGAGCATGGGGACACCTGCCCCTGCCTCCGGGGTGGCCCTTCTTGGCAGCTCTTCCCCACATGGCTATCTGACCCACACCCCACCGTCCAGCCTCACCCACCTCTCCCAGTCACACTGGTCAGGAAGCTGGGTGGGGTGCAGCGGCTAGACGTTTGGCTTTCCAAGGTGTGGGCTCTAGCTGAACCCATGTTTGGGGAACCGAGGTGGGTGAAAAAGCTGCTAAGTTTAGAATGTCAAAGAAAGGTTCACAGCTTTTGAACCCAGATGCGTTCTGGGCTGCTTCAGGCACAGGAAGTTTATATAAAGCCATGGGAAATGGAGAACTTCCTTGGATACAAACACAGCCTGGTTACCTATGAGCTCTAGATCTTGGCATTGTATGAAGGAGTTCCAATAGCTGGAGGCCAAGCAGACTCCCCAGAAGCACGTGTAGTGGCCGAGGGAGGTCAGAGGGACAGACTGGTTCTCAGCTGTGGAGAAGCAGACACCCCTCAGGGTGATGGGGCTGAGCTGGGTGCAGGGAGGTGGTCACCCAGGAACTGCCAGGTCACAGGTGGAGCAGACTCTCCAAAGGTCGGCGTTCCTGTTCCCATCATGGCTCAGCAGTAGCCAACCCAACTACTATTCTTGATCCCTGGCCTCGCTCAGTGGGTTAAGGACCCAGCTTTGCTGAGCACTGTGGCGTAGGTTGCAGGTATAGCTCGGATCCTGGGTGGATGTGGCTGTGGTGTAGGCCAGCAGGTGCAGCTCCGATTGGACCCCGAGCCTGGGAACTTCCATGTGCTGTGAGTGCGGCCCTAAAAAGACAAAGAAAGAAAGAAAAAGAATCTCCAAAGGTCAAAGGCCCACCTTCTCCATGGGGCTAATCATTCATCACGGCTAAAGAAAGACCCTCTGGGTGCCCGCCCACCGCTCAAGACTCTGCAGGTTTTCCAGTCTGGCTGTTGGAACAGGCACTTGTAGAACTTGGCAGGAGGTCCCTTCTCATCCTTTCCTGTGGCTTCTCCCGGGCCTTGGGTGGTTCCCGCACAGGCACGTGCTGATAGGCTCTGGGCCGCATTCGAGGTGTCTCTGATCAACTTCAAATTCTCTCTCTCCCTCTCTGGGCACCTCTGTCATCTCTGACACTCTGTCCTGGGGGCTCTGGCCACCTGGGTCACCCTGGATCCTCAGCACTATATCAGCAACTCAGCTCATCCACTGGGCCCCTGCTGGGTGATCCCTGCCTACACTGCTCCCAAGCCAGGGAGGGGGTCCAGCACTGGCCCCTCCTGATGGCCAATGTCTTGAAGACATGGTTCCATGGCTTTTCAAAGTTTTTTTTTGTGTGTGTGTTTGTTCGGGTGTTTTTTTGGCTACACCCAGGCCAGGGATTGAAGCTGAGCCAAGGCAGTGACAATGCCAGATATGTCAATGGCTAGGCCACAAGGAAACTCCAACTTTTCAAAGTTTTTTTGGTTGTTTCTGGTGGGATGATAAGTCCAGTCTTGGGTTCTCCATTTTGGCTAGAAACAGAAGTTTCAGAATACTCCTTTTTTTTTTTTTTTTTCTTTTTTCCTTTTTTGGGCTGCACCTACGCCATACGGAGGTTCCCAGTCCAGGGGTCAAACCAGAGCTGCAGCTGCCGGCTACACCACAGCTACAGCAATACCACATCTTTAACCCACTGAGCGAGGCCAGGGATTGAACTTGAGTCCTCATGGATACTAGTCGAGTTTGTTACCACTGAGCCACAATGGAATCTCCTCTTTTTATGTTATTTTTGTTTTGGGTTATTCTACTTCACAAAGATGAAATTCTGAAGTTTGTGTCGTGGCTCGGTGGTTAACGAATCTGACTAGGAACCATGAGGTTGGGGGCTCGATCCCTGGCCTCGCTCAGTGGGTTAAGGATCCAGCGTTACCATGAGCTGTGGTGTGGGTTGCAGATGTGGCTCAGATCTCGAGTTGCTGTGGCTCTGGTGTAGGCTGGTGGCTGCGGATCCGATTAGACCCCTAGCCTGGGAACCACCATATGCCGCAAGTGCAACCCTAGAAAAGGCAAAAAGACAAAAAATAAATAAAAAAGATGAAATTCTAACTAATCCACATAGGTTATCTCTCCCTGATAAGAATCCTAAAATGGGTGCTATGATTCTCATATTAATTTAATTTACTTTTTTTTTTCACAGCCACACCCATGGCATATAGGAATTTCCTGGCTCAGGGTAAAATCAAAGCTGCAGCTGAGGCCTAACCACAACCACAGCAACACCAGGTCCAAGCCACATGCTTGTGGCAATGCTGGATCTTTAACCCACTAAGCAAAGCCAGGGATCGAAGCAGTATCCTCATGGGTACTATGTTGGGTTCTTAACCCAATGAGCCACAACGGGAACTCCTTATGTTCCTCATTTTAGAAACAAGTAAACTGAGTCTCCCGGGGGTGGGTGGCGCCATAGGCTGCTCAAGTTCTGCCAGCTCATAAGTGCAAGGCTAGGATTTGAGTCTGGGTTTATCGAAGTCTAAACCTACGTTCATGAGTGCTTTGCTCTATCCTCTGCAGGTTGGCAGGGGGAGGGCACGCATCAGTGGGGCAGGAGTACAAGGTT
This sequence comes from Phacochoerus africanus, assembly GCF_016906955.1. Classification (NCBI taxonomy): domain Eukaryota; kingdom Metazoa; phylum Chordata; class Mammalia; order Artiodactyla; family Suidae; genus Phacochoerus; species Phacochoerus africanus. Next base: position 276,229,745 of record NC_062544.1, on the reverse strand, counting down.
CTCCTTGGGAAATAATTGCTCAAGATGGTTTGGTGACCAGGAAACATAATGCCAGGCCCTGGTCTATATCCTCTTTATCACAGCTGCCATTCACAGCTGCTCAGGTTGTGCACAGCACAAATGCTCCAGGCTGTGGAGGGCTGAGATGGCACAGGGAACTGCATCTACTTAGAGGGAGGATCTTTTTCTTATTTTCCACAAGCATGATCTGATCACTAGGCCATGTATTCAGGGGCGGCATCCATCTAGAGGAAGAACATTGTTTTGGTAATTGTCTCAGAGGCAATACCTTGGCCAGCGGGGGCCTTGAACTTGACCCAGTTGAGACTTCTACGTGGGTGGCTTTCTGAGCCTGGAAAAGCTGGGCTGTGCATGGACCTTTCTAATAACTAGTCTGAATTCATGAGAGATGGGGTGAGTCCTGAACTTGACTCTCTATGACGTTGTCAAAAATCCTGTGGTGATTAGCTGGATGGCAGAATAAAGGGAGACAGACAGGCACCCCATAGTGCTGAGCCCTCGCCCCTGCCGTGATGAAACAGAGTGGAGCCTTCCCTTGAATTGGCCAGGAGACAAACTGAATGTCTTACTTTTATCATTGAAATAGCCCCCTGTGGAATTCTGTTGTGGCTCAGTGGTAACCTGTGGAACCGGCTCCAGGCTTGAGGAAGCCAGTTCCATGCCAGAGCAGGTCTGTGAGCTGTGGTATAGGTCTCAGATGCCGCTTGGATCTGGCATTGCTGCAGCCCTGGTGTAGGCCATTGGCTACAGCTCTGATTTGACTCCTGGTCTGGGAACTTCCGAAAGCTGTGGGTGTGACCCTAAAAAGACAATAAATAAATAAATAGCCCCCTGTACGTTCCACTCCCAGGCTGCTCCATGGGGGCCAGAAATCATCTTGAGACCACTCACCTCCAGATGCTTAGCCTGTGTATGCTTTCAGAGCATAGGCTGTCCACAAATGCCAGCCCCTGACACATGCATGTCTCCTGGTTCTTCCTGAATCCATGGCCTTGATCTTCTTCTTGTCACATATGAGAGTAACTATAACAAAGCCTCCTATTTGCTTCCCAATGGCAATTCTTTCCTTTTCTCTTAGCAAAGGAGCACTAATTTTCTTTTCTTTTTTCTTTTTTTGTCTTTTTGTCCTCTTTAGGGCTGCACCCGAGGCATCTGGAGGTTCCCAGGCTAGGGGTCCAATCGGAGCTGTAGCCGCCAGCCTAGGCCAGACCCACAGCAACGCCAGTTCAGAGCCACAGCAACGCCAGATCTGAGCTGCGTCTGTAACCTACACCAGAGCTCACGGCAACACCGGATTCTTAACCCACTGAGTGAGGCCAGGGACCGAACCCACAACCTCATGGTTCCTAGTCGGATTTGTTTCTGCTGTGCCACGACAGGAACTCTTTTTTTTTTCTTTGTAGTTTTCTTTTAAAGCTGGACACAGTGCTACCAGCTGAAACACTACATCCCCTAGGATTCCTTACATCTAGGAGCAGGCATATAATAAAGATTTACACAAAGAAATTAAAATGAAAGGGTGGAGATAGTACTGAAACATCTCTTTAAAAGTGACTTCTCTTTTCTCTTTTCTGTCACTTGGAATGCAGAGGTAATGGCTGGAGCTCTTGCAACCATATTGGATTATGAGATGACCTTGGAAAAGAAAGCCATGTGTGATAGATCGATAATATAGAAGGAACCCGGGGCTGTAGCACCACTCAGGAATGCCTATGTGTGTTCTTCTATACAGGTTAAGTCGCTATTTTCAGGACTAGGTTATTTGCAGATGAACCCAATCTAATTGGTAGTGTGATATAACCCATCTGGTCTTTTTCTCACTGCATGGTGGCCCCATTCCTGCAGTGCTTAACAATGTAAACGAGAGAAACCAGAGGCAGGATTGGTAAAGTTGCCTCTTGCTGTGGAAAATCGTGACGCACTGAGCCAGCGCATTGTGCAGAGGTGTTGAAAGACAGAAAGGTACCCCGCCTGCCAGAGGAGAACCGAGAAATACTTCAAAGAGTCTTCCTGAGTTCTATGCTCAAAAGAAGACCCAAGCCAGACACTGCAGATCTGGATTGTCAGATGCCCGAATGTGGGAATCACTCATTGCTCCTGAGTCAACATCTAATCTGGCAACTTCTCTTTTTCCTCTGCTGAGCCTCTTCTATTGGCAGTTTTCCAAATGGTAAGTCATCACTGCAGGCACTATTTGGCCATTTAACTGAGGAAGGAAAAGACAGGGAGTTCCCATCGTAGTGCAGTGGAAACGAATCCAACTAGGAAACATGAGTTTGCGGGTTCGATCCCCGGCCTCGCTCAGTAGATAATGATCCAGAGTTGCCGTAAGCTGTGGTGTAGGTCACAGACATGGCTCAGATCCTGTGTGGCTATGGCTGTGGTGTAAGCTGGTGGTTACCACTCCGATTAAACCCCTAGCCTGGGAACCTCCATATGCTGTGGGTGCAGCCCTAGAAAAGACAAAAAAAGAAAGAAAGAAAGAAACGGTAGGAGCTGATCATAGCTGAGTGACTATGGGGAGAAGCTGGGGAGTAATTTTTGAATCTTTTTAACTCTAGAGTTGGGGTAATTGAGCAACGCCCCTTATGCTGCTGACAGCGAACATGTCAGGTTAGGCATTTGGGGGGCTTGCTTGGGCTGGTAGCAGGTGGATGACTTTGGGTGAAGATCAAGGGCGATGTTCAAATCCTGGCCCACCCCTTGCCAGCTGTGAAACCCAAGCAAGTTATTTTACCTTTGTCTGCCTCAGTGTCCTCATCTGTGAAATGGGCACTATCATACACCTCATTTCATAGCGTTGTTGTGAAGACTAAATGACATCCACCCTGTAAAAGCACTTAATGTGGCCTAGAAAAAGAGGTCCACAGTCTTAAGTCGCTATTCACAGTTTCAGGAGATGTGATTTGAGGCGAGTCAGAACCTCTGTAGCCAAGTGATAATTGACTTCTCCTGGACCAAGGAGATGCCCCGCCCAGCACATAGACTTTATTTTTTTTTTTTTAGAACAGTGTTAAGTTCATAAGCAAATTGAAAGGCAAGCTCGGACAGGTCCCATACCTACTGGTGCCCACACAGGCATAGCCTAGCCCACTACTGACACCCTACACCACACCAGAGTGATGCATTTGTCACAATCAGTGAAATTACACGTTCTTATTACCCAGTGTCTATAGTTTAAGTTTCACGCCTTGTGTTGTACTTTTTATGGGCTCGGGCAAATGTCATGACATGTATCTACAATTATAATATCATCCAGAGTATTTTCACTGCCCTAAAAATCCTTTGAGCTCCACGTATTCATCCTTCTCTTTCATCTAACACTGGCAACCGTGGGTGCTTTTATGTTTCCATAGTCTTGACTTTTTTAGAATATATAGTTGGGATTGTAGAGCATGTAGCCTCTTCAGATTGGCTTCTTTCACTTTGTGATATGCATGCACGTTTCCTCCATGTCTTTCATGCCCCGGTAGCTCATTTCCTTTCATCCATGGTCTAGGTGTTTCCTAGTTCATTTATCCAGTCCCCTGCTGAAGGACCTCTTGGTTGCTTCCGAGTTGGGGTGACCATGAATAAAGCTGCTGTGAACATCTAAGTGCAGGTTTGTGTGTGGACAGAAGCGTCAGCTCCTTTGGGTAAAGACTGAGAAGCATGGTTGCTGGATCATACAGTGAGCTTGTCTGGGCTCCTTTAGACTCCAATTTCCTACCCATCTCACTCTCGCTCACTCGTCGCCATCACCCCCTGTATCCCTGCACAGCCGGCATCCTGCATCCATTTTTTTCTTTTTTTGCATTTTAGGGCTGCACCTGCGGCATATGGAGGTTCCCAGCTTAGGGGTCGAATCGGAGCTGCAGCTGCCAGCCTACACCACAGCCACAGCAACTCAGGATCCGAGCCACATCTGTGGCCTACACCACACACAGCTCACAGCAACGCCAGATCCTTAACCCACTGAGCGAGGCCAGGGATCGAACCCATATCCTCATGGATCCCGGTCAGGTTTGTTAACCTCTGAGCCACGAAGGGACTTCCTGTCCCCTGCATCTTATGTCATCTTTTTTTTTTTTTTTCTCATTGCTATTCCTGAAAACGGGCTTTTCGGCTGGCAGGAGAGAAAGGACTGCTTTCACCCTAGAACGGTGTTCTCAGGCCCTGAAATGTGGGCTGAGGATGGTTGAGAAGTCCTGGACTAACCATGGGCAGACTCACACACGTATCTGGTTTCGTAATGTTAACTTTCCATTTTTAGATATGAATACCCATGTTTGCATAGACTTTTGAATTGGGGTTAAGAGTCACGTAGCATAAAACGTACCATCGTAACCATTTTCAAGTGTTCAGTTCAGTACTGTTGAGTGTCTTTACGTTGGTGTGAAACCAGTCTCTGGAGTGCCTTTTGACTTACAAAACTGAAATTCTGCACACTGTACACTCATTAAGTAACAACGCCCCATTCCCCTCACCCCCAGCCCCAGCCCCTGGCAGCCACCACTCTGCTCTCTGTCTCCATGGATTTGACTGCTCGTAGAAGTGGAATCATGCAGTATTGGTCCTTTTGTGTCTGGCTCACTTCACTGAGCATCATTTCCTCAAGGTTCATGTGTTGTAGCTTGGGTCAGTTTCCTTCCTTTTGAAGGCTGAGTAATATTCCACGGTGGAGACAAACCACATTTTGCTTATCCATTCTTTGCTTAATGGACACTTAAGTTGCTCCTATTGTTTGGCTCTTTTGAATATCACTGCTATGTCGATGTTTATACATACATTTTTCTTCTTTTTAGGACCACCCCTGCAGCATATGGAAGCTGCCAGGCTAGGGGTCGCATTAGAGCTGCAGCTGCTGGCCCATACCACAGCCACAGCAATGCAGGATCCAAGCCACATCTGTGGCCTACACTGCAGCTTGCATCAATGCCAGATTCTTAATGCACTACGTGAGGTCAGGAATCGAACCTGTATCATCATGGATACTAGTTGGGTTCTTAACTCATTAAGCCACAGCAGGAACTCCAATGTTTGTATTTTTATAAGTAGGGTCTTTTTAGGGCCACACCCGCGACATATGGATATACCCAGGCTAAGGATGGAATCGGAGTTGTAGCTGCTGGCCTACACCACAACCACAGTAACGCCAGATCTGATCTGTGTCTACGACCAACACTGCAGCTCATGGCAAGGCTGGATCCTTAACCCACCGAGCGAGGCCAGGGATCGAACCCACATCTTCATGATGCTAGTCGGGTTCACTCACCGCTGAGTCATGATGGGAACTCCTGTCCCCATGTTGATAGGGCTGAAATATACAGGCACTGAGGGATCCCCACCCCTATGGGGGTGCATTGTGTGAGATCCAGACGCACTTGAATGCTGGAATCAGGGTGAGGAGCTGAAGCTGAAACAAGTGATGCCTGCTTGCAAAAGCACTTTAAACAGACCCGAAGAGCCGCGAGGGAATAAGATGGGAGCAGCACCTGGGTGAGGCCAGCGGACCAGACCCTCCCAGAACCCAAGTCAGCCCACCAGCCTGGGCAGCATCTTGGACCCTGAGGAACCCCCGCCTCTATAAGCATCCTGCTCCCCTTTCTGGTTTTTTAGCGTCCCATTCCTGGGAGCGCTGGCATTTCACGGTTCAGCCAGCCAAGCACAGAAGGGGGCATTCTTTTAGACTGAACAGGTGTATTTTATAGTCACACACTTGACTTTCAAGACCCTGAATGAATTTTGCTGAAATACATGTTCACCTTTGGGTTCAGTCCAAGTATGCGAAGGCTTCGTCCTGAGAGCCTCTTCTCTTTCCTTCTTTCCTTTCAAAAGGATATTAAAAGTGACTGAAAAGAAGGATTTAGACATGAATGGCACTTTTTCAACATGTCTTAGAAAATGAAAAGGAGCAACTGCGATAATATGTCTTAGGGACACGGAGTTAAGGAGAAGGAGATTTCGAACCCAGTGGCTGCAATGTGAGATCAATGCCGCCTGATCAGAAGGTGAGAATGAGGGTGACCACCCAGGTGTGTCCACCTGTCCATCACCAGCTGCCCCAGGACAACTCCCCCTGTTTTGGCACAGAGAGTCCTGCATTGCAGAAAACCCCTTGGCCCCCAGCAAACCAGGATGCTCGGGCACCATAGTTGAAATGCCTACGGATACGAGAGCTGCTCATAAAACCCCATTCACGGAGTTCCCGTTGGAGCTCAGAGGGTTAAGGACTCAACATAGTATCCGTGAGGATGCAGGTTTCATCGCTGGCCTTGCTCAGTGCCTTAAGGATCCAGTGTTATCACAAGAGATACAGCATAGGTCACAGATGCGGCTGGGATCCGTCGTTGCTGCATTGGCCGCGGCTGTGGCTCCGATTCAACCCCTGGCCCAGGAACTTTCGTATGTCACAGGTGGGGCTGTAAAAAAAAAAAGAAGAAAAAAAAAAAACCCCATTCATCCCGGCTATAAGCAGACACCCAAGGCTACCCAATCTGGGCCAGTGAGAGCTTTTAGACAGGCTTAAAAGAGGGTCTGGGATTTTTGGAGGTGTGAAGTTGAGCTGTCTTTACCTACTTGGCTTCCTGCCCCTGCCTTTCCCAGGCCAAGGACCTCTAGCACCCAGAAACCAGTCCTGGTCGTCAGTCAAGGCCATCTGCAGCATCCCTACCACCTCTTTTGTTTTTTGTTCCCAAGCCAGGGATTGAACCCAAGCCACAGCAGTGACAGCACCAGATCCTGAACCCCTAGGCCACCAGGAAGCTCCTCCCCTCTTAATCTATCCTCTAAGAGGATAGGTTCCAAATCCCCACCCAGGAGTTCCTCTTGTAGCTCAGCGGAAACAAATCTGACCAGTATCCATGAGGATGAAGGTTGGATCCTGGCCTCGCTCAGTGGGTTAAGGATCCAGCGTTGCCATGAGCTGTGGTGTAAGTTGCAGAGGGGGCTCGGATCCCGCGTGGCTGTGGCTCTGGTATAGGCCAGCAGCTACAGCTCCGATTTGACCCTTAGCCTGGGAACTTCCATATGCCACAGGTGCAGGCCTAAAAAGCAAAACAAACAAACAAACAAACAAACAAAAAACCCACGAGTGGCAGGGGGTGGGGCTAGGAATCTGCATTCTTAGCATGAGCCCCACCCCCCTCCAGGTTCCTGATGGGCAGGTGGGGCCGAGGCCTGGCCTGGCCTCTGCCTGGGCTCCCATGAGCCCCTGCTCATCCTTAGGGCCCTGCTCCCGCATCTGGGCTCTCTGTTTGCGCTTTCTCAGGATCCCCTCCCTTTGTCCTGATGCATCTGCTCTCCACTGTCTTCCAGCCTTTCCACCTTGACCTTCACCCCAGTGCACTGTCAACCCACTTCCCAGCCCCTCTTCGACTTCCCCCTGGGCTGGGGAAGGGGGGAACCGGGGGTGGATGGGGGAGGGGGGGCCCCAGCAGGAGGTGAGAGGGAGGCAGTGGTGGGAAGTCAGGTGTTTATTCTCCCAGCATCTTCATTTGCCATATGCCATCCGCATGGGGTTGGGAGGGCAGTCTCCGACTCTGGCCCCAACCTCCCTTACCGGTCCTCCCTCCCCTCTGTCCCTCCCTGTGACGTCCCCTCTGTCCCTTCCTGTGAGGGGCCCATTTGGGGGCATGGATGGAACACAGCAAGGTCGCAGAAACCACGTCCTCCCTACTTAAGGTTGTGAGACTCCCAACGGGGGGGGGGGGAACAGAGAGGAGGTAGGATGAGAAAGGTGGGTCAGGGGTCAGTGTCTGAGATCCCAACCCCCACCCCAAGCAGCCATAGCACGGTTCTGAATTTGAACTTGGTCTTCAAGGTCGTCATAAGGGTATATTTGTCAAGGAAGGAAAAAGAATATTTTTATGTAACTTTTGGCTCAAGGTATGGAACATGTGGATGCTTGGCTGGTAGGTAACACTCATTTCTACTCTCGGACCCTGCAAATACGAGAGGCAGACCTAGAGAGTTCTATGCATACATAGGAAAATATCGTTTTATGTAGAATCTTTTTTTTTTTTTTACATTATGATATGTGTTATTTTCCAGTTTGCCCTTTTCCTTGACTCACATGACTTTGAGACTTTTTCATGTTGGTGCATAGCAATTTCCTTTATTTAAAGACACAACGCAAGGCAGCTTTATTCTAATTTTTCCAGAACGGTCGGCATTCTTCCCAAGACATCTTCCATGAGAAAAGAAGTTTTCCACGTGCCTGAGCTGAGTGGCATTTAGCAGGACCCTCTGGGTGGAGGCGAGCCTGGCTCCAGCCCTCTGCTGACAGCACCCGCCTGCTCTCCCAGGATCCAGAGGCTTTACAATCAGAGCGAGTGCTAAGGAAGGAAGTTCGGGAGCTCAGAGCTGGGCGGCGACTCCCCGGGTCTGCACATTCTTCGTGGATTCGTAACACAGTCTCTCGCAGGTTCATTGTTAGCGAGTTGGGAACATTTTGCGTTTTCTCCTTGAGCGAGGTGGCATGTCATGATTCTACACACGCCTCTAATTGCGGCTCCCTCCCTTCCTCGGAAACTAATGGAGCATTTTCCAGGTCAGATTGGTGTTTAGTCATCTGAACACGAGTCCCCTTCCTCTCGCCGTAATCTTTCCCAGGCTGGATTTTGTCTTTGAAACAATAGGAAATGACAAGGTCTATTTTTCTTTTCTTGAAAGAACTCCCTCCATGGAGTCATGCGTTGGAACGGAGCAAGTCCGGGGAACGAACCTGCACCCCCCGATCGGAAGTGACCAGCTTTCCTGCTTTTGTTCAGCCGGGGCCGGCAGGCTGAGCTCATGATACTGCGGGCAGTTTGCTTCAAAGCAGGAAGGCTGCGTTTTCTCCTCAAGATAAATCCCCCATTGGATTTTTTGTGGGACCCATCTGAAAGAGATGCAATGAGGCTGTGAGCAATCTCCAGGCAGAGATGGGGAACCTTCCAAAGGGGGGCTCTGCCAGGCGTCATCATTCAGGCCCTTGGCATATATTCGCATCAGAGAAGTTCATTGCCTCTTAAAGCACCCTAGCCAGTCAGTTCCAGGAAGAGCTTTCTAAGAACATTGTTTAGTTTCTCCAGCAGAAAGTGAAGCTGCGATTTGGTACTTTCTACGATATTAAGACGAATGGGAGAGTGATTGGCAACCTTAAAATCAGAAGCAATTACCAGTCCAAGAGTTTGAGGCCTGGCCCCTGCCCATCCCTGGCCGTGGGGGCGCTGAGTATGTTCTGAGTGAGTGGCTGTGGGATGAGAACGCTGAACCCAAACCACTTGATGCAGGTCCCTAGAACTTGTCCCCCCGCCACCCCCTGCTTTTTTTTTTTTTTTTTTTAAGGGCCGCACCTGCGGCACATGGAGATTCCCAGGCTAAGGGTCGAATTGGAGCTACAGTGGCCGGCCTATATCACAGCCACAGCAACGTAGGATCCGAGCCACGTCTGCGACCTACACCACAGCTTCCGGCAATGCCGGATCCTTAACCCACTGAGCAAGGCCAGGGATCGAACCCGCAACCTCATGATTCCTAGTCGGATTCATTTCCGCTGCGCCACAACGGGAACTCCAGAACTTGTTCCTTCAGAGAAAGAATCCTGCAAAGAGACTGAAGGTAGTGAGGCAAACAAGTGTTTATTAAAAGAGGGGAGAGGGAAGATGGGTGTGGAGAAGGCACTGGTCCAGGCAGGCTGGTGGAGAGAGAGACAGAGACAGGAGAGAAAGAGGAAGAGCCACCGACCTGTGCTTTGGAGGCATTTAAATTACTCGAATGGGGCCAGCCCTTCCGGGCTTCCTCTGGCCAATCATCTTACTTTGTCTGATGCAGGACCCTAGGGTTTTTCTGGAACATTCCTGGGGGCGCCACTAGCCTGCAGGCTCAGGAGGAAGCAGGGGCTGGCCCATCTAGTTAGCTGCAATGTTCACAGGGAGCAAAGGAAGAGGAATTAACAACAGCAATGGTCCCCAAGGAAGGGATGGTGGCAGCAGCTGCCGCAGGATAAGTGGCCACAGCTAATGTGATAGAGTAAGAGAGTTTCACAGGGAGTTGTAGAGGTCCCAGGAGGGGACCATAGAAAGAGTGGGAAACCTGGGGAATTTTGGGAGATCACTGGAAGTTAATAATCACTCAGAAAAGTCGTCAGAGCCGTGAGTTCCCGCTCTGGCGCGATGGGATCAGTAGTGTCTTGGGAGCAATGGGATGCAGGCCAGCCCAGCACAGTGGGTAAAGGATCTGGCGTTGCTGCAGCTGTGGCTTAGATGGAAACTGCAACTCGAATCTGATCCCCGGCTGGGGAACTCCACATGCCACTGGGCAGCCAAAAAAGAGGAAAAAAAAAAAAAAAAAAGGAAAGAAAGCCATCAGAACATCATAGAGGGAGTTTCTGTTGTGGCGCAGCGGAAACGAATCTGACTAGTATCCCTGAGGATGCGGGTTCGATCCCTGGCCTCCCTCAGTAGGTTGAGCTTGAGCTGTGGTGTAGTTTGCAGATGTGGCTCAGATCCCAAGTTGCTGTGGCTGTGGCGCAGGCCAGCAGCTGGAGCTCCAATTCGACCTTAGCCTGGGAACTTCCATATGCCATGCATGCGGCCCTAAAAAAAGGCAAGGAAAAAAAAAAAAAAGAGCATCATAGAGTGAAGCAGGCTTGCTTAACTATAAAACCGTAAATAAAAGCACAAGATATGCCTCGGGTCATTAAGTGAGAGATGAGAGATTTATCACTTAATGAGAGAGAAAACGAGGCCTGTATTCAAGTTCAGCAAGACAGTGATCCTTAGGACGAAGGATGGGAATTGAAGGGAAAGATGACATTTCCCGAGTAGGAGCCCCTCATTGTACAGAAACCCGACCTGATTCAACATAGTTTAGCATCTGTTACCGCCCTTCCGCTGATGTGAATACGTGCCCTGACAGTCCTAGTTTGATCTCATAGGGCCCAATACTCTCTTACTGGATATGAAGGAGAAGCTAATGACTTGTAAGCCTGACGTCCACTCAAAGAACAAGGGAGGAGGTAATCTTTTCTCCTCCCCACTTTCCTTGGATGATAAAACTGTAGCCCACCTTATCCTTAGGGCAGAGCCTCCTTCCCTGCCCGCTTGCATCTCTCATAAGCATCCTATCTTTTTTTTTTTTAATTAATTAATTTATTCTTCCGCTGTACAGCTTAGGGGCCAAGACACACTTACATGTATACATTTTTTTCCCACCTTTTGTTCTGTTACAATATAAGTATGTAGACACAGTTCTCAATGCTACTCAGCAGGATCTCATTGTAAATCCATTCCAAGTTGTATCCGATAATCCCAAGCTCCCGACCCCTCCTACTCCCTCCCTCTCCCTGGGGGTGGCCACAAGTCTATTCTCCAGGTCCATGATTTTCTTTTCTGTGGAAATGTTCATTTGTGCTGTATTTTAGATTCCAGTTATAAGTGATACCATATGGTATTTGTCTTTCTCTTTCTGACTTATTTCACTCTATGAGAGTTTCTAGTTCCATCCATGTTGCTGCAAATGGCATTATGTCATTCTTTTTTATGGCTGAGTAGTATTCCATTGTGTATATATACCACATCTTCCTAATCCAATCATCTGTCCGATGGACATTTAGGTTGTTTCCATGTCTTGGCTATTGAAGCATCCTATCTTAATAAATCTATTTCTTACCTATCACTTTGTCTCTGGCTGAATTCCTTCTGCTTTGAGACACAAAGAACCTGAAGCTCAGTAAGTCCAGACACAAGGTGAGTGATTCTAATTAAAACAAAAAACAAAAAACCTGGGAGTTCCGGTTGTGGCTCAGTGGGTTAAGAATCCGACTAGTATCCATGAGAGGTGGGTATGATCCCTGGCCTCGATCAGTGGGTTAAGGATTCAGCATTGCTGCCAGCTGCATCATAGGTCATAGATACGGCTTGGATCCCGAGTTGCTGGGGCTGTGGTGTAAGCAGCTCTGATTTACCCCTTGGCCCGGGAACCTCCATATGCCTTCGGTGCAGCCCTAAAACAGAAAAAATGAATAAATGAATGAGTGAATGAATGAATGAAAAAAACCGTGGTTCGAGTCTCAATCTGGATTTAGGCTGTGTTCTAGTCAGAGGTGTTTTGGCTTCAAAAGGGCCTCCTGTGTGCTATGTGCAGACCTGGAGCCACGGCCCCGCAGGGCTTGGTGCCCACAGAGGTTGGGCTGCACCAAGGCAGGAGAGGAGGACCGAACCCCCAGGGCTTGGAGACTGAGGACATGTGGGGGTGTCCCCAGGAGGGAGAGTTGAGGTGGGAGCAGATGGCATCTTTGTCCCATATTCCTGTGCCTGCATTTGGATCCAATTGCCCCATTGGGTGATAATGAAACATCCGCTCGGTTTCATGGCAGTGAGTTGTATTTGTGCCTCTGTGTCTGATTTAATACCTTAGGCCAGCATTGCCCAGCAGAACTCTGCAGCTTCCAGGACAGTAACCACTGGCCACGTGGCTGCTGAGCGCTGGAAATGGGACTGAGGCGCTAACTTTGAAGTGCTATTAACTGATTCCAGTTTAGGTCCAGCTAAGCACGTGTGGCTGGTGGCTCCGTGCTGGATTATCAGCATCACGATTAGATACGGATTCATTCATTCCCCAGGGAGCCTAGTGCTGCACCCGCAGGGAGGTGCCTGTGGATGTGACATGCCTACAAAGCCTGTGATGACCTTGGCTGACTATTAGCTGGCTTCCTGAATTCTCCCTTATCTGGTTGATGTGATCCTGCTTCTCTCTTGCCTTATTTCCAGCTATAGACCAGCATGGCTTCCAGGCGACAGGGCATTACGTTTGGCGTATTTATTTAGGACTTAATCTCTGAGGCGACCATCCAGTCATGGGATGGAGTTTGGCCAACTCTGCAGTGGTGGTCAGGCTTACAATGGGCTTCTCACAACCAGATGACCAGAGTTCCGGGTTTATAAGTCTCCTGCCAAAACGGGACCCGACCATTCAAGTGCAAGTGGGGGAGACTTCACAATGGACTTGGCTGAAGAGTCCAAGGACGGTCAGACCTTGACGCTCTGCTCAGAGCTCCGCAGACAGGCACTCCTCCTCCAACCTCCCCTCTGCAGCCAGGCTGGAGGGGCTCCCTTGTCCTGCTCCTCAGCAGCCTGTTTTTATTTTGCCCTTGAATTCCGTCTGATGCCCTGAGTACAGTGTCACTGCTGTTGTTTTGGCCATGCTGGATGCTGATGCTTGGGAGGAAGCCCTAACTGATGGTCAAAGCTTAGACGTACGGCAGTTCCCATTAGGTGTGAAACTCAGTCACTCTCACTAGTCATCGGAAGGAGGTACTATTATGACACCCATTTTACAGATGAGAAAATGGAGGCACAGAGAAGTCCACATGAGACCAAGCTGGGACCCAGTCAGACAGAAGCTGGGAGATGAGAGGGTGGCACAGCAGGAGGGGGACCCTGAGTCAGCGGCTGGGGTTGACTCCTGTTCAGTCTGGTTTGATGTCAGGGTTCCAGGGTCTGGGTGTTGGGGCGGGAGAGCGGGGTGAAAGCTTCAGGGCAGTGGGGTTTCCAGGAGGCCCCCCACTAGACAAAACAGGCTGCTGAAAGTGGACTAGCCCCTAGGGAAAATGGACGAGAACAGTCACATCAGGTAGGACTCAGCATCCAGCTTCGGTTCCCCAGGTCACCTGGAGCAGGAACAGGTGTCCCCACCCATGAAGAAGGGTGTGGGCAGACTGAAAGGGGGCCCTTGTGGGCACCCTTTGCCGAGACTCACCAGACGCCAGGGGTGTGAATGGCTGGCTCTTCCCTGATGTCATTTGCCAGGGGGGAGGGGGAGGGTCCCCCATGTTCCTTCCACACTGGCTCCCCCAGAGGCTGTGGGTGACATTGTGCCAGCAGTGTTGGCCAGTAGGGATCCATACACACCTCAGTCCCCTCATACTGGATGTCCAAGGTCCGTTTCCCAAAATTCTTTTTTTTTTTTTTTTTTTTGCTTTTTAGGGCCGTACCTGCAGCATATGGAAGGTGCCAGGCTAGGGGTCTAATCGGAGCTGCAGCTGCCGGCCTACACCACAGCCACAGCAATGCAGGATCCAAGCCACATCTGCCACCTTCACCACAGCTCAGGGCAACACCAGATCCTTAACCCACCGAGCGAGGCCAGGGATCGAACCCAAGTTCTCATGGATGCTAGTCAGGTTCATCACGGCTGAGCCACAACAGGAGCTCTCTCCTGAGATGCTTGAATGTTTTATGGAAGCAATGAGTGCACTCAGAAGTAATACTTATAAAAAATTGCCAAGGACTGAATATCTGTGTCCCCCCAGATTTATGCGTTTACATCATTTGCCCCAAAGGTGATGGTATTTCGGGAGGTTTTTAGGTCATAAAGGCGGGGCCCTCATGAGTGAGATTAGTGCCCTTATAATGGGCTCCGCAGAGCTGCCCTTGTCTCTCGCACCACGTGAAGACATAGCAGGAGGCCGCAACTCAGGAGAGGGTCCTACCCTCGGAGCCTGGACTTCCACCCTCCAGAAATTCCTGGGTTTTTTTCTTTTTCTTTTTAGTGTTGCACATGTGGCTAGGGGTTGAACAGGAGCTGCAGCTGCCAGCCTATGCCACAGGCACAGCAACACCAGACTGGAGCCACATCTGTGACCTACACTACAGCTCATGGCAATGCAGGATCCTTAACCCACTGAGCGAGGCCAGGGATCAAACCTATGTCTTCATGGATACTGTCAGGTTCTTAACCCGATAAGCAATAATGGGAAATATCTGTCTGTCTCTCTGTCTCTCTCTGTCTTTTTTTTTTTTTTTAAGATCCTCACATATACCAGTCGGCTTCTTAAACCCCTGAGTTCTTAACAACGGGAACTCTGAAAATTTCTGTTTATTATAGGCTACCCACTCTGTGGTATTTCTGTTATAGCAGCCCAAACAGACTAGGACAAAAATGGTAAGGGGCCAGAGTTCCCATTGTGGCTTGGTGGTAACTAACCCGACTAGTATCCTCGAGGACTCAGATTTGATCCCTGGCCTCACTCAGTGGGTTGGGTATCCGGCGTTGCCGTGAGCTGTGGTGTAGGTAGCAGATGTGGCTCGGATCCCGTGTTGCTGTGGCTCTGGCATAGGCCGGCAGCTGTAGCTCTAGTTGGATCCCTAGCCTGGGAACCTCCATATGCCTTGGGTGTGGCTCTAAAAAAGAAGACCCCCCCCCCCAAAAAAGGGAAGGGGCCAATGCTCTGCAGAAGATGGCAGTGGTGGGCTGTTCACAGCCACTGTCACAGCAGCGGGGGATTGGGGGTGAAAGGTGAGAAAGGGGTGCCAGGCCTGTGCAGGGGTCTGGGCGGGAGCAGCCTCTCACTCTGCCCGTTTGTGGGGACATCAGTGGGGCTGCTCATGGGGCCTCCCAAGACCTGCTTGGTTCCTGGGTGTGCATTGCTTCTCCTTGCATCGGCAGCAAATGCCCCAGCCTCGACAAAGCCAGAGCCGCTCTGCTAACAAGCTCTGAGAATCCAGAAGGGCTGGATTTTACAGCAGGTGTCTTGCATCTTGAAACAGCATTGGCAGCCAGGAACTGAGGTAGTGACATGGGCAAACCTCCCCTGGAGAACTGGCCTCTTTCCCCAGGACTTCCGGGACCCCACAGCTTGGAAACAGTGGGGGTGGCTGTGGCCCAGAGATGCACAAAACCCAGAAGGAGCAGCCCGTATGTGCCCTGCGCTCCCTGGGCGGAATTCCACCCGGGAGCTCCCACTAGCCACCACGCTCCATCAGCAACCCCTCATCCAAATTCTGGTTTGTTCCTTTTCCTCCTGGGCTTGATGCCCATCCGAACACATTCTCAGCAGGCTCTCTCGGGCTCCTTCCATGAGAAGGAGTGCTCTTATAAAAGGCCCTGGAGAGCTGCCCTTGTCTCTCCCACCACGTGAGGACACCGCAGGAGGCTCAGAATATGCAAATAAACAACTCATTGCATTTGCACAGACCAAAGCCTGCCCCTCGCCTTGGCCAGGCTTGTCCTCGAGCTGCCTCGGTGGGGGGTCCTGGGAGGGGTGTGTGGGAGGTGGGGGTTGGGGTTTGGGGGGAGAGGCGATGGTCAGGGAAAACCATCGTGGCATTCAACAAGAGCTTTGAGACTGAAGTCAGTGTGGGCACAGCCCTGCCTCCAACAGGAAAATTGAAAAGAGCCCCAAGAAGTCGTCAGATGGACAGTAATTATGTTCACAGAGGCCGAAGATGATGCTTCTTGGGAATTAGGAATAGAATCCACGCGGTGGGGTGGGGGCTGCTCTAAGAGCTGAGACAGTGCCGAAGTGTTTCTTGCTGAGCTCAGGAAGTAAAGGGGGCAAGGAGGCTTTCTCTCCATCTTTGCTTTTTTTTTAGGGCTGCACCTGCAGCATATGAAAGGTCCCAGGCTAGGGGTCGACTCGGAGCTTCATCTGTGGGCCCTCGCCACAGCCACAGCAATGCAGGCTCCAAGCCACATCTGTGACCTCCACTGCAGCTCTCCGTGACGCCAGATGCATAACCCACTGAGCGAGGCCAGGGATCGAACCGGCATCCTCATGGATACTATTCAGGTTCTTAACTCCCTGAGCCACAATGGGAACTCCCTTTTGATTTTTTTTTAAATTAAATCATGGTTGGTTTACAATGTTGGGCTAATCTCTGCTGTACAGTAAAATGTGTTTATGTGTATAAAGAATAAACCCATTCTTTTTCTCATATTTTCTTCCATCATGGTCTAGCCCAGGAGACTGGAAATTGTTCCTTGTGCCATAGTAAGACCTCATCGCTTATCCATTCTAAATGGAATAGCTTGCATCTACTAACCCCAAACTCCTCATCCATCCCTCTCCCGTCTTCCAAGGATTGTCTTTGATTAGAACAAAAAGCTCATGAAGGAGTTAGGCCATGGAGCCCTATGTTCATCCTCTGCTATGACCTAGAAGCGATGTGTCGTTAATGACAGACTGAAAACGAATCATCCTACCCCTGCCCATTTCTCCCCAGCCCCTGCATTGTGGGTGGAGGACTCAGGTACCTGGAAGTCCTGAGGCGTGTCAGCCTCTGCCCAAACCACACCTCTCTTGACCCGTCTCCACCCTGCCACCCACCTTTTCAGGTAAGTATAAAAGCGCATTTTGAAATTGCCAGAAGCAAGTTAGAGAGTCGAGAGGAGGTGTGACACTGGCTTGTCTTCCCTCCCTCCTCCCTTTGTCACGAGGAATCCTTGGGATTTCCCATCAATTTTATCTGGGATTCCCCTTTTTGTGTGTGGTCGCCCTGCTGTTAAAATGTCACCAGGGTGTTCCCATTGTGGTGCAGGAGAAGCGAATCTGACTAGTATCCATGAAGATGCGGGTTTGATCCCGGCCTTGCTCAGCATGTGAGGGATCTGGCGTTGCTGGGAACTGTGGTGTAGGTTGTAGACTCGGCTTGGATCCCATGTTGCTGTGGCTGGAGTGTAGGCTGGCAGCTATAGCTCTGATTCGACCCCTAGCCTGGGAACTTCCATAGGCTGCAGGTGCAGCCCTCAAAAGTGCACACACACACACACACACACACGTCCCACAGGAGGAGTTCCCTGCTGTGGCACAATGAGATCGATCCTAGGATTGTGGCGTAGGTCGAAACTGCAGCAGATCTGATCCCTGACCAGGGAACTCCTTATGCTGCAAGGTGGCCACGAAAGAAAAAAAAAATACCATATCACACAAGAATGCTTATAGCAGCACTATTCACAACAGCCAAAGTGGAAGCAACCTACCAACGGACAAATTAAGGAGAACTGAACATGATGTAGCCATGCAGTGAAATATGATTCTGGGAGTTTCCCTGTAGCTCACTGGTAACGAACCTGACTAGTATCTGTGAAGACTCGGGTTCAATCCCCAGCCTCGCTCAGTGGGTTAAGGATCTGGCATTACCGTGAGCTGTGGGGTAGGTCGCAGATGTGACTCGAATCTGCTGTGGCTGCGGCTTCGGCTGCAGCTCCGATTAGACCCCTAGCCTGGGAAATTCCATATGGCATAGGTGCACCCCTAAAAAGAAAAAAAAAAGAAATATGATTCAGCCATTAAAAGGAAGTATTGATCCACACTGACATGGATGAACTTGACCTTGAAGACATTATGTTGCGTGAAAGAAGCCAGTAACCAAAAACTACATATTGCGTGATTCCCTTTAGATGAACTGTCCGGAATAGGTAAATGCATGGAGACCGAAAGCGGATTGGTAGTTGCCAGGGTTGGGGGAAGGGGGGACAGGTAGGGACTGCTTAATGGGAAGGTGGTTTTATTTGCTGACGTTCAAAGTGTTTTGAAACTAGTGGTGGTCACACAACACTATCAATGTACTAAAAGCCCGGGAATTGTGTGGTTTATTTATTTATTATTTAATTATTATTTCCCAGAGTTCCTGTTGTGGCTCAGCGGAAACGAATCCGACCAGGAACCATGAGGTTGCAAGTTTGATCCCTGGCCTCCCTCAGTGGGTTAAGGATCCGGTGTTGCTGTGAGCTGTGGCATAGGTCACAGACATGGCTTGGATCTGGCGTTGCTGTGGCTCTGGCATAGGCTTGCAGCAACAGGTCCGATTCGACCGCTAGCCTGGGAACCTCCATATGCCACGGGTGTGGCCCTAAAAAGCAAATAAATAAATAAACAAATAATTATTTTCCTTTTTTTTGGCTACTCCCATGGCATATGGCCAGGGATCAAATCTGAGGCATTGCTGCAACCCACACCATAGCTGCAGCAACACTAGATCCTTAACCTGTTGTGCCACAGTGGGAACTCAGAATTGTGTGCTTTAAAATGGTTAATTTTGCTTCATGTGAATTTCAACTCTGGTGTAGACTAAAAGTTTGTGTCCTCCCCGAAACTCATGTTAAAGCTTAACCCCCAATATGATGATATCTTGGAGCCTTTAACAGAGGAATAGGTCATGAGGGCAGACCCCATGAGCTCCTTGCCTCTGCCTTGGGGGTGGGGGGAAACACAGTGAGAAGTTGGCCAGCTGCGAACCAGAAAGCCAGGCTCTTACCAGACACTGAGCTTGCTGGCCCCTTGATCTTGGGCCTCCCAGCCTCCAAAACCGTGAGAAATAAATTTCTGTTGTTTATATGCCACTCAGTCTATGGTATTTTTGTTATAGCATCTTGAATGAACTAAGACAAACTGAATTTAAAAAACCAAAGATGCAGCCCCTCCCTCATCGGGACAGCTGGGCTAGTTGCCAAGAGACAGGCCCCTCCCTCCACATCCACCCTTTTCTGTGTTCCTTAGATGGGTCCTTCACCCTCATGATCTGGGGACTGAAAAAGAAGTGCCTTCTGGAGTTCCCATAGTGGCGCAGTGGAAGCGAATCTGACTAGGAACCATGAGGTTGCGGGTTCGATCCCTGGCCTCGCTCAGTGGGTTAAGATCCGGCGTGGCCATGAGCTGTGGCGTAGGTCACAGACGTGGCTCGGATCCTGCATTGCTGTGGCTGTGGTGTAGGTGGGCAGCTGTAGTTCCAATGTGACCCTTGGCCTGGGAACCTGCATATGCTGCAGGTGCAGCTCTAAAAAGCAAAAAAAATAAAGAAGTGCTTTCTATTGCACTTGTCATCGCTTGGGTCCCTGAGAGAACAGCTTGTATTTCCTGATCACCTTTCCCCTGAGTCAGCTTCAGCACTTGGTACCATGTGACTTGGCTCCATCACTTAACCTGTCAGCCTTCAGCATCTTCATTGACATACACCTGCTTTCAGGGTTGATGTGAGATAAGGCAGGGAGGCCTCCTTGATAGTCAGCATATGAAATAGATAAAATACCATCATTTTTATGCTCTCAGCCCCATTGGGACCAGAAAGAAAAAAAACGCTTTTTGGTCCACTTCACAGTTAGAAGCCTCCTATCCACCAGGGAGTGCTTTCCAAGAAACCACCACCAGGGCTCCCACGAGGAATCTGTCTGCTTCACTCTTTTTTTCTTTTGCTCCTTTCCCTTCCCCTCCCCTTAATATGGTAGTACCTATTTGTGCATGAATTAGAAAGGTAACTCCATTTGATCTTTGCCCACGGGACTGCTGGGAAATCTGATTAATTGTTTTTTTTGTTTTTGTCTTTTTAGGGCCACCGCGGCATATGGAGGTTCCCAGGCTGGGGGTCCAATCAGAGCTGTAGCCGCCGGCCTACACCACAGCTCACAGCAACGCCGGATCCTTAATCCACTGAGCGAGGCCAGGGATCAAACCTGAAACCTCATGGTTCCTAGTCGGATTCGTTAACCACTGAGCCAAGATGGGAACTCCTGGTTGATTGTTTTAACCCCTAGAAGTTCTGCAGTTTTAAATTCAAAACCAGGAGTCAGCAAGCTTTTTCTGTACAGGGCGAAAGAGTAAATATTTATGCTTTGTAAGCCATATTTTATTTACAAAATCAAGTGGCAGATCAAATCCAGCCTACTGCCTGCTGTATACCCCACAAGCTAAGACTGGCTTTTACATTTTAAAATAATTGATTAAAAAAATAAAGAATATGTGACATGTGAAACAAATTGATTTCACAACTTCAGTTTCCATAAATAAAGTTTTATTTTTTTATTTTTATTGCTTTTTTCTTTCTACAGTTGCACCTGCAGCATATGAAAGTTCTTGGGCCGGGGTCAAATTGGAGCTGTAGCTTCAACCTATGCCACAGCCATAGCAACAGCAGATCATAAATAAAGTCTTATTGAAACAGCCATGTTCATTCATTATGTACTAGCTATGGTTTATTTTGAGCTACGGGGGCAGAGGAAAGTAGTTGTGGCAGAAACGATATGACCTACAATGCTTATTATCTTTCCCTTAAGAATTTCTTGGTCAAAGACCTACAATGCTTATTATCTTTCCCTTAAGAATTTTTTGGTCAAAGAATTTATCATCTGTCCCTTAAGAATTTTTTTTGTCAACCCCTTCTCTAAACAAATTATATTGGTAATTAAAATCTACCACCATTGAACCCATGGTGACTGAACTCAACACGTGCCATCTTGAATATTAATACTTCTTTTATGAATAGATAGGGATCTTCTGTTTACTCATCTGTAAAATGAGAAGGACAACACGATTTCACAACTTTGTCATTTTCGTTAAATGTTTTAATATGTGAAAAGCTAGAACAGTGCCTGGCTTGATAAACAGTGTGCTTGATAAATATGAACTCTAATTCTGTTATCATATAGACCTGAATTTAAATAAATACAAGAAACAAAGACTTGTTCCCTCCTAATTTATTTTAAAATGTGCTGTAAACAGTTTGACATGTCCCTTTAAGAGCATGCTGGCTTCCCCAGTACTGACAACGTGACAAATTCTCCTTCATAGAAGGTACAAGTGAAACAGAACTGGAGGGGCATTTTGGCTCCTTCCCTCTTCCGTAGCTGGGCATTGAAATGTATCTGTGCTTCAGTAGAACTGGCTCATGTTTCTTGGGAGTGACGTGTCCAAACCACTGTTCATCCATATTTCCTGGATGATCTGCTCCCTGCGTTCAATCCTTTCTGCCAGCTCTGCAGCCTCTACGGAACTGTAGACAGGATATGTAGTCCTACGAAACCCCGAGAGTTCCCCCGGAAAGTCGGAGTCAGAGGAGTCCTCTTCTTCCTCTTCATCCTGGCTGTCCTCCTCGGCTTTGTCACTTCCTGGCACCAGGTGCTCCCTCGCCAGCTGCAACTCCCGGAAGTCCTTGGTGCATGACACTCTGATGACCAAGGCACATAACGTAAGAGCCAGACCGATGCAGACACTGGACACGAACAGCAGGGCAGCTCTCTCAGGGTGGGCTGCAAGGGAGAGAGAACATGTCAGGACCTGGAGGAGCTGTCAGTCATCACCAGAGCAAAGTCCCAAAGAAACAAGCATGTGCCCAGGCAGGTGGTGAAGGCAGATGCCAGTCCTGGACAGCTCCTTGGAGACCATTCATACCTAACTGGTCATATACTCTCATTAATAATAATCAAAACAAGTTTGGAGCATATATAGTCAATATAGGTGTGTTTATGAGAGCATATATAGCAATGGAACTGAGAAGCTGGACCCACCCGCCACAAGCTCAAATGCGGATCTGC
Source organism: Phacochoerus africanus (assembly GCF_016906955.1). NCBI lineage: Eukaryota > Metazoa > Chordata > Mammalia > Artiodactyla > Suidae > Phacochoerus > Phacochoerus africanus. The sequence goes on along the minus strand of NC_062544.1, from coordinate 276,207,674 downwards.
CACTCACTAGTTGTGTGACTTCTGGCAAATTATATAACCTCTCTGTGCCTCTGTTTCTTCACCTATAAAATGGAGCTACCCCCCCCCCTTTGTCTTTTTGCCTTTTCTAGGGCCGCTCCTGCAGCATATGGAGGTTCCCAGGCTAGGGGTCTAATCGAAGCTGTAGCCATTGGCCTAAACCAGAGCCACAGCAATTCGGGATCTGAGCCACATCTGCGACCTACACCACAGCTCACAGCAACACTGGATCCTTAACCGACTGAGCAAGGCCAGGGATCAAAGCCGCAACCTTATGGTTCCTAATCAGATTCGTTAATGACTGAGCCACAGCGGGAACTCCTAAAAGCCCCTTTCTATCATAGAGTTGAGTTAATTCTTGTGAGGCTCTCAGAACACTCAATGCCATATAGCGAATGCTAAATAAACTGTAAGCCATCATTAACAGGAGGACATTTTGAAAAATTTATTTATAAACATACATACAGAATTCCCTTTGTGGCTCAGCAGTTAACGAATCTGACTAGCATCCATGAGGACACAGGTTTGATCCCTGGCCTTGCTCAGTGGGTTAAGGATCTGGCATTGCCATGAGCTGTGGTGTAGGTTACAGATGTGGCTCAGATCCTGTGTTGCTGTGGCTGTGGTATAGACCAACAGCTGCAGCTCCGATTGGACCTCTAGCCTGGGAACCTCCATATGCCGCAAGTGCGGCCCTAAAAAGCAAAAAAAAAAAAAAAAAAAGGTTTAAGCATACGTATAAGTACTAATACAGTAAATGTTACAAAGCTTAATTTCTTTTAGATTAAAAAAATAAATAAAAAGTGCTGGGAGTAAAAGTTTGATATCCAAATGATTGTGTAATAGAAATAGAAATAGTATTTATTGGTATTATGTATCCTGGTCTAAATCCTTACATATGTTTAATCCTTATATCAATCTTGCGTGGAAAGGACCATTACTCTTCATTTGCGTATGCTTTGAGGCATTAGCGCTCCCTTTTGGGGAAGTAATGATCCAGTTAATGCCTTTTTAATATAGGCTGAGCATTGCAAGATTTTTTTTCTATAAAGATTCAGAAAGTACACACTTGAAGGCTTTGTGGGCCATAGAGTGTGTGTTGCACCTACTCCGCTTTGCTGCTGTAACACGAAAGATGATAGAGGTGTGGCTGTGTTTTAATAAAACTTTATTTATAAAGTCAGCCAGTGGGCCGTACTTTGTGGATCCCTGATATAGAGACTCAAGCTGAGGAGGGGAGATGCCACCGCGTCAGCTCAGCTGGCCTCTTTAAGTGCAGCCTGGATGGGAAGCCAGCTCCTGAGCTGGGCGCCTTGTGAGATGTCCTGTTGGCACCACCGGCCTCGCAGCTACATCTCAACAGAACATCCTCCTCCAGGCACTCAGCCTCCCCTGTCACTACACGCCAGTAGTGATAACAGTTGTCTTTGCTGCCTCTGTCCTTCCGCAGAGGTGCAGACTGGAGGTTCAGAATTCCAGGGTTGTTCCGTTTCATGTACAGTCAAGGGATACGGCAGCTGTGACCTGACAGGAGAGATCTAAGCGGAACACATTATCTTCTGGAAACTTGAAACCTCGCCATTCGGTTACCTCCACCCAAGGCTCAAGGCACTAGACTCTGAGGTTCTTTGTTGCCATTGCCCCGATGGGCACAATCTCATCACTCCTTTTAAGACAGAAGTTGGAAGGCAAAACTGATTTTGGCTGGAGGAGGGGAAGCAAGCTGCGTCTGTAATGCTGTTTTTTTCTTTCTTTTCTTTTTTTCTTCTTAGGGCTGCACCTGCGGCATATGGAGGTTCCCAGGCTAGGGGTCGAATGGGAGCTGCAGCTGCCAGCCTACACCATAGCCACAGCCACACAGGATCCGAGCCATGTCTGTGACCTACCCCACAGCTCTCAGCAAGGCCAAATTCTTAATCCTTTGACCGAGGCCCGGAATCGAACCTGCATCCTCATCGATACTCTGGAAGGTTCTTAACCTACCGAGCCACAAAAGGAACTCCCTGTAGTGCTGTTAACTGTCCATCTTTCCTAAGAGCCAGGGTATTTTGAAGATGTGTGCAAATATAGACCCGCCTCACATCCTCTGTGCCACTTTCGCTGCCAAGAGTGGCAGTGGAAGGGGGATTGGGAGACACTGGCATTTGAGACACAGTCATTAAACCACGACATACAAAAATGATGTTAAGACCCGAGGCTCGGATCTGATGGGGCAAATCCTTCCCCGATCCCGGCCCCAACACACACACATCAAAGCCTCTGCTGGGAGTGGACTCGTCACTTCACTCTCACCTTCCTTCCTTTGAAGCCTCCTCCTTTCCTCTCCCTGCTGCCTCCCCCGCCGGAGCCTCCCAGCCACTGTCCTCTCCAACCCCTCCTGTTCGTGTTGACTCTGATAGAGCCTCTCAGTGCAGCCACGATTCCCCTCCTGCTTCTCCTGGGAAAGCATAAGTCTGAAGTCCGACCACAGCCACGTCTGCAGCCATCACCTCCTGCAGCGCCTGTAAGGAGTGCTGCCAGTGGGGAAACGGAGTCCCATCCATGGTAACCTTTCCAGCTGTCCTGGTTCAAGACAGGGTCAGCTCGTGCTGTTCAAGCGTCTGGGAAATAAGTATCACCCACAGCCCCTCCTCTCCTCTCCCAAGCCCATCATTCCCAGTGGTGCTGTCGTGGGTGAACCAGATGCTCGCCAGGACAGGAGAGTTCAAAGTCTGGCTCTGCCCCAGACGGGCAGGTAACGCTGGGCTAGTGACTGTCCATCATGCCCTCCTCCCTCCCTCCTTTCCTCCCTCTCCCTCTCTCTCTCTCTGTCCCCAACCTTATTTCTTCTTAAAGACTCCAGGTAGGTAGACTTAAACGAACCATAAATTCTCAGGATATGACGCATCCTCTTTATTGGGCAACATAGACTTTCCTTTATGCTTATTTATTTAATTACCTTACATTTTAATTTACATTCGGTCATCAGCACCTGCACTGTGAATAAGCACCTCCCCCAGCAGGAAATCTGGAGCCTTGGCAATACCCATGTCTAACCTGGTCTAACCTGTGGGTCCCCCTCCCCCGAGCCAGCCCCTCCTCCCCATCAAATTAACTACCACCCGAATTCCACGGTCATTGCTCCCTTGCTTGCCTTTTTATATACCTTATTACACCTCTACGTATCCTCAAAAATTTTCTGAAAAGGATAGACGGGTAAAACGTTACAAATAGCCCTGGGGGGTTGGTGTGTGTTTGTTTTTCACTTGGAGTATTGCCTCATACTACTCCGTCGTCCTGACTGCACTGTAGTTGCTTCACTCACACGCCTGCTGCTGGGCATCTGGGTGGCTGCCAGGTTTCTGTCTGTGGGCCCTGTGACCTTGACCATTCCTGCGAATGTCCCCGGTGAACCTGGGCAAGGGCTTCCTACTGATCTAGGAAGGCAGCTGGGTGAGTTGTAAGGTATGCGAGTTTGGGGAAATGGTGCCGAAGTGACTTCCAAAGTGGTGGCAACGTGTGAGGAATCCAGTGACGCCTCACTTTCTCCAGCACAGGGTATGGATAGGCTTCGAGCTTGTTTGCAATCGTACGGGCATAAAATTGTATCTCACTAAGGCTTGGCTGGTATTTCCCTGATCCCCGATTACGACTCTTCAGATGGTTATCTATTCTCCCTTCTCAAAACGCTGGACTGTTGTGTGGTTCCTATTACACATAAAGAATATATATATAGGGAGTTCTCGTCATGGCTCAGTGGTTAGTGAACCTGACTAGCATCCACGGGGACTCCGGTTCGATCCCTGGCTTCACTCAGTGGGTTAAGGATCTGGCGTGGCCGTGAGCTGTGGTGTAGGTTGCAGACATGGCTCGGATCCTGTGTTGCCGTGGCTCTGGCGTAGGCTGGTGGCTTCAGTTGTGATTGGATCCCTAGCCTGGGAAACTCTATAAGCTGTGAATGCAGCCCTAAAAAGACAAAAAGACAAAACACACACACACACACACACACACACACATAAAATCTCTATATGTTCTTTTAAAAAAATTTTTTATGGCCACACCTGCAGCACATGGAAGTACCCAGGCTAAGGACTGAATCCAAGTCACAGCTGTGGCCTGCATCACAGCTGCAGCAATGCTAGATCCTTTAACCCGCTGTACCAGGTTGGGGATTGAATTCGAACCTCTGCAGTGATCCGGGCAGCCGAAGTCAGGTTCTTAACCCACTGCACCACAGCGGGAACTTGCTATATATTCTTTTTTTTTTTTTTGTCTTTTTGCCTTTTCTAGAAAGGGCCGCTCCCACGGCATATGGAGGTTCCCAGGCTAGGGGTCGAATCAGAGCTGCATCCACCGGCCTACAACAGAGCCACAGCAACGCGGGATCCGAGCCGCGTCTTCGACCTACACCACAGCTCACGGCAATGCTGGATCCTTAACCCACTGAGCAAGGCCAGGGATCGAACCCACGACCTCATGGTTCCTAGTCGGATTCATTAACCACTGAGCCACTACGGGAACTCCAAAATATATTCTTGATAATAATCATTTGACAGTATATATACTGTGAATATTTCCTGGTGAGTGGCTGGTGTTTTCCTTTCATGAACCTGTCTTGTGATCTAGTGAATTTATCTGAAAAATAGGAACTGCTCTTCTCCATTTCCCCGCCCCCAGCTGGTCTCCTCACCCATCTTTCCACTGTGGCCATTGTTATCTTGTTAAAAATGTACATCTGGAGTTCCCGTCGTGGCGCAGTGGTTATCGAATCCGACTAGGAACCATGAGGTTGAGGGTTCGATCCCTGGCCTTGCTCAGTGGGTTCAGGATCCGGCATTGCCGTGAGCTGTGGTGTAGGTCGCAGACACGGCTCGGAGCCCCTGTTGCTGTGGCTCTGGTGTAGGCAGGTGGCTACAGCTCCAATTAGACCCCTAGACTGGGAACCTCCATATGAAAAGGCAAAAAGACAAAAATAAAAAAAATAATAATAAAATAAAATAAAAATGCACATCAGACCACATCACTGCCCTACTTAAAACCTAGAGTTCCCCTTGTGGCGCAGGAGAAATGGATCCAACTAGTCTCCATGAGGATGCAGGTTTTATCCTCTGAGTTAAGGATCCTCTGAGTTAAGGATCCAGTGTTGCCATGAGCTGTGGTGTAGGTCACAGATACGGCTTGGGTCTGGCATTGCTGTGGCTGTGGTATAGACTGGCAGCTGCAGCTCCAATGTGACCTCTAGCCTGGGAACTTCCAGGTGCCACAGGTGGGGCCCTAAAAAAGCAAGCAAATGAAGAAACGTATAAACAGTCCCTCTCTTCCCATAGGGTAAGAAGCCAAACCTGACCACGGCCTAGGATGCTGGCTAGGAGCTGGCCGTCCAACCCCTCCTCAAGTTCACCTCCAAAGACGCATCCCTCTGCTTTCTGCCTTCCCATCCACTGGCCTCTCTTCAGCCCTCAGAGGGGGCGAGACGGCTTTAGACCTTGGTGCTTTTGCAAGTGCGGTTCCTTTTGCCAGGAATGTTCTTTCTCCCCTCTCTGTCCAGCCCTCTGTGACCCCACCTCCAGTCTGGATGAGGTCCCCCATCATTAGGCCTCATGGCACCTTGACTGTCACTAAGTCAATGAGTGTGTTTTGTCCTTTCTTGCCCCATCGGATGCAAGGGCTGGGGCCAAACAGCCTTGTTCTTCACCCAATCCCCAGCACCCAGTCAAAGCAGGGAGGGACACGGCTCTCTGCTGAGTGCGTGAAGGGAGGGGTCCTGAGTCTGCAGCACCTGGCTTGGTACCCTGTGGGTGGGGACGCCATAATGCTAGTTGCCTTTCCTCCTCTCTCCCTCCATCCAGGGGGGAAGGTCTGGCTTCTAACATCAGGAGAGCTTCGCATGCGTCAGCCCCTGGGTGCCTCTTGGCTCAGGTTTACTCCCTGCCAAGCGGTCACTCTTCGGGCTGTGTGGACCCCGCGTCTGCTGAGATCCACGGATCAAAGGTGGAGAGCACAGCTGGCCCCCTGGAAAAGAGGCTTCCTGGTCAACTGAACCAACAAGTGTGAAGTCAGAGTCACCAGATGTTCGTTAGATGGAGCCCCGGCAGTCAGCCGACCCTGCTCCTCCTGTCCCCGCTGTTCCCCTTGGCCAAAGCGGCCACCAGGCCGGCACCCCAAGCTTGGCCAGGGCGCTCCCAAAGCCCTGGGCTTTACGCCAAGGGGACGCCACGTGTTTTCTGAAACCAGTCAGACCACTTTAAGCTTTTGTGACCCTTTCTCCTAGCATATATTCTGGAGACGTAAAGGCAGTCGTCTCCTTCTTAAACAGCATCTTTGCCCTTTGCTGCCATTGGTCTTGGTCTCCTTTTCGTGTCAGTTCATCACAGGCTCAAGCGAACATGACTTCAGTTTCATCAGCTGTGGCCCTTGGGAATCTCACCACGGTGGCCGTGACCTTTAAGGCCCAGGGGCCCTTGACTCTCTGGTCTGGAGCCAACACAAGCTCCAACTCCAGCTTATGTGTGTCCAAACAAGACACCGAGAGGCGGGGGGCGAGGGTGCCACCCGAGGGGCCCTGCTTCCACTGGGCAAAAGCGCAAAGCGTCCTGGGACTGGTCTGACAGCACTTAGGGATGTGATAACACCTTTCTGTCATGGAATCAAAGATGACAGGCCGTGGGAACACGTCAGAACACACACCCAGGTGACAAGGCGGCGCTGATCTCCAGCCATCCTCCCCGACAGGGGATCATGTAACTCGGACTGTGGAATGTGTTATTATGCTTCTGTTTCAATGTGGGTTTGTCTGAGGTCCCGGAGTTCCTTTCATAGGAGACAACAAGGCTCTCCCAACTCAGGAGAAACGCTGCTTTCTTACCCACGGCCCCAGGTACCCCACACACCCCAGAAGTCCATGGTCAGCCCTGCAGAGGTTGAAGATGCACACAGGCCCAAGACAGTGACAGAAATATGAGGCCACACCAGACATGCAATTAGATAAACATAGTCTGGGTGGGATGGGAGACATGAGGTTCTGAGCACAAATGTCTATTTAAAAAAAAAATATTTTTTGTGTGTGTGTTTTAGGGCTGCATTCGCAGCATATGGAGGTTCCCAGGCTAGGGGTCAAATCAGTGCTGTAGCCGCTGGCCTATGCCACAGCAACTCGGGATCCAAACCACATCTGTGACCTACACCACAGCTCACAGCAACACTGTATCCTGAATCCACTGAGCGAGGCCCAGGGATCGAACCTGCGTCCTCATGGATGCTAGTCAGATTTGTTTCCGCTGAGCCACAACAGGAACTCCTCTGTTTAGCACAACAAGTGTGAAGTCAGAGTCATTTAGCACAAATGTCTAAATAAGTCTCCTGCAGCACAATCAGCAGGGGTACAATGGCTGAGCTGCCCAAGAAACTGCCTTCCCTGAACCCCCAACACACATACACACACACACACACACCCATCTGCCCACACACATGCAGGCACCTTCTTCCATTCCCCTAATTTCAAAAATTTTCCATGAGCTTCTTCAAACCTATGGTCTAAATCCTAGAATGAATTCAAAGAGTAGATCTATACTATTGAGAGGAGGACAAATCTGAATGCTCCCAAGATGCCTCATAGGCCCCTGGAATGACTAAAAAGAGAAATTGCTCATCAGGGATCCTTGGATGTTTTCGTGTCTGTTCCACCAGCACCTGTGTCTCGACATCAGGGGACAAGTGCCTTGATTCTGGTTTCTAGTCTGCTGGTCCCCTATGGGCACTTGGCTGCACTAAGGTGGCAAAGCTACCTGCAGCCTGACCTGTGGACCCGGCCTTTTGGACTCGTTCTCTCTACTGTCTCTTTGGCCGATTTTGTCAGAGTCTTCCCAGCTCAGTCTCTTTGGCTGCTCCTGTGGGGGCCTCCCCTGTATGGGGGCCTCTTCCCCTTGGTGGGGGCCCAGGGACCCCAGTCCAGCCTTCAGATCGCATCCCTACCCTGAGGATGAAGATGCGTCAGAATTGGCAAAGGGACCACTTTCTAGCTACGATGAGGAGGGTGTTCGAGGCTCGTGTTCCCATAAGACTTTGTGAGCCTCTGGGATTTGATGAAAGGACTTCCAGTAGCCACTTCATCTCCTTAACACCTGACACAGCATGTTCAGAGCCCCTTTCTCTTTGACATGAAATTTAGGCTTGGTCGCTCCTTGCTGAGATGCATGTGCCTAAACACCCCTCAATACAACCAAATAATAACCCATTGAGTCCTTTAATTTCTTTAAAATTGAATAACTAAAATTAGAAACCATGGGGTGATAATAAGGTGCAGTACAGCTTGTGACACCAGAGGAGGACTCGTTATCTGGTCCCTTTTTTTTTTTCTTTTTTTTCTTACGGCCGTACCTGTGACGAATGGAAGTTCCCAGGCTAGGGGTCGAATCAGAGGTGTCGCCGCTGGCCTACACCACAGCCACAGCCATGGCAGATCCGAGCCACATCTGTGACCTATGCCACAGCTTCCGGCAATGCCGGATCCTTAACCCACTGAGCAAGGCCAGGGCTCGAACCTGCATCCTCGCAAACACTCTATCGGGCCCTCAACCCACTGAGCCACAGAAGGAACTCCCGGTCACTTAGTAACTACTTCCTGGGACTCGACTCTATGCTGGTTCTATCCCAGGCACTAACTAGATGCTAAGATGACAAACACCTGCCTTATGACACTATGTCCAGTGGAGAGATGGATGCATAACAAATACACCTCTCCAAAGGTTTCTGGGAGTGATGAGCACGTCAAAGGACACAGAGGGATGGAAGTAAGTAATTCACATCACTGCAGGTCATGAGGTTTCAGTCCCTCACCATTCTGAAGGGCATACTTCTGTCTTCGAGAAGCTGGAAGGCAGGTTTTGCATCTGCTGAGCCCAAATCCTGCCCTGTTGCTGGCTACTCGGTGTCCTCAGGCAAATGGCTCAACTCCTCTGAGGCTCAGCCTCCCTGTGTGTAGGCAGGGGAGAAGAGTCCTTCTCTTTGGGTTGTTGCCATGGACAGGATGGCATGCCCCCAAATTCATGTGTTAAGGCCTGAGCCCCCTATGTGTCTGTATTGGGAGATAGAACCTATAAGGAAGCAATTAAGGTTCAACGGGGTCATACAGGTGGGGTCCTGATCCAACACAATTAGTGTTATTATAAGAAGAGATGGAGTTGCCTTCATGGCTCAGTGGTTAACAAATCTGACTAGGAACCATGAGGTCGCAGGTTCAATCTCTGACCTTGCTCAGTGGGTTAAGGATCCGGTGTTGCTGTGAGCTGTGGTGTAGGTTGCAGATGTGGCTCGGATCCTGCGTGGCTGTGGCTGTGGCTGTGGCCAGCAGCTGTAGCTCTGATTCAACCTCTGGCCTGGGAACTTCCATATGCCAAAGGCACAACCCTAAAAAGCAAAAAAAAAAAAAAAAAAAGAGGAGACACCAAGAGCTCTCTTTCTCTCTCTTTCCCTCCCTGCTGTGTGAGGACAAAGGGGGAAGGCAGTTGTCTACAAGCCGTGAAAAGAGCTCTCACCAGGAACCAAACTTGCCTGTACCTTGATCATGGCCTTCCAGCCTGGAGGAAGATAAATTTCTGTTGTTTAAGCTACTCAGTCTCAGCCCAGGGTATCTTATTATGTACGGCCACTTGGATGGACCAAGACAGTTGTTGGGAGGAAATGACACAACCCGGAGTGGCCATAGCACAGTAAGAAGCCTTCTCATTGCTCTTCTGTGTGAAGTGTTTTCAAGGTGCCTTTCCTCCAAGAGGCTCTCTGGGAACTTCAAAAACATGGGGATATTCTCGACAATAAAAACCCTTACATCTCTTAAGTTTGACAATTATCAGGAAGAGCAAGAAATGGAAATGGGGGGATGGTTAGAAAAGAGAAGATTCTTAACAACCATACAGGAAGAATAGTGGTCCCTACAACCACTCTGGAAAACAGTACGGAGGTACCTCCAAAAACTAAATAAAGAACTACCATATGATCCAGCAATCCCACCCCTGGGCATCTATCCAGACTAAACTTCCATTGAAAAAAATACATGCACCCATATGTTCACTACAGCACTATTCACAGTAGCCAAGACATGGAAACAACCTAAACGTCCATTGACAGATGAATGGATTGGGAAGATGTGGTACATATACACAGTGGAATACTACTCAGCCATAAAAAAGAATGAAGTAATACCATGTGCGGCAACATGGATGGACCTAGAGATTCTCATATTAAGTAGGTCAGAATGAGAAAGACAAATACCATATGATAACACTTACATGTAGAATCTAAAATATGGCACAAATGAACCTACCTACAAAACAGAAACAGACTCACAGACTAGAGAACAGACCTGTGGTTGCCAAGGGGTGGGAGGAAGAGGGATGGACGGGGAGTTTGAGGTTAGTAGATGCAAACTATCATATTTAGAATGGACAAGCAATAAGGTCTTACTGTACAGCACAGGAAACTCTATCCAATCTCTCAGGATAGAATATGATGGAAGATAATATGAGACAAAGAATATACATATGTAGGAGTTCCTGTTGTGGCTCAGTGGGTTAAAAACCCAACTAGTATCCATGGGGATATGGGTTCAACCCCTGGCCCTGCTCTGTGGGTTAAGGATCTGGCATTGCCATGAACTTTCATGTGTGTGTGTGTGTGTGTGTGTGACTGAGTCACTTTGCTGTACAGCAGAAATTGACACACCATCGTCAATCAACTATAGGTTAATAAACATAAATAAATAAAAATCAAGACGACTGGTCCCAAGAGGGTCCCAAGACTTTTCAACTCCCGTGTTGAGATGTTTCCTTAAGGCTTTATCTTCCTCTGAGGAAGGCTTACTCCAAACGGCCCCCACTCTGGCAGGCCTTGAGTAAGTCGTGCTGTCAGGCATTATATTATCACAGCTATTTTACAGACGTCCTCAGAGGCTTTGGCTCCCTGCACAGAGTCGGGCAGGCATTGCTGCAACTTGCAGACCCCACATTCCAAAATACGGCCTCTCTGGAGGGGAGCGGAGAGGCGGGCAAGGAAAGACGGGCCCGCACCCCGCCTCGCTGACGAGTGATCTGGGCTCTGCTAATTAAGCAGGGCTGAGTCTGACTCGCTCCTCGAGGGGAAGATTATCCAGCGGAACTTTGGCAACCGTGCGAAGTAACCCTGGTGACTCAGACAGGGGCTCTGCCTTCACAGGGCATGACCTGTTTTATCCACGAAGTCATCTTTCAGCTCAATTTTCTTCCAGCCAAGGGTGGAATTCGATAATCCTATGCCCTTCCCAAATTCTAGAGCAGGAAAATGCATTCCTCAGCTTCCTACTTTGCCAATCAGAACATTCCCCGTGGAGCCCAGCTGCCAGAGAGTATGACTCTGGCGTGTGTTCCGTCCCTGTGCGTGGGTTCTTATATGGGTCACCGGCGGGAACTCTACCTAAATTCAGGCCTCTGGCGAAGACCGCAGTTGCAATGTCAAACTTTTTCTCTAGTTTTCTAAAGTTTAGTTTTAGATTTTCCTTTCTTTTCTTTTTTTTTTTTCAAGTCCTTTTTCTTGAGCTATCCATGTGCTATAATTAAACAGAGCAATTGTAAGACCTCGGCACATCCCTCGACATTCTAGAAAGCTTCAATTCACTGACCTACCTCGGAGGTAAGCAAATGCTGCCAGAGAGTGGCTGACAATGACTCCATCTTTCCTCAGAACCCTCGGTTCTCTTGGGTCAAACTTTATACCTGTTTCGTATAAAAAAATAAATACATAAACATTAAAAAACAAAAGGCAAGACTGATGAATCCACAGCTGTTCATGGTAGGCTTTTTGTTCCCAATCCAAGACCGCCATCATAAATAAAAAGTCATAGAAATCTAACAAGTGGACTTCTGACTACATTGCCAAAGACTAGGCCAGGAAGAACATGTAGGAAGCAGTCTGAAAATATTAAGTGAAAAAAGGGGATGTAGATATTCCAAAACGGGTCAGTTCCAACCTCACCCATCCACTCTACTGCAGAAGGGAACACGTTTATTTTTCCATTCTAAAGGCAAAGGCACTTGTTGTGTCTCTGGGAGATTTAATAATGTCTTACTTAACCACAGAGCTGCTGTCTGCTCAGCTGACCACAGAAGAGAAGGGCCTGAATTATCAAGGGAGGGTGTGTTGGGCTATTTTTGGAATGACAGCCAAGTGCAGGACAGCTTGGATTTCACATGTCTGGTTAAGCTGCTTTGATGGGGTTTGAGGAGCCCCTATGGAGCAGCCTAAGGGGAATGTCAGGTGGGGCTCTCAGGCCTCTAGTGCAGGCGGGGGGGAACCAAGACATTCATGGGATCCACTTGGGAGCCTTGTAGGAAACGGCAGAGGGGCTGGCAGAGGCAGAGCCTGGTGGAGAGCTGGAAGGGCAGAACTAATATATTAACAATAGTTATCTCTAGGAGTTCTCGTCGTGGCTCAGCGGTAACAAACCCAACTAGTATCCATGACAACGAGGGATCAATCCCTGGTCTTGCTCAGTGGGTTGAGGATCGGGCGTTGCCCTGAGCTGCCGTGGTGTAGGTCGCAGATACAGCTCGCATCTGGCATTGCTGTGGCTGTGGCATAGGCCGCTGGCAACAGCTCCACTTCGACCCCTAGCCTGGGAACCTCCATATGCCGTGGGTGCATCCCTAAAAAGACAAAAGACAAAAGGCAAAAAAAAAAAAAAAAAATTACCGTAATCACCATCTTTCTGCGTCGAAGAAGGTTTGAGATCAGCAACACCTGGATCAATCGCTGTGAGTATGTTCTTGGGAACTAAAAACCAAAAAGAAATGTTTTCAATACTTGGTACACATAATATATCTATATATCTTTATTTATTTATTTATTTTGTCTTTTTAGGGCCACACCCACTGCATAGGGAGGCCCTCAGGCTAGGGGCATAATCGGAGCTGTAGCCGCCAGCCTACACCACAGCCACAGCAACACTCGATCTGAGCCGTGTCTGCGACCTACACCACAGCTCTCGGCAATGCCGGATCCTTAACCCACTGAGGGAGGCCAGGGATCGAACCTGCGTCCACATGGATGCTAGTCGGATTTGTTTCTACCGCGCTGCAACGGGAACTCCTATCTACCTATCTTTAAAATGCAATGTAGATAATATAAAAAATCAGCTTTCAGGAGTTCCCATCGTGGCTCAGTGGTTAATGAATCTGACTAGGAACCATGAGGTTGCGAGTCTGATCCCTGACCCTGCTCAGTGGGTTAAGGATCCGGCGTTGCCGTGAGCTGTGGTGTAGGTCGCAGATGTGGCTCGGATCCCGCATTGATGTTGCTCTGGTGTAGGCCGGTGGTTACGGCTCCGTTTTGACCCCTAGCCTGGGAACCTCCATATGCCACAGGAACGGCCCAAGAAATGGCAAAAAGACAAAAAAAAAAATCAACTTTCAAACCAGTACATAAATCACTCACCCTCCTTGTCTTATCACCCCCACGCCTACACCGACAGAGCCCCTGTGATCATCCAGTGTCCCAGAAAGATTAAACTTTAGGCCTATCATGCAGTATTAAAAAAAACCCAAACCAACATCATGGAGAATAAATAAACAAGATATGGTATATCTATTGATAGAATAACGGTTACCAATAACAAGGAAGGAAGTATAACTGTCCCTTGGTACCCTTGGGGGATTGGTCCCAGGACCCACCTCGGACACCAAAATCCACAGATGTTCAAGCCCCTTACATAAAATGGCATATGATTTGCACACGACTTACACCTATCCTCCCATATACCTTAAATCATCTCTTACAATACCTAATACAATGTAAATGCTGCGTAACTAGCTGTAAATATAATTGAAAGGCTATGTAACTAGTTGTTGGCATGCAGCAAATTCAAGTTTTGCGTTTTGGAACTTTCTAGGATGTTTTCCCCAATATTTTCAGTCCATCGTTGGTTGGATCTATGGATACGGAATTGCAGATACAGTGGGGCTGCTGTGCTGACATCTGCTACCACGTGGATGAACCTCCAAAACATGATGCTCAGTGAAAGAAGCCAGACGCCAAAGACCGTACATGGTAGGGCTCCATGAATATGAAATTTCCAGGAGTTCCCGCTATGGTGCAGCAGGTTAAGGACCTGGCATGCCACAGATTGAAGCTGGTTGAAGCTGCGCTCTGATTCCTGGCTCAGGAACTTCCGTAAGCCATGGGTGCGGCCAAAAAAGAAAAAAAAAAAGTCTCCAGAAACAGTAAATGTATAGAGACAGAGAATGAATTCGTGGCTACTGGTGAGAATGGGGACTGATTGCAAACGGGCATGAGGGCACTTTGGGGGATCGTGGAGATTTTTTTTTTTCTTTCTGTGGCTGCACCTGTGGCATACAGAAGTTCCAGGGTTAGGGGTCGAAGTGAAGCTGCAAGCCACAGCCACAGTCAGAGCAACACCAGATCCAAGCCGCATCTGTGACCTACACTGCAGCTTGTGGCAACACGGGATCCTTAACCCACTGAGCGAGGCCGGGGATCGAACCTTCCTCCTCTAGGAGACTATGTCAGGTTCTTAACCTACCGAGCCACAAGGGGAACTCTGGAAATGTTTTAACATTGGAGTGTGGCAAAGGCTGCACAGCTCTGTAAATTGACCAGAAATCACTGAATTGTTTTCACATAAAACAATTTAAATTTTAAGGTATATAAATCACGCCTCGATCATGCTGTTAACTCTGAATATAAACTTCCCTGAGATGCAGTGAAACAAAATGACTGTAACCAACTGAAAACCACCACTCACCTCTCCCAGCTGCAATTCTGCTTTTTGTCCCAGCTCCTTAACCCAATGCTTCCTTTGTTTTTGGTTTTTGTTTTGTTTTGTTTAAATGGCTGCACACATGGCATAGGGAAGCTCCTGGGCCAGGGACTGAATGTGAGCCACAGCTGCTGGATCCTTTAACGACCGCGCCCAAAGCTGGGGCTTGAACCTGAGCTTCCTCAGGGACCTGAACTGCTGCAGTCGGATTCTTAACCCACTGCGCCACAGCAGGAATCCTACCATATTGCTTCCTTAATAAGCCTGCAGAGAACTCCAAGGCTCCATGCTAGAATGAAGTTCTCAGTATTGCAAGAAAAGACACCAGAAAGATGAAGAGAGAGGGCGGTGTAACAGCCTCCTTTGGAAGGAGGTTAAAGATTCTGTGGAATTGACCCTAAGGATAAACCATCCAGCTCTCAAGACCCTCCGGGCAAAGCGGACAAACAGGAGAGCAAAGCAAGACTTGGGAAGACTCAGTGCCCTGCCGCGGGCTAGGAGACAGGAGAGGAAACTAAATGTTTTTGCTGCAGAAAACTGTTTATTTTTGTTTGTTCTTCAGCCCAGCTGGTATCTGGGAGAGGTGGCAGCAGGAAAGAGAAGTGAAGCCAATACAAACCAGGCAAGTTCAACGGCACTGATTTTTTTCAAAAAGAGCTGGAAAGACATCTTCAGTAGCAAGACAACCTCGTTTTCTTCCCCAAAGTGCTTAACTAAAGTCTTTTGGGGGTGTCCCAGGATCGACAACCAGGGGACATTCCTAAACTGTGAATTTTCCACATGCAGGGGGCCCCCGCACCTTTGTGACCATCAGCAGCGAGGGTCGCTCTCCAGGGTGGCACGGTGACGGTGGTGGAAGTGGCAGAAGCTGCCCGGGGCCTCCCCAGGAATGCCTGTTGGCCGACCAGTGGGCACATGGCTGATCCTGAGACCCTGGCGGTGCCCCAGAGAGCTGAGCTATGCTGCCAGAGATGCCTTTTTTTTTTTGCTTTTTAGGGCCACACCTGCGGCATATGGAAGTTCCCAGGCTAAGGGTGGAACCAGAGCTGCAGCTGCCAGCTTACACCATAACCGCAGCAATGCCAGATCCTTAACCCACTGAGTGAGGCCAGGGATCGAACCCGCATCCTCATGGGCATTCTCATGGTTACTAGTCAGGTTACTCTGAGCCACAGTGAGAACTCCCCAAGACGCTTTCTGAGGAAAGCGCCTCTCTGTCATTTCCATGTACTGACGCAGGAGTGGCCCTTCTTTCTCGCGTCTATGTCTTAGTTTGTTCTCAAGATATGGCGAGAGGAGGGCTGGACTCTGCAAGTGCCAGAGGTCTTACAGTGCAAGAAGGAGGAGCTGCTCAGAGAGGAAGGGACTTGTAGGATGATCTCCTACAGAAGAAAGCACTGAACCCCCTGTGTGTGCGATAAGCTCATGTCACGAACTTGTCCACTGACTACATGAAAATGGCTGCACTGGTGGGAGAATCTTTTATTTTTTTTTCTTCTTTTTTATGGCCGCACCTGCGGCATAGGGAAGTTCCCAGGCTAGGGGTGGAATCAGAGCTGCAGCTGCAGGCTTACACCCCAGCCACAGCCACACCAGGTACAAGCCGCATCTTCGATCTACATTGCAGCTTGTGGCAATGCCAGATCCTTAACCTACTGATCCAGGCCAGGGATCGAACCTGTATCCTCAAGAACACTATGTTGGGTTCGTACCCTGCTGAGCCACAACAGGAACTCCAGGAGAATCTTTCAGGACCTTTAAAATAACATCAGGGGTCAACACACCTGTCAGATTCCCATACCTCCCATTTCAAGTGGATTCAGAATGAGGAGGGTATGACTTACTATTGTCTCTCAAACTCGCCCCTCTGCACTAGGTACACCTGTGCAAACACCAGCGGGCCACTTGTCATGAGCTCCTACCGTGTGCCTCGGTACTCGGTGTTTAAATAGGGCCTCCTGTGCAACCCTCTTAGCGACCCTGTGAAAGGAGTCTCATTCCCATTCCTGCAGATGGGAAAACGGAGGCTCAGAGATGCGCCTTTCCCTCAGCAGAGGGTGATGCTTCCGCTCTAGGTCTCACTCACACCCTCTTGTACTTTTTTGTGGTGCTGGGACCTTCCGCCCTCTGGGAACCCGGAAAAAAGACGAAAGATGGCAAAGTGGTGCCCATTCAGATAGAGTCTTTCAGATGAAACCAGAGAGGATGATTCATTGGGCCTGAACTGGTCGCTAAACTGGGGCAGGCATCTATCCTGTAAATCTGTCAAGTTCGGATCAGGGCAGATTTTAAGAAGCCTCTGTGGGTTGGCCTTAGGCCCCAAAGAATTTTTCACATCGAAGACAAAAAGGTCTCTGCTTTTTTTTTTTCTTTCTTTCTTTCCTTTTCTTTTTTCGCCATGTCAATGGCTTGGGGAAGTTCCCAAGGCCAGCCCAAGCCAGGGATCAATTCAGCACCCCAGCGGTCACCTGAGCCATGGAAGTGGCAATGCCAGATTCTTAACCACCAGGCCACCAGGGAACTCACTCCGAAAGAGCTCCCCTTAACTGTTTCTCCTTCTCAGTAGGTACCCAGATTGCATGAGCACCTCCACATCCTGGTGTCTCCCTACCCTGCCTGTGCCACCAGGTCCTCTTGTCCCCAAATCCTAGCATCCTTCTTTCTCTCCTGCTCCCAAGTCCTGGGACAAAAAAAAAATTCATATTTTATGGGAGTTCCCGTTGTGGCTCAGCAGGTTTTGAACCGACTAGTATCCATGAGAGTGTGAGTTCGATCCCTGACCTGTTTCAGTGGGTTAAGGATCTGGCGTTGAAGACAAGGTTCAGATCCCGTGTTGCACTGGTTGGGGTGTAGGCCAGCAGCTACAGCTCTGTTTTAATACCTAGGCTGGGAACTTCCAAATGCTGCAGGTGTGGCCCTAAAAAGACAAAAAATAAAATAAAATAAAATAAACTCATATTTTATGACAATACAAGAAAGATTTAAACATAAATTTTTCTCTGCTGTTTGAGCTTCCTCTTTCCCCTTTAGTGTGTATCATGCATCTTCATCAACCCAACCCCCTCAGAGACAACCTTCCTTAATCTTATTCAGGGTCTCAAAGAGCCACAACCTACTACTTTCTCTGGAAGTGTAGATGATTGGGTAAACTGTCACATTATGTCATTTGGTGTACAACCCTTTGTCTCCAAAAAAATTTTTTTTTTTTTTGTCTAGGGCCGCTCCCGCGGCATATGGAGGTTCCCAGGCTAGGGGTCTAATTAGAGCTGTAGCCGCCGGCCTACACCACAGCCACAGCAACTTGGGATCCGAGCCAGGTCTGGGGCTTACACCACAGCTCACGGCAACACCGGATCCTTAACCCACTGAGTGAGGCCAGGGATCGAACCCAAAACCTCATGGTTCCTATTCGTTAACCACCGAGCCACTATGGGAACTCCTGTCTCCAAAATTTATATACTTGAGCTATGACCTTATAGCTTTCTTTTTTGGGGGGGGGGTGCTTTTTACAGCCACACCTGTGGCACATGGAAGAAGTTCCCAGGCTAGGGGCATAATCGGAGCTGCAGCTGCCAGACTAAACCACAGCCCCAGCAATGCGGGATTTGAGCTGCGTCTGCGATCTACACCACAGCTCATGGCAACGCCAGATCCTTAACCCACTGAGTGAGGCCGGGGATTGAACCCGCATCCTCGTGGATACTAGTCAGATTCATTACTACTGAGCCACAGTGGGAACTCCCTCAGAGCTTTCTGAAAGACTTTCTCCCAGGTTATAATCCTCAGGTTGGCTTGAACAAAAATTTCCATGTCTTTCTAAATTGACTATTGGTTAATTTTTCATTGATACCCGCTACTAGTATCCCTCTTGTCTCTAAATCCTGGCCCCTGTCATTTTAACCCCCCAAATCCTGGTACCCATCTGCCTGCCCCATCTCCCGGGAGGAGCTGCAGGCCCCAGCCTAAGGTCCACACATTTCCCATTCCTGTCAAGGTGGGGCTGCTGGCTGTGCCTCTGTCTTGGGGACCCTCCAGGACCAGTGGCTGTGGACCTGGGGAGAAGCCCTCCCTGCAGAGGTGAGGGAAGAGGGGGCCAGTTCTCCAGGTCTGCCTCCTCCTATTCGGAGGACAGTCTAAAATCTATCCTATCCAGGAAGTGTGGTTAATAATAAAACTTGGATAAAAAATTGAGAGCTGGAAGTTCCTGTCATGGCTCAGCCGTAATGAGCCTGGTCTAGTATCCACAAGGAATGTGGGTTCGATCCCTGGCCTTGCTCAGTGGGTTAAGGATCTGGCGTTGCTGTGAGCTGAGGTGTAGGTGGCAGACATAGCTCAGATCCCGCACTGCTGTGGCTGGCAGCTGAAGCTCCTATTTGACGCCTAGGCTGAGAACTTCCATATGCTGCACGTGGGGCCCTGAAAATAAAAAAATGAGAGCGAGGACCTCATCTAGCGGTGCATTAAAGAAGAGTACTTGAGAGTTCCCGTTGCGGCTCAGTGGTTACTGAACCCAACTAGTATCCATGAGGACGAGTGTTTGATCCCTGGTCTGGCTCAGAGGGTTAAGGATCCAGCACTGCCATGAGCTGTGGTGTAGGTGGCAGACACGGCTCAGATCCTGTGCTGCTGTAGCTGTGGTGTAGGCTGGCATCTGTAGCTCTGATTTGACCCCTAGCCTGGGAACCTCCATATGCCGTGGGTGTAGCCCTAAAAAGACAAAAAAAATAAAAAAATAAAATAAAAAGAAGAAGAAGAAGAATGCTCAATGCCTCTTCCAGCTCAATCAAAGACCAAGTGCTCTGTGCCGGAACCATTCCCCAGACGGTACACCGAGATGCTGAAATTCTCCACCCAGACTAAGAGCTGTGTGGGCGGGATAGCCTCAATTAAAAGAATCTATAAACTGGAAGGAGTGTTTCTATTAAATGCAAACTGCTTCTGTCCCCAGAGAAAACCCTCCAAAGGGCTCCATGCTGCCCTTAGGCATAGGCCAAGCCTTAATCTCCCATCCCCCAAGGCCCCTCCAGTCCTGCCCACCCTCCCAGGTCTTGCTCACCTCCCAGCCTCTTCCTGCCCTTCATCTTGCTGACTCCTACACATCCATCTTATTTGCCTCAGATGCCACCTCCCCTGGGAAGCTGTCCTGGTCCCCCAAGACACCAGGGCCTGCAATCACCCCATTTGATCCTATAGCCCATGAGGGCAGGGATCTTTTTTTTTTTTTTATTTTTTTTATTTAGTTGTTGTTGTTGTTGTTGCTATTTCTCGGGCCGCTCCCACGGCATATGGAGGTTCCCAGGCTAGGGGTTGAATCGGAGCTGTAGCCACCGGCCTACGCCAGAGCCACAGCAACTCGGGATCCGAGCCGCGTCTGCAACCTACACCACAGCTCACAGCAACGCCGGATCGGCAACCCACCGAGCAAGGGCAGGGACCGAACCCGCAACCTCATGGTTCCTAGTCGGATTCGTTAACCACTGCGCCACGACGGGAACTCCGAGGGCAGGGATCTTAATGCTCACCACACAGACACACCCCCACCCACCCGAGGGGCAGTGTATCTCCTTGGTGGGCACAGCAAGATTGCTGGGCGGAACAGCAGAGCCTGGTTGGACATCACTGCAGTTAGAAGCCAGGTATTAGAAGTTTCCTGGTAGCCTAGCGGTTAAGGACCTGGAGTCATTACTGCTATGGCGTGGGTTCGATCCCTGGCCTGGGGACTTCTGCACGCCACAAGTGAGGGAAGAAGGCGGAGGAGAAGAAGGGGAGGGGAAGGAGATGAAGAAGGAGCCGGGGGAGGGGGAGGAGAAGCAGCAGCAGCAGCAGAAGCCGGGTATCGTATTGGAATAGATGTCTGTTGGGATGGACAGTCCTAAGCCCCTTATGTAAAAGCATCTTTTTTTTTCTTTCTTTTTTTTTTTTGGCCGCCTCAAAGGATATGGAGTCCCCGGGCCAGGGATCAGATCCAAGCCGAAATTGTGACCTATGCCGCAGCTGCAGCAATGCCAGCTCCTTAACCCAATGTGCTGCCAGGATTGAACCTCTACCCCAGCAGTCCCAAGATGCCGCAGATCTCATTGCGCCACAGCGGGAACTCCAAGAGCATCTTTTTTTTTTTTTTTGGTCTTTTTGTCTTTTCTAGGGCCGCACCTGTGGCATATGGAGGTTCCAATGAAGAATTTCCTGGACCAGGGATTAAACCTGTGCCACAGCAGTGACAGTGGCAGATCCTTAACCGGCTGAGCCACCAGGGAACTCGAAATCCTGTCTTTCTATTTATTTATTTATTTATTTATTTAGGGCCCCACCTGTGGCATCTAGAAGTTCCCAGGCTCGGGGTCAAATCGGAGCTGCAGCTGCTAGCCTACGCCACAGCCACAGCAATGCCAGATCCAAGCTGCATCTGTGACCTATACTGCAGCTTCTGGCAACGCTGGACCCTTAACCCACTGAGCAAGGCCAGGGATTGAACCGGTAACCCCATGGATACTGACTAGATTCTTTACCTGCTAAGCCACAACAGTAACTCCAATCCTGGGTTTCTCTGAAGCAGCATATATCACAGTTGGTAACAACAGATTTCTCTGGTTCTTTGTTTAATGGCCGTCTCTTTCCCCCAGCTGATAATTTCTTGGGGACAAGGACCATGCCTTTTTTCTGTTTTAACTAAAACATGCCCACAATGTGCTAAACCAGTGAATGAGGGAAAGGAAGCCTGGACTAGAGTGTGTGACCCCCAGGCCCTGAAAGCCCACCTTCTCTTAGCTAAGAGGAGCCTTAGCCTGGGAATTGCTCTCTCCTCGTCCTTGAAGGCAAACCAGGAAATTTACCTAATTTGTAGGGTATCATCCCGTCCTTCCTTCAACACTCAGCTGGGGAGGCCTGAAGTTACTAGAACTTCTGAGAGATCTCTGTGGCTTCTTGGGGAAACAGCCGAACGGGCTCCATGTTGCCCAGAGCTGTTTTACATGGGAGCCAGAATAAAGACTAAAGTGCAAATAAAACCTTCTTCCTGGAATGTGAATGTGGGCATATTTTTTTTTTTTTTTGCTTTTTAGGGCTGAACCTGTGGCATATGGAGGTTCCCAGGCTAGGGGTATAATCGGAGCTACAGCTGCCAGCCTATGCCACAGCCACAGTAATGCCAGATCCGAGCCTCATCTTTGACCTACACCACGGCTCATGACAATGCCGGATCCTTAACCCACTGAGCGAGGCCAGGGATAGAACCCACAACCTCATGGTTCCTAGTCGGATTTGTTTCTGCTGCGCCATGACGGGAACTCCCCTGGGTGTATTATTTTGGGATTACATGTATGTGGTCATTTTACTATACAGTACAGCTTTGATATTGCAGAGGACAATGTTTTTAAGCTCAGGATAGAAAAGACTGGGGATGCAACAAATATTATTGGGCTATAAAAGGAGGTGAAGTACTGACCTGTACTCCAACATAGATGAACCTTGAAAACATATTCTAGGTAAAGAAGCCAGTCACAAAGAACCACATACTGTCTGATGCCATTTGCATGAAAAGTCCAGAAGAGGCAAATCCATGAAGATAGAAGGTTGGTGGTTGCTTGGGGTGGGGGGTGAAGGGTGGATTGGGAGGTGATTGCCAAAGGGTCCAGGGTCACAATGTTCTTAAATTAGCTGTGGTGGTAGTTGCACAATTCTGTGACTCTACCAAGACCGTTGATTTGTATGATTAGCGGGTGAACTGTATCTCAATAAAGTTGTTCCCCCCCTTAAAAAATAGGTGAGGGGTATTTGGCCCAAGAAGGGGGTTTCAATGATCATAGGTAGCAGGTTCATCAGTTATGATGCTCTTTGCTTCTATACTTACTAAAAAAAAACAAACAAAAACAAAACAGTCCACATGTCATGAGGACAAATCAGAAATCCACAGCATGCTCAGAGAGTAATGAACATCTGATTTTTTGTTTGTTTGTTTCTTCTCTTTTAGGGCCACTCCCATGGTATATGGAAGTTCCCAGGCTATGGGTCGGAGGAGCTATAGCTGCCGGCCACAGCCATGGTCACAGCAAGGCCAGATCCATATGCTATGGGTTTGTTGCCACTGAGATACAATGGGAACTCCCTAACACATGATTTTTAAAGGTAACTTTAGGAGTTCCCGTTGTGGCGCAGTGGAAATGAATTCAACCAGGAACCATGAGGTTTTGGGTTTAATCCCTGGCCTCACTCAGTGGGTTAAGGATCTGGCGTTGCCATGAGCTGTGGTGTAGGTCGGCAGCTATAGCTCCAATTCGACCCCTAGCCTGGGAATCTCCATATGCTGCTGGTGTGGCCCTAAAAAGACAAAAGACAAAAAGGTAACTTTATAAAATCGGAATCAAATGAGCCAGGAATTTCATGCTATTCTTTGAAGACACTAGGAAAACAAAGTGGAACCTACTTAATGGTTTTATGCGGAGCATTTGATCTGTTGGCTCAACCCCGGGGGTATATAGATAAAATGGCTGTTGGAAGCATAGAGACTTTGTCATTTTAGGGCCTAAACGCAGGACTGGATGATTAACTAAGAGTCAGGCAGCACTCAGTGCACTTGCATGACAGACCCATACATTTGAGAGCCTTCTAAGCACCCAGATTAAAATCATTCTTCTCAGTGACATCAATTTTATTCCATTTGCTTGTTCTTTTCCTATCCTCTGCACTTGCTGCCAATCTGATAGGTAAAAACACTTTTAAAACAAATTTTGACCAGAGAAAATTCTATTGCTCATCCAACATAAATGTCATGAATGAGGATAAAAGATAAGAGAAAGGGCCCGCAAACACCCGGGATGGCAACACACTTTTGTGGGACTTGAAGGCCTGTCCTAGGAGATAAAACTCAAAGTCTGGCTGAGGTAAGAATTACGAGACCTTTATCATCTGCCTGTCTCACTATAATTCCCCTCCCCCCCTTGAGCAACCTGGCCTACTCCTTCCTGCCCCTTACTAGGAAAGGTATCTGGCCCACTCCTCACCCTGCCCCTATAGGGGCCTTATACGCCCCCAACCAACCAGCGAGTGTCTTGTAAGCCCCCTCTTTCCCCGACCAATCAGCAGATCAGCAAGTGTATCCTAAGACCTCTCCTCTCCCTGGGCTATAAAAACAGATAGCACGCCCCAACCAACCAGCGAGTGTCTTGTAAGCCCCCTCTTTCCCCGACCAATCAGCAGATCAGCAGGTGTATCCTAAGACCTCTCCTCTCCCTGGGCTATAAAAACAGATAGCACCACACACGTGAGGAGAGCTCTCCCTGATTATCAGGAGGTCATCCCACTGCACCAGCAGTGTTTCTTATCTCTAGAACCTTTTCTTCCCTTTTACCCCACTATGAATCTGGAAATTCTTTTTCCAACCCGTGCATGGATCTCAACAAGTGTCAGAGGTAGGGTGAATGCCACGGCCTGTTACTGGGAAATTCCTTCTGTTTACATGATCAAGCCCTCCCCGAGAGGCAGGGTCTCAAAGTAGCTTGTGGAGGGAGGGTTCTTACCACATGCATAGGTGACAGTGAGGTATTTTTTCACTCCTGGCAGACAGGGGCTTCCGAAATGGTGGTTGTTGACCAGGATTTTGCACCTCTGCTTCCCGTAGCACCTCCTGGATAACACTTGCAAAGCTGCTGCGTAAGACAAGCAATCTGAGAGGCAGGAAACATGAAGAACTTACGTCAGATTCCATCTACCGCCAGTGCATAGTTTCTGTTATTTTCCGGAAATAAGTACACTGAGCTGGATTTCAAATCCCATGCAGATCATTTCTCTGATTAGTTTCTGCCTCATGAAAGCACCCCGTACAGGCCAAGTACCCTACAGGCAGGGCTGGCTAGAAGGTATTACTTTATTTATTTTGGCTGAGCCTATAGCACGTGGAAGTTCCCTGGCCAGAAATCAAACCTGCACCACAGCGGTGACCCGAGCTGCTGGAGTGACAATGCCAGACCCTTAACCTGCTGAGCCACAAGGGAACTCCTAGAAGGGCTTCATTAGCTTCCTCTAATTCTCTGCTGTAATTGTCTAGGAAGGCTTATATATTTCTGAACAAGGGACTCTGTATTGTATCTTGCTCTGGCACCACCCTTGCCCCCGGTCATGTAACTGGCTTTGCATACAGAACAGGCAAGATATATAAAACACTGAATAAAGATTCTTATTTCTTTTAGGGCCCTTACCACTCTTTGAAATATTTCATTTATTGGTTTATTTTGAGAATCCCTCTCCCCTATGTGAACACAAGCTCCATGAGAAGAAGGCAGTTTCTATTCTGTTCCTGTAATTCCCATACCTTGGTCCTCTGTGGAAACCCAATAATAATGACTGAGTCGATGGACAGATGGATGAATAAATATGAGGCCATCATTTTTAGCACCCCGGCACAGTGTCATCACAATCAGTCAGTATTCATTGAACCTGTATGGAGGATGAGGTCCTGTGCTATGCACCGTCAGAAAAACAAGTCAGAAGAAGCTTGCCTTGCATTTGTGGGAAGTGTGATGGGGCTGGAGAGACATACCCATATGTGTAACCTGTCTAATTATGTGAAACAGGGAGTGGTCCAGATGAGAGATGCTGGGATCAGAGGTAGGAGAGACAGTTGGGGATTGGAGTGGTCAAGACAGGCTTTATGGAGGAGAGGGGCTTGGTTATGAGAGAAGAATCATGACCTGGGTAGAGGCAGGCAAGAGAGAAAGGTCTACACACCAGGGTAAGTGGGCCAGAAGCACCTAGAGGGAGTCTAGGGGCTGAGAGTGAGCTGGAACAGTGACGCTGCAGAGAACAGCGAGGAAAAGTCAAACAGAGCAGGAGCAAGATACTTCTGAACGCTGAGCTAAAGACTTTGAACTTTATTCTGCAAGCCATGGGAAGCCTTAAAAAATGCCCTGAAAATATCCCCCAAAATGTCTTTTGGGGACAGGGTATGGGATGCCCTGGGAGAGAAAAGGAACCAAAGGCAGGGAGACCAATATGGAAGCAAGTAGGGACCAGAGAAGGAGAGCATTTCAGAGACCTTGCAAATTTCAGCTCGCTCATGATAAGGGCTAACATTCTGCCAGGCTCTGTTCTCAGCACTTGGATGTTAACTGATCTAATGTTCCAGCAATCCTATGAGAAAGGTGGTTTATTATATATCGTATAGTTTATATGGTACATATAGAGAATATGTTTATAGAATCTGTAATGGGTTATTTAATAGATAATAGGTTGTTTAAATAAATAGGTTTATAGAAACACATACAGAGAGAGTGTGTGTGGATGTGAACACCAGGACAAGGCCCCTCCGAGTCTGCAGGTTTAACCTCTTAACCTCTAAACTCTACTCTCCAGGCTCAGCGGAGGGTGGGTGAGGGCCCCCTGGAGAAAGACTCAAATCTTCAGCCTGGAGACAGAGGAGCCAGTGGCAGTGATGCTGAGGAAAGGAGAAATCAGTAGGCCATTCAGAAGACAAAACTGTAAATGCACTCACTAAAGCGAACAAAATAGAAAGCTATTCTGCCCTGAGATGGGAGGGGCCGTTAAAGAGTTTTCAGATCCAGAGACGCCCGTGGGAGGATCAGGCTTGCAGAGCCCTAGGGGCTGTTGCTGCTGAAGCCTGTCCCCAGGAGCGCAGGGCCCTGCATCAAGGACCCGCCGGCATAGGACTTGCCTTGAGCTGTCTGTTCATGTCTCATAAATGACAAACTCCTACCCCCTAAAGACAAAACTCCTGCACTCCCACAATTCCAGAACATCTCTCCAGCCTCATGGCTTTCCTTCTCCGTCAGGCTTCTGGAAAGGTCTTTGCCCCCCACCTCCACTGCATCTGGTTACTCGCAGAAAAAGAGTAGGGTCGGGTCCCCATATGAAAATCAATTCCCAAAGGAATTGATTGTCTTTTCCTAGGGCCGCACCTGCAGCATATGGAGGTTCCCAGGCTAGGGGTCGAGTTGGAGCTACAGCACTGGCCTACCCCAGAGCTATAGCAATGCAGGATCTGAGCCACATCTGTGACCTACACCACAGCTCGCAGCAACGATGGATCCTTAACCCACTGAGCGAGGCCAGGGATCGAAGTTGCAACCTCATAGTTCCTAGTCAGATTTGTTAACCACTGAGCCTCAATGGGAACTCCAGGAAAAGATTTCTTAAATAAAATACAAAAAGTGGAGTTCCTGCTGTGGTGCAATGGGATTGGCTGCTCTTGGGAGCGATGGGACCCAGGCTTGATACCTGGCCAGGCACAGTGGGTTAAGAATCCAGTGGTGTCGCAGCTGTAACACACGTGGCAACTGTGGCTTGGATTTGATCCTTGGCCCAGAACTCCAAATGCCTCGGAGTGGCAAAAAAAAAAAAAAACCCTGAAAAAACAAAAGAACAACAGCAAAAACAAAACACACTAACTGAAAAAAAAAAAAAAAGACTATTGATACATGTTAAAATTAAGAACCACTGCTCATTGAAATACACAATAAAGACAAAGCACAACTGCAGGGGGTGGAGGCAGAGGGAACTGGATGAGGTGATCAAAAGGAACTAAAACCTTTCACTTATAAGATAAATAAGTATCGGGGATGTAATGTACAACATGATAAATGTAATTAACACTGCTGTGTGTTACACATGAAAGTTAAGAGAGTACATCCTGAGTTCTTATCACACACAAAAAAGTCTTTTTCTATTTCTTTAATTTTGTATCTCTACATGGAATGAGGCATACTTACTAAACTTATTGTGACAATCATCTCATGATGCATATAAGTCAAATCAATATGCTGCACACCTTAAATTGATACAGTGCTGTATGTCAATTATATCGCAATAAAACTGGAAGAAAAAAAAATTATAGGTGATAGGGAGAAAAAGATAAGCCACAAACAGAAAAGAGATAAATCAAATGGTTTAATGCTTCTACAAATAAATACAAAATAGATAATCGAACTTTTTTTTTTTTTTTGGCTCATGCCAGTGTCATGCAGAAGTGCCCAGGCCAGGGATTGAACTTGCATGACAGCAGTGACCTGAGTCACTGCAGGGACCATGTCAGATCCTTCACCACTGAGCCACACAGGAACTCCAAAAATTCAATTTTTCAAATGGGCAAAAATCATAAGCAGGCATTTCACAGAAGAGAAAACATCTCATACATATATGGAAACAAACTTAATCCTTTCTCTTCCCTTTAAGAAAAGTTTTTTTCTTTGTATGGCCACACTTGCTGCATATGGAAGTTCCCGGGCTAGGGTTCGAATCAGAGCTGCAACTGCTGGCCTACACCACAGGCACAGCAATGTGGGCTCCGAGCCACATCTGCCAACTGTGCTGCAGTTTGTGGCAGTGCCAGATCCTTAACCCACTGAGTGAGGTCAGGAATCAAACCGACATCCTCACAGATATTACGTCAGATTCTTAACTTGATGAGCCACATGGGGAACTCCCTTCCCTTTCTTCTTTTTTAATTGAAGTATAGTTGGTTTACAAGTTGTGTTAGTTTCAGGTGTACAGCAGAGTGATTCAGTTATACACACACACACACACACACATTCTTTTTCATATTCTTTTCCATTATGGCTTATTATATGATATTGAATATATTGAAATGAGCTACTCTTATTAGCAATGAGAAAGATGCAAATGAGGACCACAATGAAAATACCATTTTATATATTCTAGATTGGCAAAAATTAAGAAGCCTGTCAATGCCAAGCGCTGCAGAAGCTGTGGAACAATGGAAGCTCTTGACCATGGCTAGTAACTGCATCTCTGGCATCTTTTTAATTTGAACATTCTAAGTTTTTCATTTTTTATTTTTAAATTTTTTTTGTCTTTTGTCTTTTTAGGGCCACACCTGTAGCATATGGAGGTTCCCAGGCTAGGGGTCAAATCGGAGCTGTAGCCACTGCCCTACACCACAGCCACAGCAACTTGGGATCCAGGCCGCATCTGTGACCTACACCACAGTTCACAGCAACACCAGATCCTTAACCTGCTGCGCAAGGCCAGGGATCAAACCCGCATCCCCATGGATACTAGTTGGGTTTGTTAATCACTGAGCCACGACGGGAACTCCCAATTTGAACATTTTTATAGTTTAAGACTCAATAGTTTCAATCCCAAAAGTATACACGTGCACACATACCTTTTCTGAAATTCCTCAGAATTTATAATTCCTCCAGTTTGGGGGACGTGATCTTATGCATTGGGACAGATATACTGTTATTTCTCAGGTAAAACATAGAAATAAGCACATTACATAAAATAAATGGGGACTAACCAAAACCTTACATTAATTCTGGTTCTATCAGGTTTTTCTGCCACATGAATATTTAAAAAAAGCTCTTGATATTTTTCAGAGCTTTCTGGCTTGCAGCCTTGCAACAAGGGATTGCACACTTGTACTCTCAAGGAAGTTTTACGCACATAACCCCCAGGAAACATGCACAAGAATGTTCAGAGCAGCATAATTCTTACCAACAAAAACCTGGACACAACCCAAATGTCCATCGTCATGAGAATGAATAGAGTAGGCAGTGTCACTCATCAGCATGAATGAAAGGACCATACAGCTGCACACATGATACGGATGAACCACAGAAACAACAGTGATTGAAAAAAAGCTGGTCCCAGAAAAATACATGCCGCTAGATACCATTGTTATTAGCCAAAATAAAAACCCTAAAAAAAGCATGTATATAACATACACACTTATGAAATAAAACAAGAGTGAAAAAGGGAAAAAAATAAACCCAAATCTCAAAATAGCTGTTGCCACTGGGAGAAACAGAAGGCGAGACAGAGGACTAGAGGCAAGTTATTGGCAGGATTCTAATTCTTCGGGGGTGTAAATTATTCTGCTTTATAATTTACATAAGTGTTACATATGCTCTTTTGCTTACATCAAATATATTAAATAATTTTAAAATAA
This sequence comes from Phacochoerus africanus, assembly GCF_016906955.1. NCBI lineage: Eukaryota > Metazoa > Chordata > Mammalia > Artiodactyla > Suidae > Phacochoerus > Phacochoerus africanus. Next base: position 276,177,960 of record NC_062544.1, on the reverse strand, counting down.
AAAATGGGCTACTAGGAGTTTCCGTTGTGGCTCAGCGGAAACAGATCTGACTAGCATCTGTGAGGATGCAGGTTCAGTCCCTGGCCTTGATCAGTGGGTTAAGGATCCAGCGTTGCCGTGAGCTGTGGGGTGGGTGGCAGATGCATCTTGGATCTGGCGTTGCTGTGGCTGTGGCATAGGCCAGAGGCTACAGCCCTGATTTGACCCCTAGCCTGGGAACTTCCATATGCTCTGGGTACAACCCTGCAAAGGAAAAAAAAAAAAAAGGACTACTAAATCCTTTTTCAAGATTTTTCTCCTGAACTCTTCTACATCAGATGGAGAGCAGTGATGTTGGAGGCAGACAGATAATAGTAATACTATAAGAAAGAAAAATATAAATATTTATTTGTCCCAATATTAAGCCAGAAATGTCTCATAGAGACATACAAGAAGCAGCAATGTCTGGTAGAAATGTGAACACAGGAAAAGAGAAAAAGTCAGGAGTCCACAATGACAGTAAGACCAACAGGCCCACGTCCATTTTTTCCCTTTGGTATCCTTAGGCTATCAAATCAACAATGCTGCCAGAACCAACTTCTAAAAAAGCACAACTCTGGGGAGTTTCCTTGAGGCACCATGGGTTAAGGATCTGGCACTGTCACTCCAGTGGCTTGGATTGCTGCTATAGTGTGGGTTCTATTCCTGGCCTGGAAATTTCCACATGCCTCAGGCAAAGCTAAAAAAAAAAAAAAAGGTACAACTCTGATGATGTTCCTTCCCTGTTTATCTTGAAGCCTCATGAGGAGGAAGCAGCCTGGATCCCCGAGTCAACGCTTGGAGGAGAGCTGCCCAGGAAATCCACTTAAGCCCCATGGGACAGTGATGTGAGCAAGAGATAAACCTTTACCAGGATAAGCCACTGAGTTGTTTGTTGAACAGTTAATGCTAATTGCCTTGACGAATGCTTAGCAAGGTCATGGAACTTGCCTAAGGCCTCAGTGTTGAGTGGAAGTGAGCACTCTAGATCTTACTCTGGTTGGCATTCAAGACTGTACCCTTAAATATGATTTCCCTACTTGGACAAGAATGGGAAGAGGTACTGGGGAAATCAGGGCCTCAGACATTTGACAGGAGAGAGAGGATAAAAGACTGGGCTATGATGAAGAAGAAATTAGGGCTCTGGCTCCTGAGAGTCTGCTCAAGAAGACAGGACGGGGTTAGGGAAAGTCTAAATGATTCAGGTATAAGTAAGTAAATAAGGCAAGTGCCAGGTATGCACACGTATTTGGCACATGTGAACGATGTGGCCCAGTTGGGGAAAAACAAGAGGGTGGAGGGTTAGGGGAGGAGAAAGTCAACAATGGGAAGAAGCGTGCATGTGCTTGATGGCTTCAGAACAGGGGTTGGTCTCTGGAAGGATCTAGAAGGGAGGAGGTGTGACCAATAAGGCTTGTGGAGTGAAAAGACCACCAAAGGGGAGTTCCTTGGTGGCTCAGAGGATTAAGGATCCAGCGTTGTCACTGCTGTGGCACGGGTTCAATCCCTGGCCCAGGAACTTTCACATGCCAAGGACATGACCAAACAAACAGAAAGACCACCAAAGGGGACAAAAGCCAGTCCATCACTGTGAATGGGAATTTAATGAATCTAGAGGTGGCAGGGGATCTGAGCTTCCTCCAGTGTGGGTGGCTAGTTATAGACAGAAGCACATATGATGGGTGACACAAAGTCAGGGCAGGAGTTCCCGTCGTGGCTCAGTGGTTAACGAATCTGATTAGGAACCATGAGGTTTCAGGTTCGATCCCTGGCCTTGCTCAGTGGGTCTAGGATCCAGTGTTGCCGTGAGCTGTGGTGAAGGTTGCAGATGCGGCTCGGATCCCATGCTGCTGTGGTGTAGGCCCGCGGCTACAGCTCTGATTAGACCCCTAGCTGGGAACCTCCATATGCCGCAGAAGCAGCCCTAGAAATGGCAAAAAGACAAACAAAACAAAACAAAACAAAACACCAAAACCAAAAACCAAACCAAAACAAAAAGTCAGGGCAATGCTCAGCAGGCTTGATGGAAAGGGTGTGAGGACCAAAGATGCCTTTGCAGAAGACAGATTGGGGCCTGAACCAGAGACCAATGAGCCCCCAAGAGAAAAGGGTCAGACTAAGAGAAGCAAGAGTCAGAGACAAAGTCACGGCCCAGATAACCTAAAAGGCTGACACGTGGAGACAAAGACTAAACACGTGCATCAAAGGGGCTCTCAGAGCATCTGACCACCCCCCCCAGCCCTCCATGAGTAAAGGGTAGTTCCTCTTCCAAGAGCACTGGCATCAGAGTTCCCGTCGTAGCTCAGTGGTTAACGAGTCCAACTAGGAACCATGAGGTTGCGGGTTCGATCTCTGGCCTCGTTCAGTGGATCCGGCATTGCCGTGAGCTGTGGTGTAGGTCACAGCTGCGGCTCAGATCCTGCGTTGCTGTGGCTGTGGCGTAGCTCTGATTCAACCCCTAGCCTGGGAACCTCCATATGCTGCACAGGTATGGCCCTAGAAAAGGCAAGAAGACAAAAAACAAAACAAAAAAAAATCCAAGAGTACTGGCATTCAAACTGTGTTCCAGGGAACCCCAGGTTCTGAGGCGGTACCCCAGGCACACACGGCTAGAGGAAGATGCAGAAGCTCCATCTTTATCTGTTACTTTCAGCAGAAATCTGTGAAAGTGCCCAGATGAAAGGAAGGATCCGTGGTGAACATAAAATGCTGGAAAGACAAGGCTCGTGGGGAAAGACAGTTAAATAAACAAATAAATACACACAGGCATACAAAATATATAAATTAGGAGTTCCCGTTGTGGCTCAGCGGGTTATGAACCCGACTAGTATCCAGGAGGATGCGGGTTCGATCCCTAGCCTTGCTCAGTGGGTTAAGGATCTGGCGTTGCTGTGGGCTGTGGTGTAGGTCACAGACGTGGCTTGGATTTGGTGTTGCTGTGGCTGTGATGTAGGCCTGCAGGTGCAGCTCTGATTCGACCCCTAGCCTGGGAACTTCATATGCCACAGGGGTGGCCCTAAAAGAAAAAAAGGAAAAAATAAATAAGATAAAGTAAAATAGATATTTAATATACATCTGTTTACTGAAATATGTATATTATTTGTTCACACTAAAATATACGAAGCATGTATATACAGACCATATAAACATACACGTATATACGTATGTGCCTACATGTGATGATGCATGTATATATTTCTTACCTATCCAATGTATAAATGTATATAAATATGTATATAGCCACAAATGGTGAGGAACATAATTATAAAAACACTTGATCTGAGTACTTTCATGAAGGTTCTGATTGATTTTGCTAAATCCAATTTCACAGTGCCTGATCACTGGTGTGCTGGGCTCACAGGAGGCCCCCAGCAATGATGCATTTAATGAATGAATGACTGGGCTGAGATGGACACCAGGGAATGCAAACATCCCATATATCTGGCTTCAGAATGTGTTTGGGGGCGGGGGTGGCCCTTGAGTTCAAATCTATGCTGAGAAAGGCTGCCTGGAGGGGTGTCAGGGAGCTGTCATCCTCCTGTCGGTCCCTGGCTCAGCTCTTCTCTGCAACTCGCTCTGACTTAGAGTCATCTTTGACTGCTTCTGAATACTCCAGCCTAGAGGATGCAGCTCCCTGGACCCAACCTGGCAGCTTCTCATGAAAGAACGAACACAACTACAATACGATCCAGCAATCCCACTCCTGGGCATAAATCCGGATAAAACTTTTATTGAAAAAGACACGTGCACCCCTATGTTCATTGCAGCACTATTCACAGTAGCCAAGACATGGAAACAACCTAAATGTCCATCAACAGATGAATGGATTCAGAAGATGTGGTACATATACACAATGGAATACTACACAGCCATAAAAAGATCAAAATAACGCCATTTGCAGCAACATGGATGGAACTAGAGACTCTCATACTGAGTGAAAGAAGTCAGGAAGAGAAAGACAAATCCCATATGATATCACTTACATCTGGAATCTAATATATGACACAAATGAACCCATCTACAGAAAAGAAACAAACGCATGGACATGGAGAACAGACTTGTGGTTGCCAAGGGAGAGGGAGTGGGATGGACTGGAAGTTTGGGGTTGGTAGATGCAAACTTTTGCATGTGGAGTGCATAAGCAATGAGATCCTGCTGTATAGCACAGGGAATTATATCTAGTCACTAGTGATGGAACGTGATGGAGAATAATGTGAGAAAAAGAATGTATATGTATGTATAACTGGGTCCCTTTGCTGGACAGCAGAAATTGACAGAACATTGTACATCAACGACAATTTAAAAATTTTTTGAAAAAAGTGAACAGAGCATATTCAGGCAGTCGAGGAAGATGGAATGAAACGTTTCAAGTGCCAAAGCATCAAATGTCTCTGTGAAGAGGAAGAGTCATTGAAAGGCTTGGTCATGGTCCTGGCAGGTCAGCCACAGCTCACATCGGACAATGGAAAGCCGGCTTGATGAAGAGACTCTACGAAGGTGTGAATGGGGATGAGAACACCTCAGAGTCAGTGCAGGAGCCCAGGGTCAGGATCATCAGAGAAATGTTACTATCCCCAATCCCGAGGGGCAAAGGCAGTGGTTTCCAGAACACAGGGGACGAGAGTTCCCACTGTGGCACAGCAGAAACCAATCTGACGAGGGACCATGAGGTTGCGGGTTCGATCCCTGGCCTCGCTCAGTGGGTTAAGGATCCGTCGGTGCCGTGAGCTGTGGTGTAGGTCTAAGATGCGGCTCGGATCCCAAGTTGCTGTGGCTGTGGTGTAAGCTGGCAGCTGGACCCCTAGCCTGGGAACCTCCATATGCTGTGGGTGCAGCCCTAAAAAGCAAAAAAAAAAAAAAAAAATAAGAATACAAGGGAGAGGGCTGCCCCACGGAGCTCAGGTCTGCGGTGGGCAGCAGGGATGCTTCCAGTGTGTTGTGTTACTTTAGCTGCTTTTGTGCCTGGATCTCTCATGGGGCTGAGAGCTCCCGGAGGGCACAGGGAGTCCGTCATCCTGTGGCTGGCCCAGCACCTGGTATCTGCTCAACTCACTCAGACTGTGTCCCTCCCACGTAGCACGAGGAACACCCTTTTTACTTGCTTTCTATGAGGTTTGCACAAAGTACCTGCAGAAGTCAAAGCCCACATACATGGGAGCTGTGCTCAGCAGCCGTCTCTGAGCTTGAATGAAATACCTCCTGTGGTTAAGATCCCAGAAGACCCGTTGCCTGTGGCATCTGCGAGGGGCAGGATGGAGCAGTGGGTAGCTCAGCCCCTTGCTAAGCCTGTTTCCTCAGCCGCATGATGAAGATACAGGGAGCAGGCTCACCAGTGGTCATAACGATTCCACACAGGCCACGTGTGGCGGGCCCGATGGGTGTCACCTACCATTACTGCTATCAGGCCACTGACATACGTTAGATGGGAAAATGGTACTTTCAGAAAAGGCCTTTGGGACTTAGATAATTTATAATCTGTCGCGAGACATGTTTCCACAATCTTTTCTTGGCCTCTTTGCTGAAAACTCCATCCTGTCCTGCTTTACCCCATCTTCCTGCTTGGAAAACAGTCGCTGTGCTGGTAAATGACTTAAGTTTAAGAACAAAGACCTAAAGGCCGAAGTTATTCGCAGGGTCAGCTGAATGAGGACTTAATGTGCTGGTCTGGGCACACCGGACCTGTGCAGATTGGCACGCCGTTTTACACAGCATGCTATGTCCTCTGAAGAATAAAAGAGGAGCCCCATGGCCCCAAGGGGTTTAAGAGGGGTTGTGAGCAGGATATGCATTAGTGAGGAGAACCAAGGTGCAAACCTAGGCACCCTGGGCTGCTGCAGACAGGCATGCCATGTGCAGAAGCACAATGGTGATTCTCTAGATGCTGTGCATAGACAGCTGACGCCAAGCTTCCTCAAATGCTAATGATCGTTAAATGCCTAAAGGTCAGAGTAAAAGCAACCGGCTCTGTGACTTTTAAAATAACTTAAAAAACCTATATCCTCCACCTATAGCCCCCTCCTCACTTGATGTCATCCTAAAAAGCACAATAAACGCAGTATGGTTTCTTGAGGCGGTGCTCTTGGTCCCTGAGACCTTGAGTCCCCCGGTTCCCACCTTTACTTAAGATAAATGTCTCTGTGTCTTGTTTTATTATTATTATTATTATTTGGCTTTTTTTTTGCCATTTCTTGGGCCGCTCCTGCGACATATGGTGGTTCCCAGGCTAGGGGTCGAATCGGATCTGTAGCCACCGGTCTACACCACAGCCACAGCAATGCTGGATCCGAGCCACGTCTGTGACCTACACCACAGCTCACGGCAACGCTGGATCCTTAACCCACTGAGCGAGGCCAGGGATCGAACCCGCAACCTCATGGTTCCTAGTTGGATTCATTAACCACTGAGCCACAACGGGAGTTCCCTCTGTGTCTTGTTTTATGTTAACTTTTTTCCTTAAGTTTCACAGCACCTGTTCTTCAGCCCCATCCTGCTGAGCTGGTCTCGGCAATGATCTAAATTATTTGCTTTCTTTGGGTTCGGTTAAGTGAAAACAAGCATGTAGGGTATGATACATTCAGACCTAAATATTAAAGCTTAACCTGCAAATAAGAAGAGAAAAAAAAAAAAAAGACTGGAAGGAGAATCTCCAAGATGGTAAGAGAGGATATTGGGGAGGTTTATGGGAAAGAAGTTTTTTTGTTTTTTTCCCCCATATCAATTTTGAGGTACTTTCCAACTTTTTGTGAGCTTACATTGCTTTGAAATGAATGTGTAGAAAATGAACTTTCTTAAAAAGAAAATTCAGTGAGTTCCCATTGTGGCTTAGTGGGTTAAGAACCTGCCTAATCTCCATGAGGATGCAGGTCCAATCCCTGGCCTTGCTCAGTGGGTTAAGGATCTGGCGTTGCCGTGAACTGTGGTGTAGGTTGCAGACACGGCTCAGATCTGACTGCTGTGGCTGTGATGTAGGCCAGCAGCTGCAGCTCCAGTTCAACCCCTAGCCTGCATGCGAACTTCCATAGGCCATGGGTACAGCCCTAAATAGAAAAAAAGAAAAGAGAAACAAACAAACAAACAAACAAACAAAGAAAAAAAAGAGAGAACCACGAAAAGAAAAGAAAAGACTCACATCTGGGTAGATGATTGCTTTCAAATATGAGGGTCTCTGAGAAGATTTTTTTTTCAGAAATATAAAAATTTCTGCACGTGTAATACTAACCTATACTTTTGGATGACTCAATTTGCCCCAGAAGCCATGAAAAGTTGAGGAGCAAAGATATACCCTTTGAATTGTCTTCCAATTTATTTATTTTCACTGCTTTCCGGATGCACAGGGTTGCTCGTGAATATTTTTGCTATCTTTAGGCGTCTCATTATTATTTGGGGTTCTTAGCCAAGCGCAACTCTCAGGTGAAAACAAACCTTAAATCTCAAGAGATCTGAGGATGAGCTATATAATTTTTACATAAGCCGCTTCCATTAGGAAGAAGTAACCGTCTGAATTATTCTTAGAAGTCCGACAACGACTGATGTTTTTCCCATAAACTTTTGCTTTTTTGTTTCAAAATAAATATGTTTGTAATTGAAAACTTTAAAATCACAAATATGCTGAATGCAGGAAAATAAAAATCCCACTAAATCCCACTCTCAAGGGGAAAAAAGTCACCTTTAAATAACATTCTTCTAGTCACTCTTGTATGTCTTTCCCCCTCAAAAGGATCAAGACGTATTATTCCGTAGGCTACTTTTTCTCATTTATTAAGGTATTTGTGAAAAAATTTAACATAAGATCACCTTAAAGAGCTGCAGAGTTTTTCTTTTCTTTTCTTTTTTTCTTTTTGCTTTTTAGGGCCACACCCGTGGCATATGGAGGTTCCCAGGCTAGGGGTCGAATCGGAGCTACTACAGCTGCCGCCCTACACCACAGCTACAGCAATGCGGGGTCAGAGCCGAGTCTTCAACCTACACCACAACTCACAGCAATGCCGGATCCTTAACCCACCGAGCGAGGCCAGGGATCGAACCTGACACCTCACGGTTCCTAGTCGGATTTGTTTGTGCTGCGCCACGATGGGAACTCCAGAGCTGCAGAGTTTCTCATTTTGTGGATGTACTGGCTCTATTTACAATACCCTACCAGAGTGACGATTCCCATTTCAGATGATCTCCATTCTTTAATGTTACAAAGAATTCTATGTGAAACATCCTCAGAGCTTAATATCTGTACACAACCATGATAGGTTCTAATTCTTGGAAGTAGATCGCTTCGTCAAAGGGCATTCAAAATACGCAGGCTTTTGATACACACGGCCAAAGAGTTATCCAGGAAAGTTAGACCAGTATGCGCACTCCTGTCGGAGTTGGAGGAGAGCCCTAGAAACTTTATCTTTTCTTAGGACGTGAGCCCGGCCATTTTCTTTAAGGTTACCAGAGGAAGGAAAGAAAAGAAGATTCCCATTGATAAGACCACAATCCTCTTGGACCCAGGAGGTCCTGTGACCCGCGTGATTTATGGAGGCATGCTTTGGCCCTCACAGTGACCCTGGGAGCGAAAGAATTTATCTTGGTGAGAGTGAAAGAACCCACAGCATGTTTTCAGGAAGAGGCCCAAGCTAATTCAGGTCCGATTCAGGTCTGACCATTTCCTTGTTGACACAGAGCTCTGAACCACTGGCAGGATTTTTTTTTTTTTTTTTTTTAAGTGGTTATTTCCCTCCCAGGCTGATTTTGTTTGCACCTTCTCTTCCTGGCAAAGCACCCTCTGCCCCAATACATGTGATAACAAGATATTCAGCCATTTAATTTTTATTTTCTTGGCTACCATTGAACACTGAAACTGAAGTTAACTGCTCCTTCCAACCTGTGTTTATTTAGATAATGAGGCTGCTTGCTCTTAAGAGACTCTGTCTTGGCAGTGGGAGGCCCTGGAACCTTGATCCTTGGCTGAGAAGTTCAGACCTGCCCACACTTGGCCTTGGGGCACCCTGAGCCCAGCCTTTGAGGCCTATTGTGTAGTTTTCTCACTCTCTTATTAAGGAAACAGAATCCCTGGAGCCCACCCAGAAAACGTAGCTGCAGCAGGAAATGACGGGCCACTGAAGACACCCAGCCAAGGGACCTTTCCGTGGGTCTGCTTTCTGAAGTTCATGCCCAGGTCTCTGGGAAGGGTCACTCCCTTCTGGGGTTAGGATGCTGTTTCACTGGTGTTCATTTAGAACCAATGATGATCAGTCGCTTTCTTTTCCTTTTTTTTAGGGCCACACCCACAGCACATGGAAGTTCCCTCACTAGGGGTCAAATGGGAGCTGCAGCTGCCGGCCCGATGCCATAGCCAGAGTAACATTAGATCCGAGCCACATCTGGACCAATGTCAGATCTTTAACCTGCTGAGTGAGGCCAGGGACTGAACCCACGTTCTCGTGGATACTAGCTGGGTTCTTAACTCATTGAGCCACAACAGGAACTCCTTGTTCAATTACCTTCATACCTTCCTTATAGGTTCTCTTCCACTAGGTGAGACATAAGATTGATTGATTGATTGACTGATTTTTTTTTTCCCCCCAGGGCCACACCCACAGCATATGGAAGTTCCCAGGCTAGGAATTGAATCAGAGTTGCAGCTGCCAGCCTACCCACAGTCACAGCAAAACCATATCCAAGCCACATCTGCAACCTACACCATAGTTTGTGGCAATGCCGAATCCTTAACCCACTGCGAGGCCAGGAATCGAACCCAGATCCTCATGGACACTAGTTGGGTTCATTACCACTGAGCCACCATGGGAACTCCCTAGATGAGGCAGAAGTTCTGAGGGATCTGACTTGCTAGAAGTTCTTTCAAAAGTGTCTTTGGGTTACCACCCTCCCGAAGAGACACCAGATCTATCTGTGTTTGAACCTGTGTGACCGTAAGATGTCACTTTTTGACTGATGGCATGGTCATCAGCCTTGCCACTCTTCTTTCTTACTTGATAGCCATGATGGTCAGCCTTCGGATCCGTGTCTAGGGCTGGACTGACAAGTACCAAGAACCGGGCAGCTTGAAGGCAGAATTTTGTTTCCTCCCCGTGATGGAGGCCAGAAGTCCAAGATGTCAGGAGGGCTGGCTGTTTCTGAGGCCTCTCTCCTCACCTGCAAATGGCCAGCCTCTCCCCGGGTCCTCACGCCTCTTCCCCGTGTGTGCCCGTGTCCCAATCTCCTCTTCTTCTCCCAAGGACAGCAGCCACGGGGGGCCAGGACCCGCCCACAGGACCTCAGTTTCACTTACTCCCATGCTTGAAGGCTCCCTCAACAGCCACAGCCTAAGGGACCAGGGGTTAGGAGTTCAACAAAGGAATTTTCTATTATTTTATTTTATTTTTTGTCTTTTTAGGGCCACACTCACTGCATATGGAGGTTCTCGGGCTAGAGAGTTGAATCGGAGCTACAGCTGCTGGTCTACACCACAGCCACAGCAACACAGGATCTGAGCCACATCTTTGACCTACACCACAGTTCAAGGCAACACTGGATCCTTAGCCCACTGAACGAGACCAGGGATGGAACTCGCATCCTCATGCATACTCGTCGGGTTCATTAACTGCTGAGCCATGACAGGAACTCCATAACAAAGGAATTTTAGGGACGTGATTCAGCCCATAACAGCCTTTGAGATGGCCCCCAATAGTCTCCACCTCCTGGGATTCACTCCTGGGTGCAGACCCCGCCCTCAATGAATCAGCCAGTCTGTGTGACCTATGAAGTTTAACGGAGCTGACAGACGTGGCTTCCATTTGCTCTGCTGCATCTTGGGTTCTGGAAGAGGCCAGCTGCCACTTGACAAGGACATTCAAGAGACCCACATGGGGAGAAGCAAAGCTTCCCACCACCTCCATATGAATGAACCGCCTTGCAAGTCCAGCCTTGATTATTGCAGCCCAAGCCAGCATCCTGGTGGCGACTTCTCGAGACCCCTTGAGACCCTAAGCAAACACTTCTCAACCAGGCTACCCCGGAATCCCTGCCCCACAGAAAGTGCAAGGTAATAGAGGTTCACTTTTGTTCTAAGCCACTGAGTGTTGGGGGTATTTCACTACATAGCAATAGAAAACAGATGCACATTCTGATACTTGGAAGCGGGGTGCTGAAGTAACAAAACCCTAAAACTATGAAGCTAGCTTTGGGACTGAGCAGGAGACACACGCTGAAAGGCCTTTGAGGAGGTGGTCAGTGAAAATCTAAAGGCGCTGAGGAAAAGTCCAGCATCTGTGACCTTTGCACCCTGCAGCAGGTGCATCCTCAGGGTGGAGCTTCAGGCTATTGATTTTGAGGTTAGACAGCTCCTCCTTTACCACATCGGGCCCTACAAGTATGATTTTCTGTGCATGATGACATGGGCAGGCTGGGAAGCACTGTTCAAAGCCAGGGTGTGGCATGTGACCTGCGCCTCACCATGGCTGCACCTGCCCTGACACATTCCAGATGTGACCAGCTTAGAGCATCACACACAGAACGTGGAGGCTCTGCCCACCCTCCTCCAGGCCCAGACCCCGAGGCCTTACTGAGGATGGCATGAGCACCCTCATGACCTTGGCAATGTCCAGTAAGAGCCTGGGTCTCACTAGGGGAGGTACTGGCAACCAAGCCTCGGGGGGCCCTGAGGATGCCGGGAGGAGTGTGATGACATCACACCCTGACTTGGGGGGGAGGGTGTCACATGCACATGCCTGGCTCCCACCAGGGGTGTCCCCGACTCCACCAGCACTCAGCCCTTTCCTCTTGAACTCACCCTATGTATGAAGTACGCAGAAGCAACCAGCCCTTTATAACAAACCTGGATGACAAGTTCAGAACAAAACATACTGTGGGGTGGCGTACTTAACAGCAGAAACAGCTTGTAAGGGTTAATATCTCTACTCTGTCTCAAGCTCATAAAAGTTATGAAAAAAATAAAGACGCTAACAACACCTCTAAAAAGGACAAAGGCCAGAGACATAATGTGTGCGAGCACAAATACAAAAGCACAAAAGCATGGAGAGAAGTTCAAGGTCATTAACAATCAAAGACAAGCAAATAAAAATAGAGAGAAAGGAGGAGTTCCCAGTGCGGCGCAATGGGATCAGGGGTGTATCTAGAGCACTGGGACAAGGGTTAGATCCCCAGGCTTGCACAGTGGGTTAAGGATCCTGTGTTGCTGCAGCTGCAGCGTAGGTTGCACCTGCAGCTGGGATCTGATTCCTGGCCCGGGAACTCCATATGCCTCGGGGCAGACAAAAAAATTTACATATACACACACACACACACATATGTATATACATACACATATATGCCATTTTATACCTCTTTACTTGGAAACACGAAGAAAAATCACACGCAATGCTGCCAAATTTGTAGGGAAACCCATAGTTCTATGTTGCTGCTTACGCATATAAATTGGTGTGAAAAGGTTTTGGAAAGACCTATGAAGAATTGTAGGAGTTCCCATCATGGCGCAGTGGTTAACAAATCTGACTAGGAACCATGAGGTTGCGGGTTCGATTCCTGGCCTTGCTCAGTGAGTTAAGGATCTGGTGTTGCTGTGAGCTGTGGTGTAGGTCGCAGACATGGCTCAGATCCCACATTGCTGTGGCTGTGGTGTAGGCCAGCAGCTACATCTCTGATTAGACCCCTAACCTGGGAACCTCCATATGCCATGGGTGCAGCCCTAAAAAGACAAAAAAACAAAACAAAACAAAAAAAACAATTGTAAACATGACGCTCCCCTTTTTTTGGAATAAAACTTTTGGGAGTTTATCCCAAGGAAATAATCCAGAAGAAAGCAAAGGCTACAAGCACAAGTTCATTATACATTGTTTATGATATTTAAAAAACAGAACCAATGAAATAATCTAGCCTCTAGATGGTTAAGTAAGTTATACACTGTATTCCTTCATGGAGGGAGGGATTGACTTTGTTAGGATTCTGCTGGACATGTGCAAAACCAGCCAAGACATAAAGTTAAATTCAAAAACAGAATTCAGGAGTTCCCTAATGGCCTAGTGGTTAAGGATCTCGTGTTGTCACCACTGTGGCGAGGGTTCGATCCCTGGCCTGGGAACATCTGCATGGCTCAGCCAAAAAAACAACAACAACAAAAACAAACAACCCCACAAAAACACAACAACAACAACCAGAATTCAGGAGTTCCCATTGAGGCTCAGCGGGTTATGAACCGGGCAAGTATCCATAAGGAGGTGGGTTCAATCGTTGGCCTCGTTCAATGGATTAAGGATCTGGTGTTGCTGTGGCTGCAGCGTAGGCCAGCAGCTGCAGCTCTGATTTGACCCCTAGACTGGGAACTTCCATGTGCTGCAATGTGGCCCTAAAGAGCAAAACAAACAAAAAACATAATTCAAAGGTATCTGTTTTTGAATTGCTATTATATAAAAATTGTTCTCAGCTCATACACCAGGACCTGGAAGAGATTCTTTTCATTTAATGAGAAAACTTGTGGTATTCCCGTCGTGGCTCAGTGGTTAACAAATCCGACTAGGAACCATGAGGCTGCGGGTTTGATCCCTGGCCTTGCTCAATGGGTTAAAGATCCGGCTTAGCTGTGAGCTGTGGTGTAGGTCACAGATGTGGTTCGGATCCCGCGTTGCTGTGGCTGTGGTGTAGGCCAGCCGCTACAGCTCCGATTAGACCCCTGGCCTGGGAACCTCCATATGCCGTGGGAGCGGCCCAAGAAATGGCAAAAGAAAAAAAAAAAGAAAAAGAAAATTTGTAGCTGAATCTTCTTCTTATTTCTGCTCAATAAAATTATGGCGCTTGTGCAAAACAGCAATATTCCCCATAATCATCTTTAAAAAGGACTAAAAATGCTCTCCTTGTGTATCTGATACAAAAGCCCACTCTGCTCTGCTTCCTGACTGCACACGGAGCCTGGCACGGGGCCCGCTGGGGAGGGGGCACCCAGACCATGAGCATGGGGTGTGGCACCCAACTTCAGCTCCTACGCCAGAGGAAAAGCACACACTTGACCCTCCAGAGGCCCACGGTGAGACCCGATCACGCGCCTTTAGGCAATCATCCTCCGAAACGCGTGCCAGGTTCCAGGGTTAAAAATAAACAGCCCGCCTCCCTCTTCAAAGAGATGCGGCTGAGCTGCAGTAATAACTGGAAAGCGAGAGCAGAGATCACAGACTGGCGGCCCCGGGACCGGATGCAGCCTGGAGGCATGTTTTGCTTGGCTCACGTTGTGTTTTAAAAGTTGGAAAATTTCACATTAAGAAAAAATGTCGGATTTCCAGCATCTCACGAGAGGGTGGAAGCTGTGACTATACCAGGCTCGCAACCATCTACCTGACCGAGGCCAGTGGGGCTGCCTCACTTAGGAAGCGGGGGTGGTTCTGATTCATTCATGGGACTCAAGGTTCACACGGGTGCCTCCTCTATGCCAGCCAGGTCCTGCTCTGCTTGCTGGAAGTTTAGGAGGAAAGAGACCACCATTGCTTCTGTAGTGTTTACCTTCTCCTGGGGAGAGAGACCATAGCCAATAAGCAGCTATTTCCATGTTACGGAGACAATCAAATAGGAGGACAGCTTGGGAGGAACAGCAGGGACAAGGTGACATGCTGGCACAGCACCTGGGAAAACCTCTCTGAGATGATGTCTGCGTTGATTCTTTTTTCTTTTCTTTTCTTTTCTTTTTCCAACCCGCAGCATGTGAAGTTCCCAGGCCAAGGATCAGATTCAAGCTACAGTCACGACCTAAGCCGCAGCAATGCTGCATCCTTAACCTTCTGCACTGGGCCAGGGATCGAACCTGCATCCCAGCACTCCCAAGATGCCGCTGATCCCGTTGTGCAACAGCAGGAACTCCTGAGTTGATTCTTTTTTTTTTTTTGGTCTTTTTTTTGTCTTTTCAGGGCTGCACCTGAAGCACATGGAGGTTCCCAGGCTCGGGGTCAAATCAGAGCTGTAGCCGCTGGCCTACACCGTAGCCACAGCAAAGCGGGATCTGAGCCACATCTGCATCCTACACCACAGCTCACAGAAACGCCAGATCCTTAACCCACTGGGTGAGGTCAGGGATCGAACCCACATCCTCATGGATACTAGTCGGGTTCGTTAACCACTGAGCCACGATAGGAACTCCCTGAGTTGATTCTTAAAGGATGAGACAGAGCCAGCCACACCAAGTTGTGGGGTGAGAACATTCCAGGCTCAAGGAGGAGCTTGTGCAAAGGCCCTGGGGTATAAATGTGCAGAGTGCTCCAGAGGTACTGAAGGAAGGAGGGGGGTGGCAGGATTTATTCTAACTCCAGTGGGCAGAGGGGGAGGGCTTTAAGTTGAGGGTGGGGTGGGATGTGATCTGATCTGATTTAAATAAAAACCCCTCTGATGGCTAAGTGAGGAGGGGACCCACGGAGGGAACAGAATCGAGGAGAAGGGAGGTGGGAGACCAGTCAGCAGGCAGCCAGGATGGTCCAGGTGAGAGAAGCTCAGGGTGGGCTGGGAGCAAATGTGCTGGAGTCAGGATGCTGGGTGGGGGGAGAGCCTACAGGACTGGCAGAGGCAGTGGATGGGAGACAGGAGGTCAAAAGAGGGTGCTGTTTAGAGGGGGTAAGATTAAAGTGTGTCTACCCCAAAGGGAAAACTGATGATTTTGTGGGGTGAACCTGCCAAGTGAAGTTTTTTTTTTTTTTTTTGTCTCTTTTCTAGGGCCGCACCCACAGCATATGGAGGTTCCCAGGCTAAGGGTCGAATCGGAGCTGTAGCTGCCAGCCTACACCACAGCCACAGCAATGCCAGATCCCAGCCGTGTCTGCAACCTACACTACAGCTCACAGCAACGTTGGATCCTTAACCCACTGAGCGAGGCCAGGGATCGAACCCGCAACCTCATGGTCCCTAGTCGGATTCGTTTCCGAAGCGCCACGACGGGAACTCCCCAAGTGCAGTTTTAAGCCTTCACGTCCAGCTGACCTGGGCCAAGGAGTGGACTGTTTCTTAGCCTTTGGTTAGACGAAGAGGATTCATCAGCACAGGCAGCCTGTGGTTCATATCTCTGCACACGAGGTGAATGGGCATTCAAGATGCTGAGATGAAGGGGTTCACTTGAGGACCCTCTCGTTTTCCCTTTGAGCCCCTGTGCCCTGCAGAGCTCAGGGCCAGAGAGCTTCCAGCATGTGGACGGCAGTTCGTGAATGCAGGGAAGTGCCTGATCCTCAGCCTCATGGGTCCTCAAGGGACAGTGGGCAGAGGGGCGGGCAGGCTGCTTTTGCCCTGCAACTTGGCCAGGATTCAAGCTTTTAAATCAGGATTGCCAAGCAAAGGGCCCGGTCTTCCATGCACAGACCTTTCCCGAGTCAACAAGGCTTATTTATGGCATCAGAACAGCCTGGTGACCTGAGGATTTCTCGAACTCTCTATGGAAACCTGTCTTTCAGCCATGGCATCTGCTAATGTTTTCTTTGGCTAATGACTTTCCCTTTAAACCTAACTCCCGGAGTTCCTGTTGTGGCTCAGTGGGTTAAGAACATGACGTAGTGTCCATGAGGATGTGGGTTCAATCCCTGGCCTTGATCAGTGGGTTAAGGACCTGGCATTGCTGCAAGTAACGTCGGTCACACATGCAGGTTGGATCTGGTGTTGCTGTGGCCGCAGCTCTGATTCAACCCCTAGCCCAGGAACTTCCATATGCTATGGGGGGGGTGGGGACTAACTCCCATCCAATTTCCCAGTAACCTCAGACAGTGACCTACACATCGAATGGCTGTTGGTCATTCAGCCTACAAACAGATCAGATCTACCCACTTGGCTGACCAATGTCTGCTCAAAAGATCCTCCGAAATAGAAGTTATTTTTGGCTGTCTCCCAAAACACACGTGGCTAAGCTAGACTCAGGGAGCCCGAGAAATAGGGTGCCACACCCTGATATTAAGAAGCGTGGTCCCTCTCTGTAGAAAGAGGTCAGAACATCAACGATGCCTTGTCCAGCTAAGCAAACCAGATAACACAAGGAGTCCCGCAGGATGTTCAGGAGAAGAGTGATCGGATCCGCCTCTTAGAAGGCTGCCTCCAGCCACTGCAGGGAGAAAGTGTGTCTAAGGACAGGGGCACACCGGTGATGACCCGGCAATGGTCCCTTGACCTAACGCAGCTGCAGGAACAAGGGAGGAGGGAGTGGAGACATTCTGAGCATGCAGATGTTACACGAGAGGGAGAATGGCGCTTCCAAACTCACAGGTCACTGGCTGGAGCACTGGAAAGGGATGGGCAGCAGGAACCACCCTTGCAAGTGCCTCTCTCCCCACATGGCAGCCAAGCTTATTAAGACGGGAGCTAATTAAGAGCAGCTGGATGCCTGCTTCTGCGGTCTGCCTGAGCTGCCCTTCAGACATCCCTCCAGCATGCTGATGGAAGAACTTTCCTTCCTTGAATGCTGGGGCGAGGAGTCTTGGGGATGCATGACACCGGTTCCTTGGGAAGTGGTTCTCTCTCTAGCATTTTTTTTTTTTTTGTCTTTTTAGGGCTGCACCCTCAGCATAGCGAAGTTCCCAGGCTAGGGGTCAAAATGGTATGCCAGTCTATACCACAGCCATAGCAACATGGGATCTGAGCCATGTCTGCAACCTACACCATAGCTTGCAGGAGTGCTGGATCCTTAACCTATTGAGCAGAGGCAGGGATCAAAAACCCACATCCTCATGGACACTAGTCAGGTTCATTACCACTGAGCCACAAGGGGAACTCCTCTCTCTCTAGTCTTGTCTGAGAGTTTGCCTATGTAGCTGGGTCACTTTATGCTACTTTTTTTTGCTCTCTAGATCCAAGAGATTACTTAACACATGAACTTCTTGTTAAAGGCAATGTTTAATTTCACATGGGATTCACAGATCAATTGTAGCAATTTAGCCCATTAAAGAGCTCACTACAGACTGGATGAATAAAGCATAACTTCTTGGGCTGTTTCATAAATGAGTCTGCTCTCTCTGGTAATATGGCAGGTGGAGGTCAGGCGGTTTCACCACCGCAGATTAGGGTGTGCGATGGTTAATTTCATATGTCATTGTGGCTAGGCTACAGTGCCCAGAGGTTTGGTGAGACACCAGTCTAGATGTTGTGAAGCTATTTACTAACATGAGACATAGAAAACAAACTTACGGTCACCAAAGAGGAAGAAGGGGAGGGAAAAATTAGGAATGTGGGATTAACAGATACACACTACTATATATACAAGAGATAAGCAACAAGGACCCGGAATTAGCACAGGGAATTATATTCAGTATCTTGTGATAACCCATAATGGAAAAGAGTCTGAAAAAAATATATGTGTATGTATAACTGAATCACTTTGCCATACACCTAAAACACTGTAAATCAACTGTACTTCAACTTAAAAAAAAAAAGATACGACCCACATTCAATCAGTAGACTTTTTTTTTGCTTTTTATGGCTGCACCCACAGCATATGGAGGTTCCTAGGCTAGGGGTCAAATTGGAGCTGCAGCTGCTGGCCTACACTTCAGCCACAGCAATGCAGGATCCGAGCCATGTCTGTGACTTCCACCACAGCTCACGGCAACACCAGATCCATAGCCCATGGAGCAAGGCCAGGGATCGAACCTGCAACCGCATGGTTACTAGTCAGATTCATTTCTGCTGCGCCACAACGGGAAGTCCTCCATCAGCAGGTGCTGAGCAAAGCAGAGCATCCTCCATAACGAGAACGGACCTCAACCAATCCATGGAAGGCCTTAAAGCAAAGACAGGTTCTCTGCAAAAGGGCTTTTTCTCTAGGCTGCAACAGAGAACTTCTGCCAGGGTTTCCAGCCTGGTGTCCTATGGCATTCAGACTTAAGACTGAACATCAACGCTTACCAGAGTTTTCAGACTGCCAGCTTGTCCCATGGATTTCAAACCTGCCAGCCCCCATAATTGTGTGAGCCAATTCTTTAAAATCCGTCTCTCTTTCTATACATGGAAAAAGTGTGTGTGTATATCTATCTATCTATCTATCTATCTATCTATCTATCTATCTATCTATCTATCTTCTTGGTTCTGTTTCTCTGGAGAACCCTGACTAATAATAATACAGGGTGGAGTTCCCATCACGGCTCAGTGGTTAATGAATCCGACTAGGAACCATGAGGTTGTGGGTTTGATCCCTGGCCTCCCTCAGTGGGTTAAGGATCTGGCATTGCCGTGAGCTCGGTGTAGGTTGCAGACACGGCTGGGATCTGGCATTGCTGTGGCTCCGGCGTAGGGTGGCAGCTACAGCTCTGATTAGACCCCTAGCCTGGGAACCTCCATATGCTGCGGGAGCGGCCCTAGAAAAGGCAAAAAGACAAAATAACACTACTACTACTAATAATACAGGGTGACTCTGAAGGGTGGCGTTTTCGGGCATATCCTGGCCATCATCTCTTGGCTCCAAACTGCAGGCTTCTAAGAAGAACAACTCCCTGAGCTCTTCTTAACCCATGCCATAGCTTTAGGGACCTTCTTTCCATTCAGCCACCTTCCCCAGGTATCTGCAGCCTCTCCTCCCCCGAGTCTCTGCTCAGCACGCCCATCGCTCCATACGACTGTGCCTTCCTTCCCTCCCTTCCCCATGCGCTTTTCTCTGGATGCGTATCTGCACCTGCAATGCGATATTAGCTCAGTTATTATCCGCTTTCTCATTGCCTCCTCATCCACTGCTGGAAGGTCAGCTCCACATGGACTCTGTGTTGGTCACTGAGCAACATACCTAGAATGGGCCCTGCAAACAGCAGGCACTCAATAACTACTCAGCATAGATTAACAACAACAGATGGATTTTTTTTTTTTTTTGGCACATCTGTGGCAAGCAGAAGTTCCTGGAGCCAGGGATAGAACCCACACCAGAGCAGTAACCTGAGCCACAGCAGAGACGACGCTGAATCCTTAAACCACTGAGCCACCAGGGAACTCCTACAGGATTTGGGGATACGGGGCAGAAGGAGGCAGGACCCTGATATGGGTGGTTGTCCCCTGCCCTTGACTTTCCTTCTGATCCAGGTCCCAGCCATCGCGTGACCTCTTTCCTGGGGGAGCCAGAGACCTAATCTCTCCAACAGCATCCTGATAACAGTCACATAAAAACACGTACCGAAGGGGGGGAGCCGCCCAGCTTCTGAGGAGCAGACATCCCTCTCCTGGGTCCTCCGGCCGTAGGTCGCAGAGTAGATGTTGAGATACTTGGATTCGTGGCAGTGCAGTTTCAGCTCGTGGTCTTCACACACAGTTTTGTTTTTCAGTTCATCTGAAGCAGAAACAAAAATCGGCGGCACCATCAGCTTCCCTCAGGAGGAATCAGCGGGCACGCCCCCATCCTGGACCCGACCCATCCCCATGGGGCTTGCCCCCCACCTCCCAGAGAAGGAGACAGGATGGTCCTGCCTGCCACGGGCTCTCTGACCCTAGCATCTCTCTGCAGGAGGCGGGTGGAAACAATCTGTGGACAAGTGCAAAGACCCTGGAATTACACTAAGGACCAAACGGAGGAGGAGAGATGCTCAGATGAAGATGGCTGGGCTCGCTGGGCTAGGTCCTGGGACGGACCTGGCCACCGAGGAAGTTCCTTTCTCTCCCCACTTGAGGTCACACATTCCATAATTGAAAGGAGCCTTTTCTCAAGTGTCATCTTGGGACGCACACAGGTAAAGACCAGGAATTACCAAGAGAAGATGAACCTCAGAGAGAGTCCAGCTAAACCTCATCACCCAACTTCATAATGTTCCGGCCACCCATTTGTATATTTACACAGAGAGAAATGATAGGAAAGTAATTTATTTCCTTTCGGGGGGGGGGGGGGGGGGAAACAAAACAAAATAAAACAAGGCACCATGTCTGTGAAGGACCCCTCTTTGGAGAAGTGTGAAAAGCTGGCCCTAAGTCAGGCGATCCAGGAAGAACCAGCACCTGGGCTGTCATGTGTCCTGGGACAGGAAGATTCCAGCCAGCTCATAGCATATTCCCTAAGTATTTAGGGAAAGTTTATTTGTTTAATCCATGTACCACAGTGAAATTTCCCTTTGAAACGTCATAAAGAATTGACATTATACATGCACCCTGAGGAAAATATAGTTTACTGGGTTTGGGGGGTCTGCTTTTGTTTAATTTCATTTTTATGGCAGCACCCATGGCATATGGAAGTTCCCAGGCTAGGGACTGAATCCGAGCCACAGCTGCAGCAATGCCAGATCCTTTAACCCACCAGGCCAGGGATTGAACCTTCGCTTCCACAGGCACCTGAGCTGCTGCAGTCGGATTTTTTTTTTTTTTTTTTGTCTTTTTAGGGCCACACCTGCAGCATATGGAAGTTCAGAGGCTAGGGATCGAATCAGAGCTGTAGCTGCCAGCCTACACCACGGCCACTGCAACTCAGAATCTGAGTCATGTCTGCGACCTACACCACAGCTCACAGCAACACCGAATCCTTAACCCACTGAGCGAGGCCCGGGATCAAACCCGTAGCCTCTTGGATACTAGTGGGGTTCATAACCCTCTGAGCCACAACGGGAACTCCCTCCACTCATATTTTAGTTCCACTTTTCTTTCCTGGATTGGAGGTGCAGGCTGATCCCTTACACAAAAGTAGTCTAATTGTCATTCGAGGTCCATTAATAGGTCATAAAATTTATTTCATGAGTTGTGACCAGGATTTTTTAAAAAATAAAGAATAGCTTGGAAAACATCAAACTACCTCACACAAAATAAGGATACATACTTTTTATAACTGAAAAGATTTTTTTTTTCAGTTGTGTGTATGTTATGTTGGGCCAAAACGTAAAATGTTTTTTTTACTCTGGGTTGCAATCCAACCAGTTTGAGGAGTTCCCGCTGTGGCTCAGTAATAATGAATCTGACTAGTATCCATGAGGATTCGATCCCTGGCCTCGCTCAGTGGGTTAAGGATCCAGCATTGCTGGAAGCTGGAAGGTGTAGGCCGGCAGCTACAGCTCTGATTCAACTCCTAGCCTAGGAACTTCCAGATGCTGAGGGTGCAGCCCTAAACAAACAAACAAACAAACAAACAAAAACAGTTTGAAATTCCCTGAAGAAGAAATTATGAGTGGTAAACACCAAGGCAAAGGTGGCTGGTGGGACCTTCAGATCTTGGACTTGCTGATGCTTAAATCTCACACTTAAAATATACGAGGAGTTCCCATAGCGGCGCAGTGGAAACGAATCGACTGGGAACCATGAGGTCAAGGATCCCGCGTTGCTGTGAGCCGTGGTGTAGGTCACAGACGCAGCTCGGATCCCATGTTGCTGTGGCTGTGGTGTAGGCCAGCGGCTACAGCTCCGATTAGACCCCTAGCCTGGGAACCTCCATATGCTGCGAGTGCAGCCGTAAAAAGACCAAAAAAAAAAAAAGTAAGAAAATAATTTCCAAATGTAAACTCCATCTTTTGGTAACTTATAAATCCTCATGCCTTCTCCCTAAAAACAGAGGAGCAGCAGGGAGGCCAAACCTACACCACAGCTCACGGCAACGCCGGATTGTTAACCCACTGAGCAAGGGCAGGGACTGAACCCGCAACCTCATGGTTCCTAGCCGGATTCGTTAACCACTGCGCCACGACAGGAACTCCAAGGCCAAACTTTTGAACTGCAGGAGAGAGTTTTCAGATCTCAAGATGATCATCAGCTCTGGGGCCGGAAAACTTTGGCAACGTTTCTTTCAAACCTGACGGTGGGAAGATTCATTAACGAAAGACGCAGGGCAGAAACCCACTGAGAGATGCTCACCGACTCCCCCTCCTCTCTAGCCTGTGAACACACCTGAAGAAGCCTCAGAGGAGGGCAAGGTGAAAGATGACTCAGCAAATGTTTAGGATGCCCTTGACCCGCTAACTGGAATCTTAACAGTTTAAACTTAGAGCCAAGAAAAGCTTTGTTTTCTTTTGCTAAATAAAAAGAACACTGAGTCTGACCTTGACATAGGCGGGTTTGATTTCGGTGAGTCATATCCGCACGGGTATGGGGTTTTTTTTTTTCAGTGCTTTTGATGACTAAACACTAAATCCCACCAACACCGAAATACTGCCTGACTTCAAAGGTCCAGCATGAACGACGGCCTTTGATGGAGAACAGAGGGCCTGGGTAGACACACCAAAAGAGCTCCAGCGCCCTTCCAACGAGAAGAATACCAAAAATGTTAAGAATGCCCTCCATTGGCAGAGCTCACCAAAAAGGAGGGGGAGAAGGCAGGACAGAAAAACCAAGCCTTATCTCAGTCAACCGGAAACTTCTGAACAGGAATGGTTTCTTTCCTTCTTATCAGAATTTTTAAAAATAAGAAGAGTTTTGCTTTGTTTTTGTTTTTTTTTTTTTGTCTTTTTGCTATTTCTTGGGCTGCTCTTTTTTGTCTTTTTGCTATTTCTTGGGCCGCTCCCGCAGCATATGGAGGTTCCCAGGCTAGGGGTTGAAATCGGAGCTATAGCCTCCGGCCTACGCCAGAGCCACAGCAACTCGGGATCCGAGCCGCGTCTGCAACCTACACCACAGCTCACGGCAACGCCGGATCGTTAACCCACTGAGCTAGGGCAGGGAGTGAACCCGCAACCTCATGGTTCCTAGTCGGATTCGTTAACCACTGTGCCACGACGGGAACTCCTGTTTTGTTTTTTAAAGGCATGTCATGAAATGCATTCAGTAGCTCCCATCTGACTGATCAAGAACCATTCTTTACAGGTAGCCGTGGTCCAGCCAAACGCAGCCAGAGTAACACAACACTCCCCCGTAAGGCCTCCAGTGATCCCTGTCCCCAGATCACAGGCAAAGCATCTCCTGGAATGGAGGCACCTGTGTCATAGTCTTTGCTTGGGGGTTACTGCGGTATGATGTTGAGTTGATCGGTTCCTTGGGAAGGTACTAATTCACTGTCACTTAAGAGTAACTTTTCTTTTCTTTCTTTCTTTCTTTCTTTCTTTCTTTCTTTCTTTCTTTCTTTCTTTCTTTCTTTCTTTCTTTCTTTCCTCCTTCCTTCCTTCCTTCCTTCCTTCCTTCCTTCCTTCCTTCCTTCCTTCCTTCCTTCCTTCCTTCCTTCCTTTCTTTCTTTCTTTCTTTCTTTCTTTCTTTCTTTCTTTCTTTCTTTCTTTCTTTCTTTTCTTATCTTTTGTCCTTTCAGGGCCTCACTCATGGCATATAGAGGTTCCCAGGCTAGGGGTCTAATTGGAGCTCTAGCCACCAGCCTACATCAGAGCTACAGCAACACCAGATCCAAGCCACGTCCGTGACCTACACCACAGCTCACAGCAATGCTGGATCCTTAACCCACTGAGTAAGGCCAGGGATCGAACCCACAACCTCATGGTTCCCAGTTGGATTCATTTCTGCAGTGCCACAACGGGAACTCCAAGAAGGACATTTCTAAGGAAAATCACGGACATGGAGATCAGACTTGTGGTTGCCAAGGGGGAGGGGGAGGGGGCGGGATGGACTGGGAATTTGGGGTTAACAGATGCAAGCTATTGCATCTGGAATGGATAAGCAATGAGATCCTGCTGTATAGCCCTGGGAACTATATCTAGTCACTTATGATGGAGCATGATAATGTGAGAAAAAAGAATGTATACATGTATGTGTACCTGGGTCACCTTGCTGTGCAGTAGAAAATGGACAGAACACTGTAAACCAGCTATAATGGAAAAAATAAAAATCATTATCAAATTAAAAAAACAAGTGACATTTCTAGGTTCTAAGAACAAGGGGACTCTTAACCTCATTGCTGCTTTTCTTAGAGAAGCTAGAATTTGTTTTAGAGCTGAGTCAGAGTGCTCAACTGTCTCGATTAGAAAAGGGATGGACAGCCTTCCAGAAAGGAGGCGCCAGTACCCCTGTGGGTTTGGAACCATGACTCTGCTTGAAGGACAAGAGCAACAAATTCTCTGTGCTAATTAAAGGACTATGTGTGTGATTCAATCCTCTTTAATAACACACAGGAGTTCCTGCGGTGGCTCAGCGGATTAAGAACCCAACTAGTCTCTGTGAGGGTGCAGGTTCGATCCCTGGCCTCACTCAGGGGGTTAAGGATCCGGCCTTGCTGCCAGCTGTGGCATAGGTCGCAGATGCGGCTTGGATCCCGAGTTGCTGTGGCTGTGCTGTAGGCTAAGCAGCTGCAGCTCTGATTCAGTCCCTAGCCTGGGGACCTCCATATGCCAAGGGTGTGGCCCTAAAAGGAAGAAAAAAAATGCACAGATGTTTCTGCACATCAGCAGTGGCCTTTTGAAGACGGGTGGAGGGAGTGATCTGCCCTGATGAAAATATGTTATTCCCGACATTACTTACGACTGCCAGTGCCTGGCAATGATAATGTGCAGACACATTTAGTTACTTTTATTGTGTTTTTAATTGGGTTTGTATTGTGTTTTACTGTGCACTCAGCTGACAGTGTATGCCGCTATTGCCCGCACCCAGGGCAGACCACAGCCCTTTCAACCCATCCGTTGGAATTTATCACTGCCTTCAATCATTCACGTCTTTTTTTTTTTTTTTTTCCTTTATAGGGTCACACCCATGGCATATGGAAGTTCTCAAGGTAGGGGTTGAGTTGGATCGACAGCTGCTGGCCTGTACCACAGTCACAACAACATCAGATCCGAGGCATGTCTGTGACCTACACTGTGGCTCAGGACAAAGCCGGATCCTTTACCCACTGAGTGAGGCCAGGGATCGAACCTGCGACCTCATGGATACGAGGGTTCATTACTGCTGAGCCACAACAGGATCTGAACATTCAGATCTTCAACAAGAACTACTTTAATTTGCCTATTGGAATAAGAACTACCAGTTGCTGAGCCTGTGCTAAGCATTTTACCTAGAGCATGGTATTCTTAGAGTCTTTACAACAGACCTATGCAGAAAGCGTATTATCTTCATTTCGTAATTGAGTTATGGGGCCTCGGACGGTTCCCAAGGTCACACAGCAGCTATACAACAGACAGGACTATGAACACAGAGCTGTTTAAATTCAAAGCCTTGCTGAAACTAAAAATCTCCAAAGGGATGAGATTTAGGGAGGAGATGAAGCATGGCACAAGGTCAGGGGAAAGAAGGTTCTAGTGAGAATTTTCTGGTAAAACACTTTCCAAAAAACAAACATAAAAGCAAGCCCTGTAGCCTTTGCCAATTTCCCTGGTGTAAATACTTCTTCCCTGGCAGATTTCAGGGCACACAGGCAGGGGTGGGAAGAGATGGGTGTGCCTGGCTCTCGCTGTAACCGCTGGGTCCACGCATTCCTGGTGCTGCAGGGGGGCCTTTGGACAATCAGAGTGTCACGCAGGGGCTGGAACTGGGGTGATGGAGGAGTGCCTGAGGTGAGAGGACGGCAGAAAAAGAGGCAGGATGGCGTGGGGACAACCTCACTTCCACCTCTATTTCAGAGCAGCAATAGGAGCTGCCTCCCAAATTGCAGTGCCTCGGGCCACCCATGTCCCGGTCACAAGAGGGGCTCTGGTCTGAATGTCTGTGTCACTGTAAAATGCATATGCTGAAATCCTAATGCTCGCCTGATGGTTTTAGGGAGGTGGGACCTTTGGGAGGCACTTAGGTCACAAGGGTGCAGCCCTTGAATGGGATTCATACATTTAGAAAAGAAACCCTAGAGAGATTCCTTTTGCCCCTCTGCCAAGTGTCGTCGGAGTAAAAAGACAGCCGTCTATAGGGAAACGGGCCCTTGGCAGAGACCGCATCCATCGGCACCTTGAGCCCAGCCTTCTCAGCTCCCGGAATTGAGAGAAATAAATTTCCGTTGATGAGAAGCCACCTAATTTGTGGCATTTTGTTATAGCAGCTCAAATAGATGCAGATACAAGGGCTCTGCCCCTCTTCATCTGTTATACCCGGGGCAGCCAGAAGGGGCTTTGTGATGCTACCCAGGGCCCTTCCTGCTTAAATGCTACCCTACAGGCAGGCTCCGCCCCCTTCCCTGGCTGTCAGGGGCCCTGGATCCTGCTCCAGCTCTCTGCCTGGTGCTCCTTTTTGCTCCCTCCAGCCCCGTGCACCCTCCAGCTGCAGCTTCTCTAAGAAGTGATCTTTCTGTGCCCTGACCTCACCCCTGCAGTTCATCACAATCTGCCAGGAAAGCCCTCCCTGAACCCGGGCCAAGGTCAAGCCCTCCTCTGAGCTTCTGGCTTAGTACCACGGGCCCAGGGGCCTTCTTCCAATGTTTTCTGGGACAGATAACAGTCTTTCTGGAGAAAGGTGATATTTAGTCTAGAATCTAAAGGATGAGAAGCAACCTGCTGGGTGAAGATGTTAGGATGGAATTCCCGTTGTGGCTCAGTGGTTATCAAACTAGACTAGGAACCATGAGGTTGTGGGTTCCATCCCTAACCTCACTCAGTGGGTTAAGGATCCGGCGTTGCCGTGAACTGTGGTGTAGGTCGCAGATGAAGCTTGGATCCCACGTTGCTGTGGCTGTGGTGTAGGCCAGCAGCTGCAGCTCCGGTTGGACCCCTAGCCTGGGAACCTCCATATGCCTCAGGTGCAGCCCTAAAAAGACAACAGACAAAAAGAGAAACAAAAAAAAAAAGGTGTTAGGAAACACTCGCTGGATGAAGGGACACTGGAAATGTCCAAGGCAGAGCCACCATCCAGGAATCCTCCCCAAGATGTGAGTTTGCACAGCCAAAACCCGGTCCACGCCTGTGCACAGCAAGTGCTTAATAAGTGTTTGCTGAAATGAAATTAGCAAATGGCCCTAACTGCCCCACACAGAAACGAAGCAGTCCTGGCACTGGCTTATCCAGGTCTTGCCAATTTCGCAAGGGCCTTTTCACTTCTTCGCGAGGCTAGTCCTGCCCAGCTTTTTATTATGAAAAATTTCTAACATACAGAAAAGGAGAGACTGTGGCAGTACATGGACAGAAGAGAAAAAGAAGGCAAAGCTAAGGCGGTCAAGGGTGAGGCCAAGGGCATGGCCAAAGACACAGCCAGGGCATGGCCATTTCAGAGATTTAGCCGTGGCGGGATGTCACTAAGAACACGGGGATCTTCCTGAGAAGTGATTTTCCTGAGTCTCTTGAGTGGGGCTGGAGTTGGTGAGAATTCCTGGGAAGTGGGGGTGGGGGCAGGGACGGGGGTGGGAGGGTTGGGGAGGGGGGGTGAGCCTGTTCTGCAACGTTTGGGCCTCCTTGCGGGGGGGTTTGTGATTGTGTACGTGTGTGACTACATGCAGACCATGTGTACCTGTATAATAGTGCGTGTGGATGTGATAGCACGCGTGCGTGAGAGTCAATGTGTGTGCGCTGTGTGTGAGAGTGCGCATGCGAGTGTATGTGTGAGTTGGAGTGTGTGTTTGAATGCATTGTCTGGGCCAAGCCACAGGGCGGTTCCGAAGCATCTGGGCCCTAGCAAGGAAGGATTTGAGACAGAAGCCTGAATGTTTGTCGAAAGGATCCAGGGTGCCTCCGCAGATGTGTTCCTGAGACCATTCCATGTGCATCGCCAACCTGTTACCCACCATGGAACCCAGGTCACCAGCGTCTTGGGAGATGCCGGGCCCCAGAGGCAGAAACCAAATGCAAAAACAACAACAACAACAACAACAACAACAACAAAACCCAAGAACAGGAGTTCCCGCTGTGGCCCAGCAGAAATGAATCTGACTAGTATCCATAAAGATGCGGGTTCGATCCCTGGCCTCGTTCAGTGGGTTAAGGATCCGGCGTTGCTGTGAGCTCTGGTGTAGGTCACAGATGCAGTTTGGATCCAAGTTGCTGTGGCTGTGGTGCAGGCCAGCAGTTATAGCTCTGATTCGACTCCTAGCCCGGGAAACTCCATATGCTGTGGGGGTGGCCCTAGAAAACAAAGCAAAAAACAGACAGACAGACAGACAAACCCCTGAGAACAGAATACAAACAAAATGCAAAAAAACTCTAATGAGAACAGTTGCATTAGGGTGGCAGTGCAAAATTTTAAAAATTATTATCTCAATCTACTCAATATTCTATAAAAGCTATATGGGAAAAGAATCTGAAAAAGAATGGCTATATGTATATGTACGACTGATTCACTCTATGGACACCTGAAACTGACACAACGTTGTAAGCCAACTAACTATACTCCAATAAAAAATTTTTAAACATTTATTATCCCTTATGTTTGTCTAAATGTCATTCCTATACCATTGCTGTCTTTTCAACAAGTTTTTCAAGTATTACCAGGAACCTGTAATTACCTACGGCCTCTCTTAGGCAGATCCCTTACGCCTAGAGGTGCGACCTACTAACTGAAGGGCGATTCTGGGTTGACCGCAAAACCAGGGTGCATTAGAAATGACAAAAGTCAGTAGAGAAAAGGGCAAGAATCAGAATAGAAGCGGATGCTCCAGCCAAGTCCACTTCCTCTTTCTTTCTCCTTAGGAAAGGATGCTGCTTCAGGACCTCCCCGCTCAAGATGAAAGTGGAAAGAAGCAGGTTCTTAAAGATCTGGAAACCTGAGCTCAGGTGGCAGCTGTGCCCCCGACCCCCTCAGAAGAGCAAGCCGCCCCTCAGCTGGGAGGGAGCCCTGTGACAAGCCTTCCTCTCCAAAGGAGAGCCAGCACCTCTTACTGCGGAAACCCTATTGCAGCCTCCTGCCACCCTGGTACCTTCGGCATCCATACAACTGAGTTTTACATATTAGGAAGGACTTTTTTTTCCCCTTTTTTGGCTGCCCTGCAACATATGGAGCTCCCGGGCCAGAGATAAGATCCAAGCCGTAGTTGTGACCTAAGCTGCAGCTGTGGCAATGCTGGATCCTTAACCCACTGTGCCGGGCTGGGGATTGAACCTGCATCCCAGGGTTCCCAAGACACCACCAACCACATTGCTCCACAGTAGGAACCCCTGGATTTTTTTTTTTTTTTAATTCAGGGATTTGTAAGAATGCACACAAGTAAGTGCACACACACGTGCATACACACACACACACACACACACACACACATAAACACACAAATTGAAAAGCCACATGGAATGAGGCCCAGCATTCCTGTTAAGAGTTTCAAAGTTGGACAAATGTCAACTGGTGGAGCATTTTCGTCCAGGGTGTGAATGAAACAGGGAGCCCACACCCCCACACATTGTCCCCCTCGGAAGTTACTTACTAGGTTGGCATTTAAAGGAGACCAGGAGGTATTTACTGCTTCCTGGACAAAGGTCAGGTCCAAACACACGGCTATTGACCAGGAGATGGCAGGCCCGCTGGTTCTGGCATTCATCCAGCACCTTCTAAAACAAGGGGGTAGAAAAAGGGACAGACTTAAAAACCACACACTGTCTGTGAGACCCCATACCTGGGCAGCTCTGGGCTCTGAGCGGGAAGGGCACGTGCCAGTCTGGCCCGGGACTCACATTTTAAAACCTTCATGCTGGTACCGGCTGCCTCTAAAAACAGAAGCACAGGCACGTGGCTGAGCTGGTGGGCTCCCTGCCTCCAACTCCCTGTCTCCCCCTCCTCCTAGAGGAAGAACCCTGCTCCAACAGACTGGGCCCCCAGCAGAAAAGCAGCCTCCAATTTGCCTCACCCAACATCACTGCTGACAGTTTTGGCAAAAGCGCCCCCTCAAGTAGGTTCCCAGGGTGGGGAGCAGAATCGGGGTACCAGGGATGAACCAGAAGGTCCTTGGAGGTCCCCTTCCAGGAGGGAACCCTGGTTTTATAGCTGAGCATGAGGGGGATCAGGAATTGTAACCATAGCTTCTCATCCTTAGAAATGCCCCAACCCGGCCATGGCAGTGCTCAGCTTTTGGGGGACCCCTTGAAGACCCAAACCCAAACCCAGGCCAACAAATGAAAATTTAAAAGCTGATTCCCACCCTCGCCAACCTCAAGGGCACAGACCCACTTCTCCCCAGTGGAGCGATTTTCTTAGTGGAATACTCAGGCTTTCCGTTGAGCATTTTGCTTAAAACCTTTCCTTCAAATCTCTCCTGACCTTTTCCAGGCAGATCACACCTTTGTGAGCGAGTGTGCTCTGTGCAAGCTCGTGGAACACCCAACACTGGGTTGTGGGTGACCACTGCTGCCCTCTTAGCTCCCAAATAGATCGGGCCCTGCCCACAACAAACAAAGAGGTTCTCCTCTTGGTTTTGGTAAGAAGGACACTAAGTACAGTAAAAATGTTCCCAAGAATTTAGTTATTCCTGCTGGACTGAATTTAATGCAGATTCATGAAACTGAGTCGCCATGTTCTCATAGTAGCTCATGGAACATCTCCATGAAAGATACTGGCCCTACCAGGCGTCCCCCATCACCTCAGAAGCCCTGCAGATAAGCATAAAATCAGGAAAAATGCACAGGGAAACCCAGAGGACCCAGGTGATGATGCATATTCTCGTGGCTGAGAGTAGCATGAAATAACACAGCTCTTGGATGGATCCCTGTTTTGCAACCACAGAATGAGTCCCAAGGCAGAGCTCCCTCCAGACTGTATTACAGCTGGAAAATGCGGTTGGGGCTTCCTGTAGCCACGTAGCCATGGGCTAGGTCAGGTGAACTGCTCCTGTGCAGACATCAACCTGCTCTCTTCTTCCTTAAGCAACAGCCCTCTGAGGAAGCACCTTGCCTCAGTTCCCAAAAGCAGGTCAAAAGACACAAAGTAAAGAATCTCTTGATTTCTAGATGAAAGAGCAGCGCCCAGAGATGTTTCTGGCAAACACATCTTGCAAACAACATCAGAATTGTGTTCACAAATGCTGACTTGTCTGCCTGGTAATGGGAACATCCTCTTCCCTGGGGGATGCCTGGCAGAGGCAGGCACCCACATTGGAGGATGAGGTTGGTGCCAGAGCTTTGGGACTGCAGGGTGCCAGGAGTTCCTACTTTCACAAAGTAGGCACTTCCGCCCTGGTGGCACTGGCCAACGTTCTTCTCTTGTACCTAGGAGGACAGCAGACTGCCTGGGTAGCAGGGATGGGTGGATAGGGCTATTGGGGTGAAGAATGGGGCCCTCTGAGGACAGAGGGAAGGGGCAGGGATAGGGTGGGGCTCACAGGGAAAGGAACTGCCTGGCTCCACAAGGAACCTGTAATCTCTCCTCAGGGTGTGGAAACCAAGGGATTCATTCAAACACATTCTTTTGGCTCCTCATTTGGTGTCTCTACCCAGATCTTACAATGCTTGGGATGGGAGCAATACATAGTACACAAAATAGAAAAATCCTTCCATCATCACATCATGTTTGCTTCTCCTCTTCAGGCTGTAGGGAGAGTGACACAGCATTAAAGCTAATTCCATTTCTCCTCAGTTGCTCTAGGAAATTTTCCTTTACTCACCATTTCCCATGACTGACAAAATCGAGCTGACATCTAGTTTGCCGCCTGCTCTAACTACCCTGACATCAATGGATTCACATGGAACTTTGGAAGCATTAAAAAAAATTCAAGGCCAAGTGACTCTGTAACCCTGGCCAATTAGTTATAATCATTGAGGGCCCAGGGGCAGTGAGTAGAGGTTGCCTGGATCATTGGAAGCCAAAGCAGTCTAAGGTCATCATTGATATATTGGTTTGGGCTTCCTCGAAGATCAAATGCTTCCCTAATGCCGACTGAAGAAAGAATGATTCTGTCCCACTCCCACCCCTAATTCCTGGTACTATCTAGAAGGATGAACCAGCAGCAGCTGCCCAAAGTACCCCAAACCAGAATAACATGATTATCTACAACCATAGAAGCACACACACCATTAAAAAAAAAAGAGAATAATTACTGATACATCCCTTCCTTAAATGCATTCTTTAAGAATTTGATCATGACCTCTGATGTCTGCCTTGTGGTTTCCACTAAAGAATCCACAGCCTTCCCTCTCTACCAGGACGTGGACGGGGGACGTGGGCCTGGAGACTGAAGCCGGACATGACATGACCATACTCTGCTTTACTGCAGCGAGTGTGCCTATGGACAAATTCATTCTGTGAGTGCATTCGGGGGCGCACCAATAAGAAGGAATTCTATGTAGACTTCTTTGATAAAGAATCTTGAGACACGAGGAATAGCTCACCTGGAAAATTGGATTTATCTACATTGAGATTTTCATGGATCAGGTTTGCTTTGACGAAAATATTTATTTATTTATTATTTAATTATTTATTTATTTTTGAGGGTACACCCGTGGCATTTGGAAGTTCCCAGGCCAGGGATTGAACCCAAGCTGCAACTGCAGCAACGCAGGATCCATTAACTCATTGTGCCTGGCTCCAGATTGAACCCGCAACTCCACAGCAAACTGAGCCATTCTCAGTGCCACAGCGGGAACTCTTGAGTGAACTATATAATCATAAGTATATGCAGAGAGAGAGGGACAGAGAGGGACAGTGTGAGGAAACCATTCTGTCACCTTTCAGCATCTAGGAAAGGCCATACCTGCAGGGTGGTGGGCGCCATACAGGTTAGGCGGTCTTCCGACTGGGAGGCAGGCTGCTGTGTGCTACACATTTGGTAATCTTGCCCATAAAATGCCGACTGGACGCTGATGGTGGAATGCCGAGGGCACTGCAGATTCAAGTGGCCCCCATCACAGGCATAGGCGGTGTGGTTTTGCAGGAGTTTGGTGAGGTAACCTGGAAAATATTCAGCTGGGTTACAAGAGGCCCAGGAACGCACCCCTCCTTCCTGGATTTCAGCACAGGAGGACGTGGGCTCCCCCGGGAGGAAGGGCGGTCTGTGAGGAAGACGGGGGCGGGCGGGGGGTGGGGTTTGCTCAGCTGCTGCCCGGAGAGGACCCTGGACAGCCCAGAGCCTGGGGCGGTGGGAGCGGGTGCCAGCTTTTCCATCTGAGATGGCCCCTCGTAAGGCTCCGGGAGCACCTTCCCACCAGGAAGCACAAAGGGACTGGCCAGGAGCCAACTGGCCCTGAAGCATCTCTCTAAAGCAGGAAAAAATTATGAGTGGATGTCCCTTGGGCATATGGAGGCCTGTCCTGGGGAGACTCGGGTTCTCTCATCTCCCACTAAGGGGGCCAGGCCTTCCTGGAACAAGGGGAGGCCGTTTTATTTCAGGAACTCGCTCCTTGGCCTGCCTCAGTCCTGGAGGAGAAAACGAGGTGGGCCCTTTGCCCTTGATAAGCGCCTTCTCTGAAGGGAGGGGAAGGGGCAGGTGGTCGTGCCCTGTTATGGGTTGAATGGTGCCCCTTCCCCAAGTTCAAGTGCACCCAGAATTTCAGAACGTGACCTTGTTTGGAACTAGGCTTGCTGGAGATGTAATCAGTTAAGAAGAGGTCACACTGGAGTGAGAGAGGCCCTCAACGCTGCATGACTGGTGTCCTGATGAGACGAGATGGGGAGAGAGACGGCCACGTCAAGACCAGAGTGATGCTTCCGCGAGAACACCAAGCAACGACTGTCTGGAGCAACCAGAGCCGGAAGAAGTAGGGAAAGAGGCCCCCTTGGAAACTCTCAAGGCACCCTGGCCCCAACGACACCTTTTCTTTCTAGGGCCACACCTGCAGGATATGAAAGTTCCTAGGCTAGGGATCGAATTGGAGCTACAGCTGGCAGTCTACACCACAGCCACAGCAACGCCAGATCCTTAACCGACTGAGCCAGGCCAGGGATCTAACCTGCATCCTCATGGATACTAGTTAGGTTCATAACCTGCTGAGCCACAATGGGAACTCCCCTGCCCACACCCTGATCTCAGACTTCCGGTCTCCAAAACTGTGAGAGGATACATCTCTATTGGTTTTGATCACCCACGTATGTGGTTATTTGTTACAGCAGCTCTGGCAAACTCATACGGGCTCCGGATCCCAGCGTCCCCGGGATCTCCAGCAGGCTGGGGGGAGAAGGCCTTGGGCTCTGAGGGGCTGGCCGGCACTGGAGGCCTGGCCTGTTTCTCAGAAAGGAGGAAGGAAGGTTGATCTGAAATGTAGATTCCTTTCCTCCTTCTCACACCTCATAAGGTCAATCGCAAGGCAGCTGGGAGGGAAGCCAGGGACTTTCTGGCGAGGTGCGTGGGAGATGGTTTGGCAGCCCTCGGCCTCTGATGGGGGCGCGGGGGGAAGGGGGCGTGGAGGAAGGCACTCTAGAAGTCCCGGATTCCCACCCAGACTGGTGGTGCTGAGCTCTTCCTGCTTAGGTGTTTGGTTTTTTTGTTTGTTTTTTGTTTTTGTCTTTTTGCCATTTCTTGGGCCGCTCCCTCGGCATATGGAGGTTCCCAGGCTAGGGGTCCAATCGGAGCTGTAGCCACTGGCCTACACCACAGCCACAGCATCGCAGGTTCTGAGCTGCGTCTGCGACCTACACCGCAGCTCAAGGCAACACCAGATCCTTAACCCACTGAGCAAGGCCAGGGATCGAACCCGTGACCTCATGGTCCCTAGTCGGATTCATTAACCACTGAGCCACGACAGGAACTCCTTCCTGCTTAGGTTTCAAAATCCTCTCCAAACCATAATGTTCTGCAAAAGGTCCCCAGTGCAGCCTCCCGGGCTTCCCTGACAGTTACAGAAAAGGGACTCTATGCTCTGCCAGAGGGTGGTCACACCTGCCAATCCACGCATGCCCATCTGAGGATGGAGACTGGGTATCCTCGCCAGCACACTTCATCCAGACGGGTGGCCTCGCACTGCAACTCCTTTTTTTTTGGTCTTCCCACCCTTGAAAACCATCATAAGCATAGCCAAGAAATCAGCTACCCCAAGTTAACTTGACTTAGAGCAGTAAAGTCTAGCTTGAGCAGCAAAGTTGCCATCAGGCAGCAGGCATATGAGCCAGGTCCTGCTTTTTGGAATGTTGTCACTCACAAGGTGCATCCCACAGACACTGAGAGGGACTGGGCCTCCAGGGGTCCAGGGGCCCCAGGTCAGTGTCATCGTGTAGGACACAGGCAGGCCCGGATAAAGCCATGATGTGTGTAAGTCCCAGCCTTCTTCGTAGAATCTCAGCATCCTGTTATGAACCATACAGGGGACTCAGGGTGGTACTGATGCTGCCCCTAGGCCAGCCCCACCCTGAAGTTTCCCCAGCTGGTACCCCCATCCTTGGGTCTCTTTAGCTCTGTCACTAAAACTTTCTTGTTCCTCACCCCATTATGCATTACAGAGGAGCAGCTGATGAAATGTTCGAGTAATTCTGGGACCACGCCTTCGGCTTAGGGCTTATGATCTGTTCAAAAGGCCGTGCGGTAGTTCCCACTGTGGCTCAACGGATTATGAACCCAATTGGTACCCATGAGGATGCAGGTTCGATCCCTGGCCTCGATCAATGGGTTACGGATCCGGTGTTGCCATGAGCTATGGTGTAGGTCACAGACATGGCTCGGATCTGGTGTTTCCATGGCTGTGGCGTAGGCTGGCAGCTGTAGCTTCGACTCAACCCCTAGCCTGGGAATTTCCATGCGATGCACCTGCAGCCCTAAAAAGAAAGAAAGAAAAAAAGAAAGAAAAAAGGCTGTGCATTACTGTAGGCAATGCACGAAGGTAATGATAAGGCCCCCGAGGCAGGTGGAGCCACAAGACAGAAGGGGCCTGGGTCCCAGATTCATGGAGGGCACCACCACCTGCTCCACAGACTGTTCCACGAGTGTGAAAGGAACTTCTGTGTTCGGGCCATCACCTTTGTTCACCCTCTTTTCCATGTAGTCTGTCCCCAGAAAATGAACTTGATCTCCATGGAACCATGTACACCAAAAACACAGTACGATGCAGTGCAGTGGTCCAAGCCCGCCAGCATCCCATCTGCATATTCTGAGAGTGATATTCTAAAGGCAGATGCTGAACGCCCAGAACTAACTCCAGGTCTTTGGGGCCCTTCTGTACTTTGAGGGGAGAGGGGAGGCCCCCTCCCAGTCTATCAGTCCTAACAGGACACAAGTACAAAGAAGAGATTTCAGCAGGAGAACTTGCTGTAGATTCAGCCCAATTCCTTCTTTGAAGACCTGTGCCTATATATCCCATAATGGAATATTCTTCGGCACTAAAATGAAATGAGCTATGAAGCCCCCAAAGACATGGGGGAACTTAAATGCATATGACCGAGTGAGAGAAGCCAGTTGGAAAAGACTCCATGCCATGGGATTCCAACTATATGTCCAGGAAAGGCAAAGCTATGGAGACTCTGCTCATGGCCAGCCTGAGTGGTTGTCAGAGATTCAGGGGGAGACAGGGATGAATAGGTGGGGCACAGAGGAATCTGAGGGCAATGAAACCACTCTTCCTGATCCCATCATGGGGAACACATGTCCTTATGCATTTTTAAAAAACCTGTAGAATGTTCACTGTTAAGAGTGAATCCTAGTGTAAACTACGGACTCTGGGTGATACTTAGGGGTCAAAGTTGGTTCACTGATTGTAACAAATGCACCATTGGTGTGGGGTGTCCACAGTGGGGGTGGCTCTGCCAGTGTGGGGGCGGGGGTGTATGGGAAACTCTGAACTTTCTGCTCCATTTCGCTGTGAACCTAAAACTTCTCCCTTTATTTCTCTCTCTCTCTTTTCTTTTTACAGCTGCCCCTGTGGCATATGGAAGTTCCTGGGCTAGGGGTCAGATTGGAGCTGTAGCTGCCAGCCTACGTCACAGCCACAGAAACACTGGGTCTGAGCCGCATCTGTGACCTATGCCCCAGCTTTTGGCAACGCCGGATCCTTAACCCACTGAGCGAGGCCGGAGATGGAATCTGCATCCTCAGGGAGACAACACTGGGTTTTTAATCCACCCGGTCACACTGGGAACTCCTAAAACTTCTCTTAAAAAGATACTCTAATTCAGGGTTCCTTGGTGGCAGGTTAAGGATCTGGCATCACTGCGGTGGCCTAGGTTCAATCCCTGGCCTGGGAACTTCTGCATGCCACAGGCTTGGCCAAAAAAAAAAAAAAGTCCATTTAAAGAGAAAAAAACCCAAAAAACATAAAACCACCCATGCCTCCCCAGAATAATGCTACCTGGGGGAAGAGAGGGGTTAGTGACAGAAAGGGGACA
This sequence comes from Phacochoerus africanus, assembly GCF_016906955.1. Classification (NCBI taxonomy): domain Eukaryota; kingdom Metazoa; phylum Chordata; class Mammalia; order Artiodactyla; family Suidae; genus Phacochoerus; species Phacochoerus africanus. The sequence goes on along the minus strand of NC_062544.1, from coordinate 276,140,052 downwards.
GGATATGGGGTGCATGTGAGCTGACAAAGCTCTGCCTTTCTCTCTCTCTCTCTTTGTTTTTGTTTTTGTTTTTTTGGTTTTCTTGCCTTTTCTGGGGTTGCTCCCGTGGCATATTGAGGTTCCCAGGCTAGGGGTCCAATTGGAACCCTAGCCAGAGTCACAGCAGGCCTATGCCAGAGTCACAGAAACACAGGATCTGAGCCGCGTCTGCAACCCACACCACAGCTCACGGCAACGCCAGATCCTTAACCCACTGAGCAAGGCCAGGGATCGAACCCGCAACCTCATGGTTCCTAGTCGGATTCATTAACCACTGAGCCACGACAGGAACTCCCAAAGATCTGTTTCTTGACCTGAAGGGTGGGGTATGTGTTTTACTTTCACTGTGAAAGTTCACCCAGTTACACACTTGGGATCTGTGTACTTTTTTTGTGGGTAGCTAAATAAAAATGTTTGTTTAAAAAGCCTGTGCCTGCAAAGTTTTGTGACCAAGACTTTATACCAATAAAGTCTAGACAGTGTGGAGCCTGTGGCTGATTTACACAGCAAAGGGTCATGAACACCGTCTACAGCAGGTGACCCCACCTGCACGTGGCCCTCCTCCGCAGTGACAGCAGGAAGCACATGTGAGGATGGGCCACCGGCCTTCCCACCTTGTGGTCTCCACAGGTGCCCACCCAGACCCCATTCTGAATGACATACTGTGTCAGAAGCTGCTAAGAGGTCAAGAAGAAGAACAATTAGAACTGCCTGTTGCTGCGAGTTCCTGTCGTGACGCAGAGGGTTACAAACCTGACTCGGAACCATGAGGTTTCGGGTTCGATCCCTGGTCTCACTCAGTGGGTTAAGGATCCGGTGTTGCCGTGAGCTGTGGTGTAGGTCGCAGACACGGCTCGGATCCTGCATGGCTGCGGCTGTGGTGTAGACCGGCAGCTGTAGCTTCTGATTCCACCCTTCACCTGGGAACTTCCATGTGCCGCAGGTACAGCCCTTAAAAAAAAAAAAAAAAGAATTACCCACTGCTGTTAGCAACATGGGGGGCACCGAGGCCCCTTGGCGAGGCATCTGGGATGGTGAGGGGGAAACAGAAGCCTGTTTAGAAAAGGTCAAAAAGTCAGAGGAAATTAAGGAAAATCTAAGATGGGTCACGTGGTAGACAGAATAACAGCCCCTCCGTGCCCAGAACCTTTGAATAGGTTACTTTACATTATAAAAGGGAGTTGGGGAGTTCCCGTCCTGGTTCAGTGGTTAACGAACCGGACTAAGAACCATGGGGATGCTGGTTCAATCCCTGGCCTTGCTCAGTGGGTTAAGGATCCGGTGTTGCCGTGAGCTGTGGTGTAGGTCGAAGACGCAGCTCAGATCCCGAGTTGCTGTGGCTGTGGTGTAGGCCAGTGGCTACAGCTCCGATTGGACCCCTAGCCTGGAAACCTCCATATGCCGCAGGTGTGGCCCTAGAAAAGACAAAACAAAGGGGGGGGGCTTTGCCACAAGGACTGAGTAAAGATCTCAAGCTGGTGAGATGCTCCTGGGTGATCTGGGAGGGAACCAATCTGATCACAAGGTCCTTACAAGAGGGAGACAAGAAGGTCAGAAGAAGAAAATGTGGCAACAGAACCAGAGGTTGGAATGGGGGAGCTGGGAGCCAAACACGTAGGCGGTTTCTAGAAACTGGACAAGGCAAAGAAACAGATTGTACCCTGATGCCTCCAGAAGGAATGCAGCCCTGCCAACACCTTAATGTTAGACGTTGACTTTGAGAACCCTAAGAAAACAAGCCTGTGTTGTTTCAAGCCACTAAGTGTGTGATAATTTGTCACAAGCAGCCGTGGGAAACTAGTAGTTTGTACAGGTAACCCTTGCAATAGCTTGCTGAAGATGAGGAAAGAAATAAGATTATTGATTAAGAATTGATGTCCAGGGAAAGATTTTGAAATAATTACGATTGTTTAAAAGTGGGGAGAGGTCTATGCATATTTGTTTGTGTGTGTATAAATATATATACACATGAGCCCTAGGTTATATTAAATTCTATTTCTTTCTTTTTGTTTTTTGTTTTTTTCAGGGCCATACCCACAGCACATGGAGGTTCCCAGGCTAGGGGTCAGATCGGAGCTATAGCTGCTGGCCTATGCCACAACCACAGCAACACCAGATCCAAGCCACATCTGTGACCTACACCACAGCTCTGTCTCCTTAACCCATTGGGCGAGGCCAGGGATCGAACCTGCATCCTCATGGGTTCATTTCTCCTGAACCACAATGGGAATTCCTATTAAATTCTATTTCTTACTGTGGGTTAAGGTCAAACAAATTTGAAAGTGGGTGCTAGCAAGAGAGAGTTGAAATGATGGACTGTAGGCTCCAAGCTCAGTACAGGGAAACAAAGGAGCACAGGAGAGGCCCAAGGAACAGAGGCCCTGCTGAGACCCAGCAAGGCCAGACTGGGGACAGTCAATGACACCAGCAACCTTGTGCCCAGACATTGCTTGAATGGATTCCTAGATGGAGCAGCTTCGGATGATGGAAATGCCCGTGGAAGAAGGTGTAAGAGGTCAATGGAAGAAAAGGTTATTGGAAATGAGGATGCCAGGAGCCAAGAAGATGCCTTCTGGACTAGGCCCCTCCCAAGATGAAGGTAGGAACAGGCAAGAGGAAGAGCCTACTGCCAAGGTTGACCTTGAACAAAGGGCAGATGACAGATGATCCAGCTCCCAGTCTAAAGCCCCTTCCAGTGTGCTCTCTGGCTTCCCCAATGAGCCCACTCACTCTTCCCATGTGTTGGGGACAGTCAACCCATTATATTGTTGTCTTAGTTCATTCAGGCTATCACGACACACCACAGACAAGGTGGCTTATAAACAATGGAAATTCATTTCTCACAAGTCTGGGGGTTGGAAGTCCAAGATCGAGACACCAGTATGGTCACATTCTGGTGAGATCCCTCTTCCTAGTTCAGAGCTGGCCTCTTCTCACTGTGTCCTCATGCGGTAGAAGGGGAAGGAAAGTCTGTGGGGTCGCTCTCTCTCTCTCTCTTTTTTTTTTTTTTGTCTTTGTGCCATTTCTTGGGCCGCTCTTGCGGCATATGGAGGTTCCCAACCTAGGGGTTCAGTCGGAGCTATAGCCGCCGGCCTATGCCTGAGCCACAGCAATGAGGGATCCAAGCCGCGTCTACAACCTACACCACAACTCACCAAGACGCCAGATCCTTAACCCACTGAGCAAGGCCAGGGACCAAACCCGCAACCTCATGGTTCCTAGTTAGATTCGTTTCCACTGAGCCAAGCCGGCTGCGAATGCTTGCTCTTTTTTTTCTGAAGCCAGAAGGCCTCCACAAAAGTCCAAGTTTCCCAAGGACTGATGTTGGCCTGAGTTACTCCAAGTGCAAAATACAAGTACATCAGGCCCGGACCCCACATCCTTGCCCTCCGGTCCCCTAATCACCAGGGGCCAATTTCACAACCTGACTTCTGGAAAGAGAATGGGATTCAATTGTGTTATCATCGCTAGCCACCCACCCCCATTTTTTTTTTTTTTAAGAAAGCAGCACCCTCCAGTCAGTTAATGCTTTAGATAAGAGACTACACCCTTTTATTCACAAATACTTAAAGGTGTTTCTACTTGTTTGAAGTTCTTTCCAGAAAAGGGTATTTTTTTTTTCTTTTGTGTTTGTGAGTGTGTTTCAAAAGTTTGGCTAAAGCACGAGGAAAGGGCAGCCCACGGGGCTTTAGAGCAATGAGTCAATGCATCTACGGATGCAGGAAAAAACCCCACAATGGATAAAGGGCTCATGACTGGGCACCACACACCCAAGAGCATTTAGATCAAAAAGTGAATTTAGACTTTAAGTCCCTTCTCTAGTCCCAGGTTTGGCAGGAAAGAGCTGATGCTAGAGGTTGATAATGAAGACAACTAGAGCCATCAGACTATTTCTTAGAGATTTGAGAGGGCATTGCAAGTGACCTGGGCGATGAAGGGAACTGTGCTGCTCTTAAATGATGTGCTCAGACCCCAATACAGACCAGAGGAGGACAGAGGTAACATGAGCATCTACACAGGGCAGACACACATGGGAGGAGCAGGTTTTCCAGGCCTCCGGATAATATAGTGGACCCATGGAAAGTTCTGGCCAATGGAGAGAGGGCAGAAGTGATGCTTGTCACTTGCACATCTGTCCCTCGAGACCCCCGTGTGATCCTCTACTCACTCTCTCTCCCCATCTGCTGTCACATGTGGGAGAGCGACACAACACGGACAAACTCTGAGGACGCAGGAGATGGTGGAAGCACAAGATGGAAGGAACCTGGGTCCCTGAATGACCACATGGAGCACAGCCTCTCTGCCTGTCCAATTCCACTGGACCAGGGCATGGGCAAGAGCTAATGCGTTATCTTGATTATCCTACCAAGATTTGGGAGTTGCTGGTTTCAGCAGCTGGCCTACTCTGACTAATACTCTGGCATTCTGTCAACTAGTACTTGTGTTGGTAGGAAGCAGGTAGGTCTTTGAGTACAAGAACTTTCACCAAACACATCTCACTGGTCTGTGACTGTGTTCTGACACCATCCCAGGTGACCTTCAGTCTCCTTGGGGGAAATCATTTCTTTGAGCTAAGACCTTGCTACTGAAAGGCTACCATTGAAGTCAGTAAAATTACTAAAGAGATAAAAGGGATTAGGAGTGTCATTAATTAGCCTACTAGTCACCACCCTTCACAATGCCACTTTTTTTTTTTTTTTGCCAACCCCTAGACACATGAAGTTCCCAGGCCAGGGATCAAACCCGAGCTAGAGCTTCAACCTACACCACAGCTGCAGCAACCCACTGGACTGGGCTGGGGATTGAACCAGAGTCTCCACGGAGACAAGTAGGATCATTAATCCACAGTGGGAACTCCTGCCACTGACGTCAAAACACTGCATTAGTTTAAGTGGGAAGCAGAGACTGAGTGAGCTTTTATGGAATGCCCACAGGCAGGGAGGTTTCCATGTGCGGATGTGTGTGAGAGAGGGGATATGACCAGGCAGACTGGGTGGTTCTCCAATGAGTGTGGCCCTGGAAAAGAAGCGCTAAAGCACAGAGGTGGAGGCCACAGCTGTCATGCAGGGAATTCAGGCTTTGCAATCCCTCAGATCACTTGCTTATTCAGGCACGTTAACTGTAACTCCTTTAGATCTCAGTTTGCTCATCTGTAAAATAGGAGACATACCTACGTTACAGGGTTGACAGGCAGGTGATGAGAAACAGCACAAGGAGAGCACCTTACACAGCGGCTGGGCATGTCAGTTTCATTCCCTGAGGACCGCATGGGGGTGCTAGGTGGAAAAGAGATGGGGAGTTCAATCTCTAGGGAAGAGGGAGCCCCTCAAACAGGCAAGGACAAGTAGCCCTGAATCCACTGGTTCCTGGCTTAGCCTTCATTTGGATTTAGGACTCAGACATCCGGGAAAAGAGTAAATGACGTTTGCTTTCATATTCTATAAAACCGCCCTAAGGACACGCTCATATTCATGGCGGGGATTATACCATTAATCATTTGTGCTTCTTGAAAAGAACCAGCTGAGTGCTAATCTGGCTAACTTTGCTGGCTTCTGATATGTTACTTTTTTTTTTTCTTTTGCGGGGGTGGGGGGGTGCCCCCCCAACAAGGCATGTGGGAGTTCCCAGGCCAGAGATTGAACTGGTGCCTCAGAAGCGACCTAAGCCACCTCAGGGACGATACTGGATCCTTAACCTGCTGAGCTACCAGGAAACTCCTGAGATGTTACTTTTACACCTACAAATTCGGGAAAATCCAATCTGACCACTTTTTTCTCAACAAACTCAAGCTATTCTCTTTGACAATAAAGCTGCTTGATTTTCTTTCTTTTCTTCTTTTCTTTTTTCCTTTTTAGGGCCAAATCTGCAGCCCATGGAAGTTCCCAGACTAGGGGTGGAATGGGAGCTGCAGCTGCCAGTCTACACCACAGCCACAGCAAGGTGGGATCCGAGCTGTGTCTGAGACCTACACCACAGCTCACAGCAACGCCAGATCCTTTAACCCACTGATTGAGGCCAGGGATCAAACCCACATCCACATGGATACTAATCTGGTTCATTGCTGCTGAACCACAACGGTCATTCCCAAAATACTATTTCTAAAGGCACAAAAACTGCAAAATGTTCCATGCTTTCCATAGTTTCAAGAGCATTTAAAGGAACCCCAAAGTGTATGGGATTAAAATACTCCCCAATTTCTTTTGGGGGGGGGATACCCGCAGTATATGGAGGTTCCCAGGTTAGGGATGGAATTGGAGCTGTTGCCACCAGCCTATGCCACAGCCATAGCCACAATGGATCCGTCTGTAACCTACACCACAGCTCATGGCAAGGCCAGATCCTTAACCCACTGAGCAAGGCCAGGGATCGAACCCATGTTCTCATGGATGCTAGTCGGGTTCGTTAACCACTGAGCCATGATGGGGACTCCTACTCTCCAATTTCTGATCCATAATAATGGAAAAAATTAACCCTGGAAGTTGGCTGCTAACATTTGACAACTAAAGGAACAGCTCCCAGTTCTCTCTGTGACGTTTCCGCCTTGAGGAATGAATGCTTTTCTTCTTCCATGTGGCACCAGGCACCGTTTCCCACTTCCCGTGGCTTCGAGTTCTTGTATTTAACCCTGGTTTCTGACGATCACTTATTCAATGGTCTCTTGCCTTGTTAGTGTTTTGTCCCAACATCCCCCTCTTTTCTCTTTCTGCACACCAACCCTCTGATTTTTTGTTTTGTCTTTTTGTCTTTTTAGGGCCACACCCATGGCATCTGGCGGTTCCCAGACTAGAGGTCGAATCCGAGTTGCCTCTGCGACCTACACCACAGCTCACGGCAACACCAGATCCTTAACCCACTGAGCAAGGCCAGGGATCGAACCCGCAACCTCGTGGTTCCTGGTCAGATTCGTTAACCACTGCGCCACTACCTACCTGACCTTATAATTCTTCCCATCGGCTCCAATTTCTTGTTTCTCAAAAAGGCCACACATACTCCCACCTTAGGATCTTTGCTTCATCTGTTTTCTTTTCTAGAAAGCTTCTCCCTCCAAATATTTGCTTTCTCCCTCCCCTCTACCCTTTCATCCTGCCCGTTGTTCAAATGTAACCTTATCAGACAGGCTTTTCGGAGCTGCTCTGAGAAACATGCCCTTCCTGCCCCACTATCCCCGATTCTGCTAATTCACTACATGCAGATGCGCTGTCACTTTCTCCCGCTCCTGAATGTGAACAGGGATACTGTTTTATTTATTGCTCTAATTCCAGAAGCTAGAAAGAGTCTGACATATAGAAGGAAAGCAATGAATAATGTGGGGTTTTTCATTTGTTGGTTTTGTTTCTTTTTTCCTTTTTACAGCCACGTCTGAGGCATGTGGAAGTTCCCAGACTGGGGGTCAAATCAGAATGTAGCTGGCAGCCTACACCACAGAAACAGCTACACAGGATCCGAGCCGTGTCTGCAACCTACACCACACTCAGGGCAGCACTCAACCTGCTGAGTGAGCCAGGGATGGAACCTGTGTCCTCATGGATACTAGAGGGCTTCGTTAACCGCTGAGCCACCAGTCGGGTTCATTAACCACTGAGCCACAACAAGAACTTCTGTTTGTGGTTTTTGTGGCTACATCCACGGCATGTAGAAGTTCCCGGGCTAGAGATTGAATCTGAGCTGCATCAGTGACAACGCCAAGTCCTTAACTTGCTGGACCACCAGGAAACTCCTGGCAATGAATAGTTTTTAAGTGCGTGAACAAGACCAGCAGAGCAAGAACAGGCTAGAGATGAATGGCTGAGCAGTAGATTCTTTTTATGGCCACATCTGCAGCATATAGACATGCCCAGGCCAGGGGTTGAATTGGAGCTGCAGCTGCAGCCTACCCCACTGTCATGGCAACACCGGATCTGAGCTACATCTGCAACCTAAGCTTGTGGCAACTTGGGATCCCACTGAATGAGGCCAGGGAGCAAACCTGCATTCTCACAGAGATAACTTTGGGTCCTTAACCCCCTGAGTCACAAGGGGAACTCAGATTCTGATCAATCCTCACAGCACCACCATTGTCCAGTACTTAGAGATCTTGCTGGTAATTGCACTGTCCATTTTTGGGGCCACTCCCACAGCAAGGGGAAGTTCCTAGACCAGGGATCGAACCTGCACTACAGCAGCACCCTGAGCCACAGCAGTGACAGCACCAGATTTCCAACCCACTGCAGCACCAGGGAACGCTGTAAACCTCCTATCTTCCTAGTGCCTCCACACCCCCATGAATGGGCTGTGAGCATCCTGCACAGACCATCAGCTTCACTCGTGTGATAAGCCTGGTCCCTGCCCTGGGCTCCCCTGACTGTGAAGCGGTGACATTCCAACACACCAATACAACTCCTCATGACTTTGCAGTGTGTGCCACTCTGTCTGCCAGTGAAGGCACCTGCCCGTGGGTCCTCTCTCTCTCTCTCAGCACCCCCACCTGCGTGGCTGAGCCACCCCCTGGGTGCTTCGCCCATATGGAGCCCTGCATGGCTTGCTGTGTCTCCCTCCTGTGGGACCTGTGAGTGTAATGGATCCTTCAATTCCATTCGCCTGAGTGCAATTTCCATGTTAGCATGATCTTTCAAGAGCCCCCAAAGAGGATTTTCTGCACCATTTATAGCACAGGAATGTATGTATACACATATATACATATATTATATACATGCATATTTCTATACTCCAATAATACATATATGTATATTTATATACAGAGAAAAAGAGAAATAGAGAAAGATATGAATTATCTGATTATAAACTATTCTCAATACACTGGACTGAGCTTGAATTACAATTGTGTGATTACCCTCACCATTTTATCTTTTCATTTCATTTCATTTCATTTTTTTGCTTTTTAGGACCACACCCACCGCATATGGAAGTTGCCAGGCTAGGGGCTGAAATGGAACTGCAGCTCCCGGCCTACACCACAGCCACAGCAACTCCAGATCCAAGCTGTGCCTGTGACCTACACCACAGCTCATGGCAACACCGGATCCTTAACCCACTGAGCGAGGTCAGGGATCGAACCTGAGTTTTCATGGTTACTAGCTGGATTAGTTTCTGCTGCACCTTCACCATTTTATTTTGAACAGTCTGATGGGTGCTCCTTTGAGCTCTTCCTTCCTCCCTCCCTCCTTTTCTTTCTTTTTAAGGCCTCACCTGTGGCATATGGAAGTTCCCAGGCTAGGGGTTCAGTCAGACCTGCCGCTGCCAGCCTACACCACAGCCACAACAACACGAGATCCAAGCCACATCTATGACCTATACTGCAGCCTGCAGCAACACTGAGGGGGGCCAGGGATTGAGCCCACAGCCTCATGGTCACTAGCTGGGTTCATTACCACTGAGCCACAATGGGAACTCCTCCTTTGAGCTTTTTCAACCAAAGAGTTCACATCTTATAAAAATGAACACCTTATTCGGTAATCAGGTACCCATCCCAGAAAGTGGTCAAACCAACAACATCTGGATTAGATTCATTGAAAAGTAAGTGGATCGATCTGCATTTACCCAAATACCCAAGACATTCACACTGAACACATTTTCTTTTCTTTGGGATGCAGAGTATCCTCCTAAACCACAGAGCCACTTGGCGATGAAGGCAGGAGGGAGGTGCATTTGATAACTTCATGCGACTTTTTAGCAGCACTTAAAACTCTAGATATGAAATCTACACTTGATCTTTTCTGCTTGGCACTGGCCAAATTAGTGGCTCTGGCCCCCTTGACAACAAAAGGCTCTCAGAAACACTCAGGAAAGCCGAGCAACCAGAGGGCTCAACACGGCCCAACACACGGATGTGGGGGCAGACAGGTGCCTGCCTCCCAACTGCCCCCGAAACAGCCTTTCGACTCCAGATGGTTTAGTTCACGGCGGGCCACCCTTAGCCGTGTAGGATGATCAAGGCAGCGGTGATGCCGCTCAAGGCAGAAATGAAGACTTAAGGGCACGCATTTGGTGCTTGATTCAATTCATTGGAAAATCATGTAGTGCTTTCACTACTCTTAATAATAAAAATTTTTCTTTTAGCTTTCCAAGATGATGACTGGTGAGCAACACTGTAAACCTAAAAAAAAAAAAAGCTACTGGGGAGGTGAAAATGATTGGATTTGGGGGCAGGGCACATTTCCTGTACTTTTTTTTTTTTTTTTATCTTTTTGCCATTTCTTGGGCCGCTCCCGCGGCATATGGAGATTCCCAGGCTAGGGGTCCAATTGGAGCCATAGCCGCTGGCCTACGCCAGAGCCACAGCAACTCGGGATCCGAGCCGCGTCTGCAACCTACACCACAGCTCAAGGCAACACCAGATCCTTAACCCACTGAGCAAGGCCAGGGATCGAACCCGTGACCTCATGGTTCCTAGTCGGATTTGTCAACCACTGCGCCACGATGGGAACTCTCATTTCCTGTACTTTTGACTAAACATGTTCTGTTGCCTAAGCAGGTAGCAAAATCAGAGCAGGGAAGTTTCTCAAACTTGCCACAGCTGTGACCTTCCCATGCAAGTGGCTACACTTAGGGAACAGGCCAGGTGACAGACTGTATCTGTGACAGCCCCCCTCGTTGGTCTAACAGAGGGTTTGGGGGCAGGTCTCCCCCTTCTTCGGTTTCGCCTTCGACTTAGGGGAGGTAGCAGCATTTTTTCCTTTGCATTCTGCAGAAACAGGAAAGGCTGGCAAATATAGAGAAATACAGCCGCCTGCCTGGTAATCATGCTGGCCTGGCCTCCGTCTTATATTCACTGTTAATTGAACCCCTGGCACGCCTGCCCCCGGGCCTGGTGTAAACCTTCTCCAGTGGGCTCGGCTTCCCTCAAGGGCCCCCTGGGGCCCAGGCTTTCTTCCTTCTCCTACATGCTCTGTTTTTTTGTTTTTGCTTTTCAGGGCCGCACTTGCAGCATACGGAAATTCCCAGGCTAGGGATCGAATCAGAACTGTAGCTGCCCGCCTAGGCCACAGCCCCACCAACGTGGGATCCGAGACGCATCTGTGACCCACACCACAGCTCACAGCAATGCCAGATCCCCAGAAAACTGAGCAAGGCCAGGGATCGAACCTGCATCCTCGTGGATGCTAGTTGGATGCGCTTCCACTGGCCACAGCAGGAGCTCCTCCCAGGCTCTCTTTGCCTACTCTTCCATTCTCCTTTTTGGCTGAGAACCTGTTACTTCTGATGGCCCTCAGCTTACACCTGCTATTCTGAGGCTGTTGCTTTCTTTTATACACAACCGTTGGGGTGACAGCTGAGTGATCACATCCCATTATGTCTGCTTTATTCACTACCACGCTGGAGTCTTTTTCCACGGACAGGCTGCTGGCCAGCTTCTGGATGATTAACCGGAGGAAAATCCGACCCTGGTTCGTTGGTATATACAGCTGCCTGTCATGATTCACAGATTGCTTTTTTTTTTTTGCAAACTCACCTACTCACTAATATCTATTTGCAACCGCAACATCAATTCTCCTGGGACTTTCTCAGCCATTCTCAGAAAAATTCGAGTCTTCTAACTTGCATGGTTCCAGCTGGAATGGACCCCCTGCCTGCTGGTTTCGGCTTGCACACATAAACACCTGTCCTTTTCAGGGTCTAGCTGGCGCAATGCTTTTCTCATTTCTGTGCTTTATGCTGGTGATTTTGCTGTGTCAAACAGCCCCTAGCGTGGTGGTGTTTGTCACATGTCCCTAAGCACAAGAAGCTGGGATGAGCCTTACTGAGAAAATGCATGTGTTAGAGTGGCTGCATCTAGGCACAAATCACAGTGCTGCTGGCAATGAGGTCAGCATTAGCGAATCAGCAATGCATATTAAATAAGATGTCTTGAAACACAAACATGCATAAAACCAGGTTTGTATTCCCCTGGGAACGATGGCTCAGGATTTGCTATTTCAATGCCGTACAGCAGGGTTTTATAGCACATACCACCTCGAATAATGAGAACCCACTGTATTTCTTTCCTTTTTTTTTTTTTTTTGGCCATGCCCATGGCATGCGGAAGTTCCTGGGCCAGGGATCAAATCAGCACCACGGCAGCAACCTGGGTCACAGCAGCAACAACACTGGATCCTTAACCTGCTGAGCCACCAGGGAACACCCCAGTGTATTTCCTTTTTTTTTCTTTTTGCCTTTTCTAGGGCCACTCCTTTCTAGGGCCGCTCCCTCGGCATATGAAGGTTCCCAGGCTAGGGGTCGAATCGGAGCTGTAGCCACCCGCCTCCACCAGAGCCACAGCAATGCAGGATACAAGCCATGTCTGCAACCTACACCGCACCTCACGGCCACGCCGGATCCTTAACCCACTGAGCAAGGGCAGGGATTGAACCCACAACTTCATGGTTCCTAGTCGGATTCATCAACCACTGAGCCATGATGGGAACTCCACACCCCAGTGTCTTTCTTTATTAGAGCTAGAGTGAGATAAATACAGCCACGGTAAGATATAATTGACTATATAATTGACTCTCTCTCTATATATAATGCGGGTTCGAACCTGCATCCTCATGGATACTAGTCAGATTTGTTTCTGCTGAGCCATGATGGGAATTCTCACTCATTCCTCTTTTATAAAATTTTCAACCTTAATACAAGGCTTTCCAGAAGTTCCCATTGTGGCACAGAGGAAGCAAATTTAACTAGTATCCATGAGGATGAGGGTTTGATCCCTGGCCTCGCTCAGTGGGTTGGGGATCCAGCATTGCCATGAGCTGTGGTGTAGGCCGGTGACTACAGCTCCAATTGGACCCCTAGCCTGGGAACATCCATATGCCACAGGTGTGGCCCTAAAAAGCAAAATAATAATAATAATAATAATAATCCATGCAAGAAGTTCCCGTCATGGCTCAATGGGTTACAAACCCAACTAGTATCCATGAAGATGCAGGTTTGATCCCTGGCCTTGCTCAGTGGGTTAAGGGTCTGGTGTGGCTGTGAGCTGTGGCGTAAGTTGCTGACACATCTCAGATCCCATGTTATTGTGGCTGTGGTATAGGCTGGCAGCTGCAGCTCCGATTCTTCCCCTAGCCTGGGAACTGCCATATGCCACAGTCTAAAAAAAAAGAAAAAAAGAATCCATGCTAATAATTCAAAGTCTCGTTTTTTAAAAAACTTAAAAATTATTGAAGAGCCAATAAAAAAAAAATGACAAGAAAAGGTATGTTAGGGCCTTTAATAGCTCTTTCCTCTGCATTTTTGAACAAGGGGCTCCTATTTTTATTCTGCACTGGGGCCTGGAAGTGACACAGCTGGTCCAGGCTGAAATGACAGTGACATAGCCCTAGAGTCAGTGGGGCTGGGTGAGGGGGACGAGGGCACAGGGACAAGGGAGACCTGGGGAGGCCTCCCAGATTTTGAACGGGCAGTGCCATCCTCTTGGGAAATCTGACATTAAGAGCAGGGTCTGTGATTCTGTTCTGCTGCGTGTCTGGAGTTAGAAGCTCCACAAGGGGCCTCGGAGGAGAGAAACCAGCAAGTGATCCAAGCACAGGTGACAGCTGAAACCTGAGAGAACGGTTCATGGGACACCTGTGGGCGGGGACACCGGGGGATGCAGATGTTTACGAGATGGGACCACAAAGACAGCCCCCGAGAGGAGACAGAGAGGGAGGGAGGCCAGAAGGCAAGAAAAGGCACAGGGTGGAGTTCCTGTCATGGTGCAGGGATTAGCAAATCTGACTAGGAACCATGAGGTAGCAGGTTCGATCCCTGGCCTTGCTCAGTGGGTTAAGGATCCAGCATTGCCATGAGCTGTGGTGTAGGCTGCAGACGCGGCTCGGATCCGGAGTTGCTGTGGCTCTGGCGTAGGCCGGCGGCTACAGCTCCGATTAGACCCTTAACCTGGGAACCTCCATAAGCCGCGGGAGCAGCCCAAGAAATGGCAAAAAGACAAAAAAAAAAAAATAGGCACAGGGTGGCTGTGGGAGGAGAGGTGAGAAATATGATGACAGCCGGAGGCAGATATTAGGGGGTTGGGTAAAGAAGGGTTTCATCAGCTCGGGGGACCTTGAACAAACTACCCGATCCCTCTGGACCCAAGACAGCCATCCATAAACTGAAGACGATAATAATGCACTTATCTTAGGGGACCGCTGTCAAGGGTAAATGAGCAGAGTGCTCAGAAATCTGCTCTATTAACTTCCTGTGGCTTCTGTAACAAGATGCCACAAACCGGGTGGCTTAGAAGAACAGAACTGTACTGGCTCCCTGGCCTGGAGGCCGGAAGTCCCAAATCAAGGTTATCAACAGGGCAGGCTCCCTCTGACGTCTCTAGAGAAGGATCTATTGCCAGGCCTTTCCCCCAGCTTCTGGTTGCTCCTTGGCTTGTGGCAGCATAATTGTAATCATTGTATGGCATTCTCCCCATGTGTCTAACTCTGTCCTAATTTCCCCTTTTGATAAGGACACCAGTCATACTGGGTTAGAGGCCATTGTAATAACCTCCCCTTAACTTGACTTTTTTTTTTTTTTGCTTTTTAGGGTTGCACCTTTGGCATATGGAGGTTTCCAGCCTATGTCACAGCCACAGCAACTTGGGATCTGAGCCAATTCTGTGACCTACACCACAGCTCACAGCAATGCCAGATCCTTAATCCACTGAGCGAGGCCAGGGATGGAACGCACACCCCCATGGATACTAGTTGTAGATTCGTTTGCACCGCGCCCCAACGGGAACTCCTAACTTGACTACTTCTGTAAAGACAATCTCCAAATCAGGTCCCAGGTACCGGGTGAAACCTCCAGCGTATCTTTTTGTGGGAGACCTCAGGAGTCAAGTCTATATAAATGTTCATCTTTCTTATTATCATCTCCATTCGTTGTTGTTTGGTTCCAAGATATGAGGAAGTGACTGAGGGACAACGTGAGTTTGGGGAACTTCCATTTGTTGTGGCCACTATCTCCATGACTACGTGATGTTTCTCCAACAGCCCAGGTGAAGGTAAATATATGAAGTAAGGAGCAGGAACAAAGCAAAGGGAATGACACATTCTGATAATGAGCCAAAGACAATCATGAGCAGAAATACCGACAGCCGTGCCCCAAGGAAACCGCTCGCTCCTCAGGGGTCCTGGGGAGGCTTGGGGCACCAGATGGACAGAAGTAAACACCATCCCCTGCCCCCCCTCTGCCAATGCCCTGTTCCCTACATACACACAGAAGGAAACCCAAGTTTTGATCATTTATAAAACAAAGAATAGGTTTATACGTGGAGTAAGAAGGTCTTCCGAGCCAGAAGCAAACAGTTGACCTTCTAGCATTCTCTGCAGTGGCAAGAACCACATCTGATGTAGAGATAAGCAATAGATAATAAACAGGTTGAGTTACCAGAAGTATCAAGCTGGTCATCATCTTAAAAGCAACAATGTCTGGGGCTAAAGTGAAGCCATCAATCCCAAAGGAAAAGCAGATGGAGCTGCAAGGTGCTCCAAAGCTTAGAAAGAGCGTTGACCTGTGACAGATGGAGCATTGAAAAGGAACATTTTAGTCCTCACCAAAGCCCCAGGTGAGCAGCGTCTCTCTTCCTTGATGCTCTTCCTCATCCTAAGCCCCTTCCGGAACAAATGCTCCCCTGTCACTTCATCCCAACAGCAGGAGCAACACTGGGGATGCCTTTTTGGGACTAGGTCCCCTTGCCCAAACTCCAGGTTCCAGAATCTTTTTTTCCTCCTCCTCTTCTGCTTTAAGACTTGCTTCTCCTGAGTTCAAGACCCTTGCTGCTTTGCTACATATATTGCTAACTACAATGACTCACCCTGCATGAGGATGGCTGATGAGGGCACCTGTCATCTAAAAGATGCCTTCACCAAATATCAATGTCACTTCAGACTAACAGGGTGACGACACCCCATTCCTCCCCATGCGATGCATCAAGAAGAACACAGCTTCACTGCTGTGATGTTCTGTGCAAACGCATAAGAAGAAACCATGAAAAAAAAAATCAGACAGGGAGTTCCCGTCGTGGCGCAGTGGTTAACGAATCCGACTAGGAACCATGAGGTTGCGGGTTCGATCCGTGCCCTTGCTCAGTGGGTTAATGATATGGCGTGGCCGTGAGCTGTGGTGTAGGTCACAGACGTGGCTCGGATCCTGCGTTGCTGTGGCTCTGGCAGCTCCAGCTCCGATCCGACCCCTAGCCTGGGAACTTCCATATGCCGCGGGAGTGGCCCAAGAAATGGCAAAAAGACAAAAAAAAAAATCAGATAAATCCAAACACAGGGACGTTCTACGAAATGATCATCTTATAATCTTCCAAAATGCCCATGTCATGAAAGATACAGACTGCAGAGCGGTTGCAGCTTGCAAGGAGACCAAAGAGACATGACAACTGAAAACAGCGCACAAGCTGGGATTTTCTTTTGCTCTAAAGTACATTATTAGAGACAACTGGTGAAATCTGAACAAAGTCTACAGATTAGAAAACAATATTATAGCAGGTTAATTTCCTGATTTGGTTCATTGCTCTTGGTTAGGAAAGAGAGTATCCTTGTTCTTAAGGAGCACATGGAAGAGCTTGTGAGTAAGGGACATCTTATCCGCAACTTAGAAAAGAATAAGGTGGATGTGATAAAATGGTAACATCTGGGGAATCTGGGTGAAGAGTATAAAGGAAGTCTTTGTAATGTATTACACATTTTCTATGTCTGGAAAAACATAATAAAAAGTGTTTACTATTTCATGCATATACGGATAGATTAAAAGTTGCGCAATGCTTTCCAGCAGGTCTCAACCTTGACTGCACATCAGAATCACCTTGAGAGGTTTAAAAATATCAATGCCCAGGCCCCAGCCCAGAAAGTCTGATTCACTTAGCCTGGGGTGGGGAAAGCTCCTGACACCGCTTTATTTGAAAGCAATCCCAGATGATTCTAGCATGAGCCCAGAGCCGAGAGAGTAAACAGCCAGTTCAGTCCGTGATATTGTGGGTGGGAAGGGTTCTGGGATGGGGTCTTTCTGAACCTCTCACATCTGTCCCTTTTGAGAGCTGATCGTGAGGGCAGAACAGTGACGCTAAACAAGGGCAGGGTCCTGGGTCCACTTCAGGTCCTGACTCTACCAACCTGGGAGACATCCCAGCAGATCCCTTTTCGGCGCCCAGCCTGGGTTCTCTCTGCTGTGGGATGAGGTTAAGCAAGGGCAGCCTTCAAAAGTCCTTGCGTCTCTGGGCTGTGATGCTCCGTAGTGCGTTTGCACAGCCTGAAATCCTTTGATGTCTAGGTGGCAGAATGGGATGAAGGTGAGTAGGGAAGACCAACTTCTGGAAGGTTCTGGAAGGTTCTGTCCCAGTTTGGTGATTCCCACCAGACCTCTCCCTTCTCAAGGATGGATGTCTAAGAGGGTTCTCAGGAAAGGGCTGGGGGAGGCAGGAGGCCAAGGGTCAGCTGGGGAGGCCAGGCTCCCAGGGGACTGAGGCAGCTGTCCCCGGCCCCTTCACTAGGCAGGCCTGGCGGGGCTCCGTGGGAGGAAGGTACCCCTACAAAGAGGTGATACCTGAGGCCCCAACTCTGCCCTAGATTCCTAAAGACCTTCACGCCCTGCTCAATCTTCTAACAAGGCACTGCTTTGGACAGCGCCCCGGGCCACACGTGGATACTGAGCATCTGAGATGTGGCCGGTCTGAACTGAGATTGCTCTAAGTGTGGAATACTCATCAGATTCCAAGTCTTCAAAAGCAAAAACAAACAAAAATCCCATCTCATCAATAATTTTTAAAACACTAATTAATGTGGAAATAATACACATTGGGTTAAATAAAATTTCCTGTGGAAATTCATTTCTCCTCTTTCACTTTTTCTAATGTGGTGGCTACTATGATATTTAATATTAACTATGTGGATTACATCATATTTCTATTGGACAGCTCTGTTCTGAAGTCTGCATATTGTCCTTTTGTGACTTAATTCCCTGGTGATAATTGTATTAAAATCCAATCAAGGAAGGATCTTGTATGCAATGGCATCAGCCCCGGACCCCAGATGCCCTGCAGTGAGAAATGCTTAATGCTTTTTCCTAAGGTGCTCAGGCTCCTGTGACTGCATCAAATTGACCCTTCCCCAGAGCCCACGAAAGGGGGTATCCTTAGGACATAGTGCAGCAGTTTATAGAATAACCTGGTTAATATATAAATCCTTTGTCTTGTTTTTGAAGGAGACTCTCTACTTTAGAACTCTGCGTCCCTCGATATTTGCCTTCTGCAGAGTTCAGCTCTTCCGTAGTCTCCACCATCACCCCCCTTTTTATGTGTTTGTTGCATAAAGACAATCATTGTAAATTTTGATTGTAGGGCGTTCATTGGGTTTCTATGGATCAACCCATAATTCTACAGAAGTATTAGGTGGCATGGATGGCAGTTTGAGATACTGAGAGTTTTACTCTTAAAATGTCAAATACGGAGTTCCCTTCATGGCTCCGCAGTAACGAGCCCAACGAGGATCCCTGAGGATGTGGGTTCGATCCCTGGCCTCTCCCAGTGGATTAAGGATCTGGCATTACCAGTGAGCTGTGGTGTAGGTCACAGACATGGCTTGGACCTGGTGGTGTTGTGGCTGTGGCGGGCAGCTACAGCTCTGATGACCCCTAGCCTGGGAACTTCCATATGCAGTGGGTGCCCCCTGCCAAAAAAAAAAGACAAAAAAAAAAGTCAAATGTTTGTGATTCAGTCTCACAGATTGGGTTCAAATTGCAGTGCTGAGTGTTAGGTTGTAAATTTCTGTCCTTATCTTTATTAATATTCAGCAAGCTGTGAGGAATGGACATGGCAGTGACCTACACTGCAGCTCTTGGCAACGGATCCTTTAACCCACTGAGCGGGGCCAGGGATCGAACCTGTGTCCGCATGGGTACTAGTAGGGTTCATTACCGCTGAGCCAAAATGAGAACTCCTTTTCTGCTTATTTTTTATAACATCTATTTGAAAAGTGAATACCAGATGCACGAAGCATTTGGGAAAATCGATAATGTCTCTAAGCCTTTATTGTCAAAAGTGTATTGAAACAAACAGAAATAAACTCAGACATAGGAAATAGGGAGGGGGAGGGATAAATTGGGGATTTGAGATTAATAGATACACACCACTATATATAAAACAGGTAAATTCTCCAAAGAAGACATACAGATGGCCAAGAAACACATGAAAAGATGTTCAGCGTCACTCATTATTAGAGAGATGCAAATCAAAACCACGATGAGGTACCTCCTGACACCAGCCAGAATGGCCATCATCCAAAAGTCTACAAACAATAAGTGCTGGAGAGGGTGTGGAGAAAAAGGAACCCCAGTACACTGTTGGTGGGATGGTCAATTGGTGCAACCACTGGGGAAAGCAATATGGAGATGCCTCAGAAAACTAAACATAGAACTACCATTTGATCCAGCAATTCCATTCCTGGGCATCTACCCAGAGAAAACCACGACTCGCAAAGACACATGTACTCCGATGTTCATTGCAGCACTATTTACAATAGCCAAGACATGGAAACAACCTCAATGTCCATCGACAGAGGAGTGGATCCAGAAGAGGTGGTACATATACACAATGGAATATGACTCAGCCATTAAAAAGAACGAAATACCGGCATTTTTAGCAACATGGATGGACCTAGAAACTATCATGCTGGGTGAAGTCAGCCATACAATGAGACACCAACATCCAATGCTTTCACTGACATGTGGAATCTGGAAAAAGGACAGACGGAACTTCTTTGCAGAACACATGCTGACTCACAGACATTGAAAAACTTATGGTCTCTGGAGGAGACAGTTTGGGGGGTGGGGGGATGTGCCTGGGCTGTGGGATGGAAATCCTGTGAAATTAGATTGTTATGATCATTATACACCTACAGATGTGATAAATTCATTTGAGTAATAAAAAAATGAAAAAAATTAAAAATAAAACAGGTAAATAAAAAGGACCTACTGTATAGCAAAGGGAACTATATTTAGGATCTTGTAATAACCTATAATGGAAAAGAACCTGAAAAAGAATATATGCATATATTCTTCATGCATATATATATACATATATATATATGACTATATATATGAATCGCTTTGTGTACACTTCAAACATCTAAATCAATTATACTTTAATTTAAAAAGAAAAAATAATTCTCTAAAAGTGTCCTGAAAAAAAAGATCCTGCAAGAATATATTCTGTGTGTCTATAAATATATACACATCCACAACGATAGTCAAATAATCAAATATATATATAGTCAAATATGTTTTTATTTATTTATTGTTTTGGGTAGGGCTGCACCTGTGGCACATGGAAGTTCCCAGGCTAGGGATCAAAGCTACAGCTGCAGGCCTACGCCACAGGCACAGCAATGCCAGATCTGAGCCGTGTCTGCGACCTACCCCACAGCTCACGGCCACGCGGGATCCTTGACCCACTGATCGAGGCCAGGGATCGAACCCGCATCCTCATGGATACTAGTTGGTTTTGTTACTGCTGAGCCACAATGGGAACTCCTGTTTTTCCTTTTATCGAAGGAAGTCCTATTCATTTTAACGACACACTTTACTTGGCGTAGGAATGTGATGTCTTAAGGAAGGTGTCGAGGAAAGGTGCTTGGATCTCTTGACACGGACCGGTTCTGAAAACTCGAGCTCTCTCACACCAGAATGGGCAGAAATGAGAAAAAAACAGCCAAGCCCTCCTGTTGGACAGCATTCTTCCATCACCCACTTTAAAATTAAATCTGAAACAGGGTTCTGACAGGCCTATTTTCTTCGGTGCCAAGAGCCACACAATAGACCTTTTTTTTTTTGGACAAAGCTCTTAAAATGCTTGGAGATTCAGATGTACTGAGTCACAAAACTGTACAAATACTGCACACCCATTCCTGCTGGTGCCCTTGCTCGCTCTTTTGGAAACAATACTATATTTTCGCTGTTGTTTGGCAGAAGGAAAGAAATATTTTAACGAGAGTTGCAACCTGTTGGGCAGGAGGGTGGCGGAGGGAGGCAAGCTCTGACAGTGGGTGGCTGGCCTCCGGGCTGGTGGCTTCTGAGCAGGAGTGGGAATGATCATTTCAGAGGAATCCATGTGATTCTCCTTCTACTCAGTGTGGGCGCTGCAATGGTGCCCAATCCCATGACCCCAGGAGCTTCAAATGTGGCCTGATGAGATGACGGCGTTGGGGACAGAGGGGTGAACAGGGTTGCACTGAAACAGCACTGCACAGCCATGCAATTAGCATCGTCTTTGAACAGGTCTCTTTGGAGAGTGTATAACATAGAGCACAGAGAGGCACAGAAATAGCAGCGGGTACCTAGGCTCTCAGTCTGTGGGTACACAGGTGGAAGGAATAGAGAGGGTGCAGGATGAACCAGAAGCAGGAACGGAGGAGTTGGCAGTGGGAGGAGCCAAAGAAAAGAAGATCTGCGCAAGGTCTTCAAGACTTGCTTGCTCCCTTTAATGGGGCAACGGGATCAGCAGCATCTCTGTAGCTCCGGGACACAGGTTCAATCCCCTGCCCAGCACAGTGGATTAAAGGATCCATCATTGCTGTAGTCTCAGAGTAGGTTGCCGCTGCAACTTGGATCTGATCCCTGGCCCAGGAACTCCATATGCCGAGGGGTGGCCAAAAGAGAAAAAAAAAAAAAGTTTAAAAAATGAATTCAAGTCAGTTCTCTTATGGTGCCATGGGTTAAGGATCCGGTGTTATCACTGGCACTGCTCAGGTCACTGCTATGGTGAGGGTTCAATCCCTGGCCTGGGAACTTCCACATAGCTCCCCCTGCCACAAAAAAATTCAAATCAAATTGCAGCCCCATCCCTGCCCTAGGGTTGTTTCACTAAAGTTGTGACATAATTGAGAGGTGCTGCAAGTACATCCTCGAATTGCAAGCAAGCCACCAACGGTCAAGTCTGAACACCTCTCCATCCAGAGGGATATTTCACATTTGTATTAATGATGGTGAGTATTTGAGCTTGAAATGAGGAAGACCAAAGGGCCAAAGACGGAGGCAAGTTCCACAGAGGAAGGTGGGGGTACGGGGGCCTGAATAAACCCTCTTGAGGAGAGAGTGTGAGGAGGTACAGCAGTGCCTGCATTGACCTTGGCTTTGAGGAACTGAAGACTCCTTGGCAGCTGCAGGAGGCAACTGGGCCTTGAGAAGAGCATCGTGGAGCCATCTCTAAATTTTCTAGACTCAGCCTTGGTTTTTAAAAAACTTTTCCCACCTTCTTCAGATTCCAAACATGTAGAAAATAAAACCAGGACATGTGGGCTGGTCAGACCCAGCATTCTTCAACCTCGGCCTGAGGAATGAGGCCCAGATTATTTCCTGCTCTAGGGACAACCTGTGCCTTGTATTTAGGATGTTTCGCAGCATCCCTGGCTTCTACTCACTAGATGCCAGCAGCACCCCTAGCTGTGACAAACAGAATTGCCTCCAGACATTGCCAAATATTCCTGGGGAGACAAAAATCTCCCTGGGTTGAAAATCATTGGTTTATTTAAAAAAAAAATTTTTTTTTAATGGTCACACAGGCAACATATGTAAGTTCCCAGGCTAGGGGTCAAATCAGAGCTGCAGGTTCTAGCCTATGCCACAGCCACAGCAATGCCAGATCTGAGCCACATCTGCAACCTATGCAGCTTTCAGCAACAGATCCTTAACTCCCTCCCCAAGGATTGAACCCACATCTTCATGGAGACTATGTCAGGTCTTTAACCCACTGAGCCACCACGGGAACTCCAAAAAAATTTTTTTGTTAACCGAGGTAGAGTTGATGTCCAACATTTGGTTGGCTTCAGGGCGCAGCAAAGTGATTCGGTGTTTTTTGCAAAGTACATTCCGTTATCAGTTATTACGAGCAAATGAGTATAATTTCCAGGGCTATACAGTAAATCCTTGTTGCTTATCTCTTTGATATTCAGTAGTTTGTATCTGTTCATCCCATGCCCCTAATTTGTCCCTCCCCGCTTCCCTCTCCCCTTTGGTAACCACTAGTTTGCTTTCTATGCCTGGTCTGTTTCTGTTTTTGTCTATACATTTCATTTGGTTTATTTCTTAGATTCCACATATAAGTGATATTAGGCAGTACTTGTCTTTCTCTGCCTGACATTTCACCAAGCACAATATCAAGAATCATTGGGTTAGCCTAAATGTTAGGAACAAACAAAATTTTCACGGACTAAAGACAGCCATGCTCTATAAGGACCACAGGGCATTTTTGGTGAAGACAGACAAGCCCAACTAACCCACCTTGAATGGCCAGAGATAAACAGAGTCGGAGACAAAGGCAGACTTTTTCCCAAAGCTCTGGTTTATGGCTTTAGGGAGTCATAACACTATTTACACATAATCTTGGAGGGAAAAGTCCTGGGGCTCCCTTGCTTAAAAAAAAAAAAAAGTAACTCAGAAGAGAGGGAACTTCAGACTTGAACTCAGGTTTAAAGAGGCAAAACAGAGAAGACCACAGGCTGTACGACTGACTCCACACAAGCGAGTCCTGTGGTTCTGGGGAACTTGGACCTGCCTTCTCATCCCAAGGCTGTGGATGGGGCTGTCTTTGCATCTGGTCTGACCTGCCCACAAAGCATTTGGCATTGTTAACTTTGTTTGTCTCTTTAGGGCTGCACCCACGACATATAGAAGCTTCTAGCCTAGGGGTCAAATCACAGCTGCAGCTGCCAGCCTACACCACAGGCACAGCTGCATCAGCGACCTACATTGCAACTCATGGCTACACCAGACCCTTAACCCACTGATCAAGGCCAGGGATCAAACCCGTGTCCTCGTGGAAACTCATGTCCTCGTGGATGCTAGTTGGATTGTTAACCTGCTGAGCCACAACAGGAACTCTGCATTGTTAACTCTGGAAGGTAGGTTTAGGCCTCACACAATAGAGGAAGGTGTTTAAAAACAACTGTCCCTTGGGAGTTCCCTTCATGGCTCAGCGGTTAATGAACCAAACTAGGATCCATGAGGATGCGGGTTTGATCCCTGGCCTCGCTCAGGGAGTTAAAGATCTGGCATTACCATGAGCTGTGGTGTAGGTCATGGTCTCGGCTCGGATCCTGCGTTGCTGTGGCTGTGGTGTAGGCTGGCAGCTATAGCTCCAATTTGATCCCTAGCCTGGGAGCTTCCATATGCCGTGGGCGCAGCCCTGAAAAGCAAAAAAATAATAATAAAATAAAATAAAATAAAAACAACTGTCCCTTAGCTTCACCATCAAATGGACAAGAAAGTGATGTGTGAGCCTGAACTTGGGTCATATGCTTTTTTTTTTTTTTACTACAAAGGGGATTATAATTGTGTGCACTCCTTCAGCCGCAGTCCTCAAAAGCTGTACAAATTGGCCTTCTAGATAAGATCGTGCGTTCTCATCGCCACCTGTCTCCCAATGAACAAACAGAGGAAAAAGGGCTCCGTGACCTTGGGCACTCTCGTTCCAGGGTACAGTGCAATGATTTATGATTTTTAAGCCTGAGAACTTTGGAAGCCGCCGAACATGAAAAGAGTGAAAACTCTTCTAAGATGAGAGAAAGGCAAGACTTGGTCGCAGAGCACCCTTCTCAGACTCTGAAACACTACTCTGAAAGCTGTCCCCAGTATGCATCGCTCTGGCCCTCGCAGACAAAAAGGGTTATTTTATCCAGATTATTCCCCCACGTTGCAGGGGCAAAGGGACTCATTTGTAATCATCAAAGGAATGCTGACAGACTTGAAACGGGATTACATTCTATTATCCTCATCCGAATTCAAGATTTGTTTTGGAGATCATGCTTAGGTTTCTTCCTCCCTGCTCCTCCAACCTCAAATGAGGCGATTGGTATGCACGGGACATCTAAGGCAGACATGAAATCAGACAGTTTGCAAACATACATTTCAGATTCAGTGGCCTGAGTTTTGAATTTTAATGTCTGCCTGATTCAGGGTGGGTGGAAAACTTGGCTCTCAGCATCACTTCATTCCCTAACTTGGTGATGCAGGAGAAATTCAACTTCGGGAGCCGGAGCTGAGCAAATGACATGGGGGTCCAGAAAGGGAGGTGTGGAGATGTCAAATCTATGCACGAGCGATGCTGTCCGGTAGGTCCATGAATCTTCTGATCCGTAGTCAGATGCGTCATCCATTGTGCCACTGGCCCATCTTGGTAGGTCTCATCTGGGTACGCTACTAAACCCTCAATTCCGAGCCCTGTGGTTTGGACACCATTTGGAGAATGTAACCTGCCAAATCTAGCTTCATCCCTCAAAACTGCTTTGTTATCTGTGTGACCATGAAACCACTGAGAAGGAAGCTTTGCCAGGACAGAACTGACTCTTTAGAGTAGGCCTAAATGATACCTAGCACAGCACCTGATACCTGAAAGACTTGAGAATAGTTCCTGTTCTTTCACACAAATCTTCCACTGTGTGACCATGATGGAAATAATGCCCACCGGGGGAAGTCTTGGGTACCTGAGGCTGAGGAAGAGTTCAACTGGATTAATAAAACTCCTGATTTTAGCTGCCAAAAGACAAGATATCTTAGAGAACATCTCTCTCAAGACAAGGAGATGGCACTCTCTAAGAAGGAAGACAGCAAGAAATGTAGTAAAGTGCATTAGAAATTATACCATGTCTTTGCTCATTTTCTTTTCTTTCTTTCTTTTTTTAAAGGCTGCACCCATGGCATATGGAGGTTCCCAGGCTGGGGGTCCAATTGGAGCTACAGCTGCTGGCCTACACCACAGCAACGCCAGATCCAAGCCACATCTGCCACCTACACCACAGCTCATGGCAACACTGGATCCTTAACCCACTGAGTGAGGCCAGGGATCAAACCCGAAATCTCATGGTTCTTAGGCAGATTTGTTTCCGCTGCACCACAAGGGAACTCCTGCTCATTTTCTTCATATCTCAGTCCTTCCTTCTAGACCCAGTGTCTTTCTTCAGGAAGTGTACCCTTTAATAGTTCTTTCAGTAAGGATTTATTAGTAGTACACTTGCCCTTATTTCACATGCATGCTTGAAGATAGTTTAGCTGGGTATATAGCTCTGCACTGACAGATTTTGCCCCACCCCCAAACCTGGCAAATATTTCACTGGCTTCTGGCTTGTACTGTCATGGCAAAGCCTTTACAGATGAAAAAATTTTTGCGTTCTGATTGTCTTAAGACTGCCACTTTATTTTAGTATTTTATAATTTTAATATGACAGGTGTAAATTATTATTATTTATCTTCCTTGGGATGCTTGAAACTGAATCTTTTATCAACTCTTGAAAATTGCCTCTAAGGAATTGTCACTTTAAGTGCTGCCTCTCCCTCATTTTCCCTATGTTCTCTTTCTAGAATACTGAACAGCTATTCTTTAAACCTTCATCTCACCCTCCACATCTTATAAACTTTTTTTCCATGTCTTTATCTCTTTTGCTACATTCAGGACAATTTCTCCAGCTTTATTTTCCAGTTCACTATTTCTATCTTCAGCTATATCTAATCCATCCATCAAGCTTTGGACTCCTAGGAATATATTTTTTATGTTATTAGATACATTGGTTCTTTAAAAAATATGCCTGCTCTGGAGTTCCTGTTGTGGCACAGCAGAAGTGAATCCAACTAGGAACCATGAGGTTTTGGGTTCGATCCTTGGCCTTGCTCAGTGGGTTAAGGATCTGGCATTGCTATGAGCTGTGGGTCACAGATGTAGCTCAGATCTAGAGTTGCTGTGGCTGTGGTGTAGGCCAGCAGCTGTAGCTCTGATTTGACCCCCTAGCCTGGGAATCTCCATATGCCACGAATATGGCCATACAAAGGAAAAAAAAAAAAGACTTCTTTCTTGATAGCCTTTCATTTCTTCCTCATATTTTATAT
Organism: Phacochoerus africanus; assembly: GCF_016906955.1. Taxonomy (NCBI): domain Eukaryota; kingdom Metazoa; phylum Chordata; class Mammalia; order Artiodactyla; family Suidae; genus Phacochoerus; species Phacochoerus africanus. The sequence continues at coordinate 276,113,184 of NC_062544.1, read as the reverse complement.
TCCCTCTTTTATTTCTTTTTGTGTTTTATGTTCTCTTTTACTTATTAAAAATTCTGTTGTTTTGGTGCTATTGTTCATATAATGTAATTTTGGATTGTGTGTTCATGATCAGAATTTTATTTATGGGAATCTTGTGGGGCCTATGTTTCTATGCAGGAGGTATTTGTGTGCCTTTTTCACATACCCTGGGAACATTTTTAGTTTCTCTGCTTGGGTTTCCTGGTAAAGGCAAAGTGAATTCAAAACCCAGACTCTTGAAATGACAGAATTATGGTTACTTATTCTCAAGGGGGATTATTTTTTCCTCCAATTTCGAACACAGGCTAAGATGTTTCTTTGTCATCTTTCTTTGCAGGAAGGTCAATTTGTTTCTCATGCATACTTTTATGAATGTTTAGCCCTTCCAGGTCCTGATCTTATATGGAGATCTTTATTCCAATTCCTCACTTGACATTGGTCTAATGCCTTGTCTCTTGTCTTTGTGTACCTATTAAATCCTGGTTTTAAAGTGGTTGTAAAGACCATCAAAGGCCCCAGTGTAGCCATAGGGTCAGTGCCAGCTAACTTCTTTGGTTCTCTGATTCTTCTTCATTTTTGTTCCCTTGCTACTCCTTGCACTTAGTCACTCACTCATGCATTTAAAGGATGCTTATTATATTTTATTCAGTAGATCTAGGTATTTTTTGGGGGAAATAATTTTAGAACACCAGTTCCACCAGATTTTCAGAAATGGATTCTAGCTCCTATATCATAATCAGTTATTTAGGGCTGAATGGTGCTATCTTTAGACACAACTTGGAATGGACAATACCTATAAACCCTGGGCAAGATTTGCATCTGGGAGATTAAGAGATAACTATCATAGCAGTGGCATTGCTTTAAACAACTTGTAATTAATTTGTTTTAGTATTAGAGAAGCTGCCTGGGTTCAAATCCCCCAAAGTTACTTAAACTTTCTTGCTTCCATTTTTTTTTACCTTATCATAACCATATCCCCTTCATAGGGTTGTGAAGATTAAATGAGTTGATAAACACGAAGTTCTTAGAACTTTGTGTGGCACAGAATGCTCTACATGCTTGACACACTGTAGTGCCTTTAATTCACTAATGTCTCTTACTTGTGCTGAGAGAACCAAAGAAAGAAGTTATCCCCTATGCTGGGTCAGAATTTAAACTGAGATGGTGCACACCCTGGGGCCAGCTAAAGGGTAGCAGAATTAGAGACCCTCCTTGGGGGAAAAAAAGAAGCTTAGAGAAAACAGATTAGAGTCAGTTTGATGAGCCACCCTCCTATTTAACAGTCACCATCCAGTGCTAAAATTTAGGAGACTCTAGGACTAATGTCATTATGCTATTTCCTTCCAGAAAGATACAAACACCCTAGCCTCCTTCAAATAGTGGCCAAGTGCCATAAAAGTTTACAGAGCCTTGCCCCAAGCTTCCACCTTCATTACTTAGCTTGAATGACAGGAGTATGGATTTTTGGGAAACCACTTACTGGATTCATATCCTGCCTCTGAATTTCACCAATGGTTGTGCAACTGGGGTACAGGGCAAGGTGGGGATAGGGGTGGGTTACAGGGGAGCGGTTGTTCTTACAGTGTACGTTACCCCCAAAGTGGTGCTTTTTCAAGAATTTTAAAGATGCTGACAGGATGGCTGAGAAGAGCAGTGGCCTCTAAATTTTTAGAATCATAAACACCCCATCAGTAAAAACATTTTGAGAATACATCTCCAATGTCCACAATTTATTTAGAAAGCATGTACTGTTCTATTGTCAACTTACATGTTAACTACAGGCAAAACACAGCCCCCCCCCCTCCTTTTTTTTGACAGAAAAGAAACAAATAGAAAAGAACAGAACGTCTAATGTTTTCTCTTATATCCTCTGATCGCCCTGCGTGTGCATCTACTTTGGGTGGGCAGTGATGGGAAGATGCTGAAGGAAGGAATGGGCAAAGGTCAGTCTACTTAGAGGGCAACTGAGATCGCCAAGGTTGATCCAAGAACTATTTAGGAAGGCTAGGCCAATTACGGCACCCTTTTTCTGGCTTTGTCCCCCACTCAGCACCTACACAGATCAAGTCCCCCAGTTTGGCCCTACCCTTGGGCTCACATTAGGGTCTGCCTCTGCTCTGCTTCCTAGTTGAAGAGTCTTGGGCAAGTTAGCTAGGCCCCTCTGAGAGTGGGGCGGCTCATCTGTAAAGTGAACCCCCCCACACACACCCTACTTACTGTGTCACAGGGTTGCTACGAGCCTGAAATCAGATAACACTGTGATCAACTACTCTTTACTCCCTGCCTTTCTGTTCCTTCCTTGAAACGGCTGCTAGGCTGCCCTTTCCAATAAAACGCCTGGGAGACCAAAACCATCAATAAAGGACCACTCGCTTGCCCAGACTCCTCTTTCTCGGCTAGAGAAAGAGCCGGCAGAACACTTTACAAATGTAGTTACTTTCCATGGAAACAGACTAACCGTTTGAGATGCTTACTGTTCATCGCTCTTCTTCTCTGACAGCTGGACAACTCCTTCAGACATTCGCTTTGTTTTTCTTTGGTTACAAGCTGGCTTTTTGCTCCATAAAAGTTTTGAAAGTAAGGACAGTCCTGAAGCAAAGGATGATGGGACGGAGGCATAATAAAAGGCAGAGCTGTGTGTGTGCACGCAGGCACAGGTGCACGAATGTATAAGTGTGTGCATACATGTGTGCTGAGATACAGTCACACACTGAGAGCTGGGAAAACACATCCCAGTCACCCCAGTGGTGAGCCCTGGTTGAGAGGGGCTGGGAGCAGGGAGACCCCCATCTTTCCCAGGTGCCTCTAGGTGAACTGACTGCAGGGGCAGGAGGCAGCCTTGCCCTCTGAATACCAGAGCAGTGGTTCTCAACTCTGCACACTAAAATTGTCAGGGGAGCTTTGGAGCTCCTGCTGTGACACAATGGTATCTACAGCATGTCTGGAGTGCTGAGACATGGGTTTGATCCCAGGCTCGGTACAGTGGGTTAAGGATCTGGCATTGCCACAGCTGCAGTGTAGCTCACAACTGTGGCTTGGATCTGATCCATATGCCATGGAGTGGCTAAAAGAAGAAAAAAGGTACAATCACTGTGGAAAACAGAATGGAGGTACTCAAAGAACTAAATATAGAACTACCTACCATATGACCCAGCAATCCCACTCTTGGGCATATATCCGGACAAACCTTTCCTTGAAAAAGACACATGCACCCATATGTTCATTGTAGCACTATTCACAATAGCCAAGACATGGAAACAACCTAAAAGTCCATTGACAGATGAATGGATTAAGCAGATGTGGTACATATACACAATGGAATACTACTCAGCCATTAAAAAGCACAAAATAATGCCATTTGCAGCAACGTGGATGTAACTAGAGACTCTCATACTAAGTGAAGTAAGTCAGAAAGAGAAAGACAAATACTACATGGTATCACTTATATCTGGAATCTAATATACGTCACAAGTGAACCTTTCCACAGAAAAGAAACTCATGGATTTGGAGAACAGACTTGTGGTTGCCAAGTGGGGGGAGGGAGTGGCATGGACTGGGAGACTGGGGTTAATAGATGCAAACTATTGCCTTTGGAATGGATAAGCAATGAGATCCTGCTGTATAGCACTGGGAACTATGTCTAGTCACTTGGTGATGGAGCATGATGGAGGATAACGTGAGAAAAAGAAGGTGTGTGTGTGTGAGAGAGAGAGAACGAGAGAGAGACTGGGTCACTTTGCTGTAGAGTAGAAAATTGACAGAACACTGTAAACCAACTTTAATGAAAAAATAAAAATCATTAAATAAAAAAAAAGAAAGAAAAAAGAATTGCCTGGGGAGCTTTGAAAAAGAGACGAACACCGGGCTCTCCCAGATCAATTAAATTAGGAGCCCTACATTGCTGCTAGAGCATCCATACCTTTGTTTAGACTCAAGCGATTCTAGCGTGCAGCAGAACTGGAAGGTTCACTCTCCAACCGAAACGGACAGCTCCATCAGGACCAAGTTCCCATCCCTGAGCCCCCAAGATCAACAGAACGACCATTTTTCTACATTCAGAAATTCTTGGTCAATGAAATAAGGAGCTAGGCTCGGTTTGATTCACTGGGCTGCAAATGATCTGATCACAAGCCCCAGTTCTTGGGCTACTGAAGGCGGGGTGAGAGGGTAGGACATCCGCCCAGAGACCCCTTCCCACCACGCAGTGCCCTTTACTGACATCTGGGGACACTTTATTAAAAGGAAGGCCTTAAAAGCTGCCCCATGTCCCTGTTTCTCATCACCTTTCCTTTCTGCTTCCCACACTCACCACTACGTGCTCCAGGGTAAAACCAAATGTGTAAACATATGGTCGCGACTACTTTGTCAAAAGCCAGGAGTTTTCTAGGGATCCAAGTGGGAACTTGATGAATTTTCCATCCTTTCCTCTCCTCCCTCCCCAATAGCCCATCAATCACCTTGAACTTCTTAGAGAAGAAAGAAAAGAAAGAAAAAACAAAACAGAAGAGAGAAAGCGAAGGGCAGAGAGAGAAGACTGATTCTTGCTCTCAGCGGAGAGTAAAAAAGGAACAAGCCTTGCGGGACGTGGCAAAGCAAGTTCAGAGACACTGAAACATCACTCTTTAAAGCAGGACCAAAAGAGGATCCTTAGCTTTTTAAGGCTGGAACCAGAAAGGAACCTCTCCCTCCCCTCTACCCTCACCCCTCCCTTGTTCTTTGAACAAAGTTGATGCTGATATTATATTTCTATTAAAAAAAAATCAATGATCCGTTTGGACCTCTCAGGCCAAATCCTCAATTTGGGAATGCAGTCAAAAGAACAGAACAGATCCCAAGGAGGAACATGGGTGAAAGCCAAGTGCATTCAAGTTTGGGATTAAGGATCAGAGGCACTAATTTTGTATGAACTGTTCTGGCCTTCCTGGGATGCGTTTTTAATGCAGTGATGATAGCCTTCCAGTGGCCGCTGGCAGCATCTCAATGTCTTCAGGGAGCCTGTTTCCTAGCAGGCTTGTAGGTGATTAGCACCAGTCACGAGCCTGCGGAGGAGGAGGAGGAGGCTCTGATGCAGCCCCTGGCTGATTAATAGTGAGATTTGATGCTGGAATCCCCAGGGCAAAAAAAAAAAAAAAAAATCAATGACCCAGGAAAACTACACCAGCTGACAGCCTCAGGAAAAGGTTCAAGGAAGAACTGCAAAGAAGAGAGAAAGGCTTAAGTAACTTTCCAAAAACTCTGCACTGCTAATCTCCCAGGAGGCCCTAGAGTGCACAGACAATGGCTGGGACCTCTTTCCTTCTGGCACTTTCTTTCACCTGGATTCACCATCCTTCTTCACGAAGACTGAAGGGGGTCCCAAGTTCCCTCCACCCTCCCTCTGTCTCGGTTTTTGATGTCTCCTTGTTTGGAAAAGTAAGCAAGTAACTGCATGGTCAGATGCTGCTCTCCAGTGCTCAGCTATTGCCATCAGGCTCCACGGGGGAGGGTCTGCTGTCTCTTTATAGGCACTGATTTCTACACAGCCCTCCAAGTTCATAAAAAGGAACAGGACCGCTTGTCCCCAGGAAAACAGGCATCAGGCTCTGAGGCCACGGGGATGGGAGAGGGGTGGGCTGGAGTGGGGAGTCACGTGATCAAGAGCCACTGCTTCAACTAAAACATTCAAGGGAACACTCAGACTGTCATCTTCGGAGCACAGGAATTTTCCTGGATGCTGTATGTCACATGGTAAGGGGATCCCTAAAGGTCAATTAAGTCTCAAGTCAAATCAATCAACTTCGGAAGACTTCATCTTTCTCCTCAGTTGAGCCTTTTCTGACATTTTCCGAATGCCACACAAAGAATTTCCATCTAGACATGTCTGTGATTTAAGAGGTTATTTTTCTTTTGCTCTCCCCAAGAGGCTCCCTGACACTCTCTCCCTGATCTTCAGATCTCCAGAGTAAGGCTGACCAGAGGCAAAATGGGAGCTCCTTGTGGCTAGATCTGGCAATATCACCTCCCATCAAACACTGGCTCGGGGAGTTTTAAACCCTGGAATGTAGGTTCCCATTGAAAGCAGAAGAAAATTCCTCTTATCATTTATTCATGTAGAAAACCATGTACGAAAACAGCTATTTCCCAGGACAGAGCACCCCAGTTTGATAACTCAAGTTTCACCCTCTGTAACAACAGTTGCTGCATACAGACAATCCCAGGCTGGGGTGGTAACCTGCAGCCTGCTTCAAGGATTGTAACTGCTTCACTAAAGAAACAAACGCTAAGGGTCTGTAATCTGTGAAAACAATCTAATGGTTACACCGCAATTTACCTCAAGCAATATTTGTTCAGTTACAATGATGTCACAAAAGAAGGGCTTGTCAGCTTTCAGTTCTTTGCTTAACAATATTCAGAGCCCGATGGTGGCTGAATTCAGCACTGCTTTCTATAGCTTACATCAGCAAAGACAGAACTTTTCTAGCAGCCGGGAAAGTTCTCTTACAAAAAATCAAAAGTCGATAGCACTTGAAATTCAGCATTTCCCAGCACATTTACCACAATGCTCTAACCCTCTGGTGCTGGATTTTAAGGACCACAGTTTCCTTGCCAAACAGACATATCTTGGCTTCTTTTGCTAGGTAGAAACACTGCCTTGATATTAAATATTCAAAGCAAAGAACCTCTGACCCAAGGGCTCTCAGCTAACAATGACATTCTCTGTAAGTAAACTAGAAACCCAACTCAGCTCTGCTTTGCCAGGGTCCCCTGCCATGTACGAGTCTACCGCACCAATAGGGCTGAGGAGTGACCATGATTATATTGCAAAAGACCCTGGGGCAGGGATACAGGAGCATGGACTTGGCAGAAGATGCTGGAGAAGGGGGAGCGTGGGGTTCAGGGCTGCTTCCTGGGCTGGGAAGGGGTGAGGAAAAGGTGAAAGGCCTCCAACCTGGCCAGGGGGAAACCCAGGTCTGATACAGGGACCTTGTTGGGCTAAGCAAGCCCGGCAGTAAAAATTCAGCTCCTATAGCCCTCATCAACCCAGAAACTTCTCTCACTTTGCAGCACCACACCTACCATCCCAGAATTGACCAAGATCAGCTGCCGGGGCCCTTGGTCCCAGTCACCAAAAAGAAAAACCTCACCCATTACTGGGGGGTGGGGGGAGGTCGTTATTTTTGGTTAAGGCATTGGGGCTGCCAGGGGCAGATGCTGGTACTTTTGGTTAGTGAAGAGAGGTTACTGAGTCTCCCTCCTCTCTGTTCTGTAAGCTTCTAACTCATCTCCCACTGCATCTCCACCAGACCTCCCAGCCCCTGTCCGTATAGACTTCAGGTCAAGTGTCTCCTGGGCTGGTCTCCTTACATGGGCACCCGAGAGGCTGGTCGGGGCACACTCAGACTATGCAGATGGCAAACCAAATGCAACGTGAACCAACACGTGTACCAACAGCGCCAAGAGGGGCACAGGGCTCAGCTTATCAACTTAAGGAGCTACCAGCGGACCCTCACCCATCAGAGCCGGGTCCTGCCACTGGGAAAGTGACGAGGTCAACTCACTGGAAGAGAAACTCCAAACACCATGTGGACCCTTCCTTCCGGGGGGGCATCCCCTGCTGCCACCCCACACGCAGCTACTTATATACTAAGGTTTCACACCGGGCAAGAAAACCGGCTTTGATTTTGCCCCAACTTTAAACCAACCCGGCCTTGACCCCTCGGGCGCCCGCCCCCCTTCAACCTAGGGTTCAGCTGGGTGCACGGCGGCGCCGGGGGCGCACAGGGAGGGAGGTCGATTCTTACCGGAGAAGTCCGTGAGCGCTGAGATCTCTTTGGAGCAGACCAGGACAGTGCAGTAGAAGAGGCGCAGCAGCTGCCCGGGCGGCTCTACCTGCCTGCGGAGGCCGGGATGCTGTGCGGGCTGGGGCGCGGGCAGTGGGCGCGCATGTCCCGGCAGAAGCATGGTGCGCAGCGCGAAGGAGCGCGAGCGCGGGCCAGGGGCGCGCCGGGGGTCGCTGGGCGGAGGGCAGCGTCACATGGCAGGACGAGTCGGTAGCCGGCGGCTCCGCGGCCCCCTGCCACCTCCTGGCCCAGGCTGCCAGAGCCTCCCCCCCCCCGCGGGCCGGCACCGGCTCCCCAGCAGAGAGGAGGGGGCGGAGAACTGGGGCGGGGCCACGAGCCCCGGGAAGGATCCGCGTAGTTTCCCCGAGAGGAAATCTCCGCTGCGGCCGCGCGGGAGGAAACGAGGGCGGGGGGCGAAGGGAAAGTGTAGCCTCTCACGCTCCGAGGCTGCGGAGGCTGGTCCCTGGCGCGCCGCCCGCCGCGGAGGGCGCCCCCAGCAGCGCGCCGAGAGCCGCGCAACTTGAGCGCCCTTCCCGCCCGGGTCCCCGCCCCCGAGACGGTCCGGCACCCCCGGCCGGGCCCGCTGGCCCCGCGCCAGCCTCGCCCTGGCCGCTGGAGGAGCGCGGCCGGTGCCGGTGACGCACTTTGGAGCCAGCGCTGCGCGTAGAGCCCCGCCGCCCCGGGGCGGGGGCGGGGCCGAGGCCGAGGTGGGGGCCGCGGGACGGTGGGGACCCGGAGATGTGGGACTCAGCATTGACGTCTTTGCGACCTGCAGCGCTCCACGTGCCGAATCGCCAGGCTCGCACAGTTATCCCCATTTCACAGAAGAGGAGACTGAGACTCAGAGCGTTGCTAAGTCTTAGGCAGCCAGGACGGGAACCATCGCGGGGCAGGCATTGTTCTCTGGATCAGGCGGCTCCAGAGCCGATTTCTTTTTGCTGCAACTATGTTTTCTTTTGCGTATTGGTTGTCCGCCGCGCTCAGGGGATCTGACACTGGACCGGCACAAACAGCCGCCGAAAGCTAATAATTGGGCTTTGTTTTAAAATGGGCCACAGCATCTTTCTGAACCTCTCGATTACGCGCGGTGTAACCCACGTTTGGACACCCAGCCCGAGGACGAGGAGCAGACTGCAGAGCCCGGGTTCGGGGGAACCGAAGACAAGTGCGTGGGGGGGGGGGGGGAATGCCGGCTGTGATCCTTGGGGTCCACCGACCCAAACCCGGCGGATTACGCGGGGCGTCCGGGCCAGGCGGCGCCGGCGGGAGGGAGGAGAGCCGGGCCGGCGGGCGCTGGGCACAAAGTGTTCCGGAACACCGCGGGAGGGCCTGCCAAGTTCTCGGCAGGCTTGACGCGGAAATGTAGATAATGAGGCCCAAGGGCGGGACCAGGCGCAGTGCGCCCGCAGGCTCTGAACTGCCCCGCGTACGCCACAGAATGAGGCGCGGAGGCCTGGAGAAAGAAAACCGAGACTCGCTGGCCTACCTGTAGGACCCTCTTAGAGGCCGGCGGCAGGGATCGTGGAGGACCGGATGTCATAGTGTCCCACCTAGTGCTCCAGGGTCCCCGGGGCAGGGTCGGGGGAACTGGGATGCCGGCCCCTTCTTCCCTGTCTTGGGAATGGGAGTGGGAATGGGGGGATGCAAAGATCAGTATTCGTTCGTAGGACCCAGCCTGCCAAACACAATGATTTTTTAAAATCTACATTAAAGTACTCAACCTTCTCAATAACCCTTGGATGTAAGTATTCCTGCCTACTTTCTAGGTCTCTGAAACTGAGGCAAGGAGGGTGGGTAAGGATGCCTGGCACTTAAAAGCCGTTCAGTAAGGGACGTTTGCTCAAAACTCAGTTCCCTTACGTTCTTTCCATTCCGTTCATCCATTTACTTCAGATATGAATTCGGTACCCCTGTGTGCCAGATCCTCTGCTGGGAACTGGGAGTGCTGGCACCAGAAGGGAACCAGGCTCCCTCAGGCCTAGGGGCTGCCACCAACTGTCCCATAGGGATGCACAGGCTTCCAGATGCCTGTGGGAGCACTGCTGCTGTGACAGCATCCCCTGGCTTCCTTACCTGTAAATTTCTCAGGCTCACTGTGTGAATTTAATGAGTTGATACGGGTGACATGGGTAGGACTGGGCCTGGAACGAGCAAGCACTCAGTCAGTAGTGGTCATTGGTACAGCCAGGAAGACCAAGGTAGAACAGGTAATGCCAAGTGAACGACAAAGGGCCATGAGAAGGAGCCAGAGAGGGGAGGGAAGGAGCGGGAGAGGGAGGTGCTAGGGACCTTTATAAGACAAGATGGTTGAGAAAGATGGGAAGAGTTGGCCAAATGAAAGCTAGGTATCTGTGGGGAGTGAACATCTTGGAAAAAGGGATCAGCGTATGTGAGACCCAAGAGGCACAGTTCCATAGAGAAACGTGGAAGGGATGGAGCAGAGAGAAAAGGGCAGGGCAAGGTGACATAGAGAGGTCAGCTGCCAGAGCTCAGGGACCTACACCTTAGTGAGCACTTCCATCTTTTTTTTTTTTTTTGTCTTTTCTAGGGCTGCTCTCGAGGTATATGGAGGTTCCCAGATGAGGGGTCTAATCGGAGCAGTAGCAACCAGCCTATGCCAGAGCCACAGCAATTCAGGATCCAAGCCAGGTCTGCAACCTACACCACAGCTCACAGCAACACTAGATCCTTAACCCACTGAGCGAGGCCAGGGATTGAACCTCCAACCTCATGGTTCCTAGTCGGATTTGTTAACCACTGAGCCATGACAGGAACTCCAGCACTTCCATCTTTATCCTAAGCCCTTGTGCGCATTTCCGTCTTAAGCCAGCAAAGTGTTGTAAGCAGATGCCTGATGCAATCAGGTGTGTGTTGGTAAAAGATGTCTCTGGCTGATGAGCGAAACTGGGCTGGAAGGGTCAGCAGTGGGTCCAGGGGTTATATGCCCGAAACAATTGAAAGCAGGGATTCCAAGAGATGTTTGGACACCCATGCTCATATGGCCTTATTCCCAAGAGCCAAAAGATAGAGGCAACCCAGGTGTCCATCAATGGACAGATCAATGGATAAACAAAATGCGGAATATTATACAGTCATAAAAAGGAGTGAACTTCTGATACAGGCTGCAGAATGGACAAACCTTACAAACATGATGCTAGGTGGATTAAGCTGGACATGAATGATAAATATTGTGTAGTTCCACGTACATGGAATATCTAGAATAGGCAAACTTATAGAGACAGAGATTAGAGGTTACCAAGAGTTGGGAGAAAGAGGAATAGAGTTCCTTCCTTCCTTCCCTCCCTCCTTTCTTTCTTTCTTTCTTTCTTTCTGTCGGTCTGTCTGTCTCTCTCTCTCTCTCTCCCTCTCTCTCTCTCTCTGTCTCTCTCTTTCTCTTTTTAGGGCTGCACCTGCAGCATATGAAAGTTCCCAGGCTAGGGGATCTAATCAGAGCTGAAGCTGCTGGTCTACACCACAGCCACAGCAATTTGGGATCTGAGCCGTGTTTGTGACCTAAACCACAGCTCACAGCAATGCCGGATCCTTAACCCACTGAGCGAGGCCAGGGATCAAACCTAAATCCTCAAGGATACTAGTCAAGTTTGCTACTGCTAAGCCACAACGGGAAGTCCAAGGGTTGTTTCTTAATGGTTATAGGGCTTCTGTTTGGGGTGATGAAATAGTTCTGGAAATAGATGGCTGTAAACACCATAGATGTAATTAATGCCACTCAATTGTACGCTTAAAAAGGCAATTTTTATGTAAAGAATTTGCCACAACTTCAAACAAATTAATAATGTAACATGCCAAAACCCATTGAACAGGCTTCAGCATGGGCGAACCTTACACACGTGATGCTAGATAGAGTAAGCCAGACACAAATGATAAATATTGTGTAGTTCCACTTACATGAAATATCTAGAATAGGCAAATTCATAGAGACAGAGATTAGAGGTTACCAAGAATTGAGAGAAAGAGGAATGGAGAGTTATTTCTTTTTTTTTTTTTTTTGTCTTTTTCAGGTCACACCTATGGCATATGGACGTTCCCAGGCTAGGGGGCCAATCAGAGCTGCAGCAGCCGGGCTGCGCCACAGCCACAGCAATGCCAGATCCGAGCTGCATAAGCAACCTACACCACAGCTCACTGAAACGCTGGATGCTTAACCCACTGAGTGGAGCCAGGGATCAAACCTTGTCCTCATGGGTCCTAGTCGGGTTCATTACCCCTGAGCCACAATGGGAACTCCTGAACTGTTCACTTTAAATGGGTGAATTGTGGGGTATGTGAATTATATCTCCATTATGCTGGTTTTTTCTTTTTAATATCAAATTATGATCACAAAGTGGATGATAAGGGGGATGATCAAGAGGGGAGGGTAGCCCAGAGGCTGTGCCTGTGCAAGGCGCTGGGGCTTTGCAGGCCCAGAGAGAAAAGCAAAGTGGCCAGATTAGAAAGCTAAGAGGGATGCGTGGAGAGGGCAGTGTGACTAGGTGATTGTGGGTCGTGGGTAAGGTCCCTGCCTGCCCTCTGCTTTGCCCCTCAGCTACTCTCTGGCAAATCAGATCTTAATCCTAATCTGATCTCTTTAAGAACTCTGGAATCTTGCAAGAAAATTAAAGAATTCCATTTATTTCCCTCTCTGGTGTGCAGACTTATTGTGCCCCCAACAATAAGGAAGCTGGTTGCTCCCCACCCCCATTTCCCTCTCTGAACATATTATACAATCATATAGGACCACCTACATAATTCATCGGCCCAGCGCAAAATGAAAGTGCATGGCTCCTTCTTCAAAAGTGATTACGAGGAGTTCCCATGGTGGCTCAGTGGTGACGAACCTGACTAGTGTCCATGAGGACGAGGGTTCAATCCCCAGCATTGCTCGATGGGTTAAGGATCCGGCATTGCTGTGAGCTGTGGTCTAGGTCGCAGACTCAGCTTGGATCTGGCGTTGCTGTGGCTGTGGCATAGGCTGACAGCTGCAGCTTCAATTCACACCTAGCCTGGGAACCTCCATATGCTGCAGGTGCGGCACTAAAAAGAGACCAAAAAAAAAAAAGATTTCGAATTTCAAGAGAGTGATAGCAGGTCATTAAATCCAAAGTGGGTTTTTGGGGTTTGGTTTTTTTTTTTTTGGTCCTTCTTGGCCACTCTAGGGATCAGATCTGAGCCACAATTGCAACTCACGTCACAGCCTCAGCAATACTAGATCCTCTAACTCACTGTGCCGGGCCAGGGATTGAACCTGTGTCCTGGAGCTGCAGAGACACCGCTGATCACATTGGGAACTCCCAGTGTGCGTTCTTTGAGCACAGGGCCATATGCCCATGAAGCTGGCCCTGGTACTCCCAGCATCCCCATGTCTCAGACGCAGAGACCGAGACCACAACTCACACTGATCATGTGCAGCAGGATTCTACAGCAAAGGCACAGAAATTAGGGAATGGATGCCAAGATGGAGTAAAATGAAAGTATCCTTTTCCACGTGACGGCACCACTGGTCATCTTGCCCCTTCTTGCACGAGTTTGAGAAGTACTTCTGTACCTGGAACACCTAGTCTTTTTAAAAAAATTTTTATTGAAGTATAGTTGATTTACAGTGGTGTGTTAATTTCTGCTATACAGCAAAGTGAGTTGGTTATGTGTATATATATGTATAGATATATGCCCTTTTTCATTATGGTTTGTCACAGGCTATTGACGATACTTTCCTGTGTTTTATGGTAGGGCCGTGTTGTTTAATCCATCTATATACAATAGTTTGCCTCTGTTGGCCCCAAACTCCCAATCTCCTTACCCACCCCCGCCCCAACCTCCCCCTTGGCAACCACAACTCTGTGGACTATTCTGTACATGAGAGGCACCCCTGTACGACATTGTAAATTACATCCCTTAATTCCTGTATTTTTTTTTTTTTTCCTTTTAGAAGCAACCTTGTTCCTCCTCTCCTGCTCTAAGTCGCATCTCTATTTTCCTCCTTCTTTGAGATCCTGGCCACTTCCCTCCTAAACCTGCTTTGGAGGATGCTTGTATGCTGTGCACTTAAGTCCAGCCCTGAGCCTGCCCTCTCCCTGGGCCACCAAGAGAAGGCTTTGGGGCTTTCAGCAAAGATGGGCTGCAGCCGTTCCGAGAAGACATAAGCCACCATTTGTCCGCTGCAAAGAAACCAACCTTTCAGCTCGGGATAGTGAGGCCGAATGTTGTCCAGAGCTAAAAGGGCTTATTTTTAGAAAGCAACAAACAGTGGTTTGTTTATAGAGCTGGCACCAAAGAGCCATATCAATAGCAAAGAGTCTGCTCCCTGAAGACTGGGAAAGCTGGGGTGCTCTAGAGAGGCTGTGTAGGGAACGTTTGGCCCAAAAGCCTATGGAAGGCGGCCTTTACATATCGGCTCAAAACCAGTGTCCATGAAGGTCAAAGTTATCGAGAGCAGCAGTCTGTCCTCTGCCACTGACAGACAGTCACCCACCTTGGACCTCCCTGCTTTTTGGTTTTTCAAGTCGGGAAAATGACAATGTTGGACTCAAAAGTCATGTTGGCTCTAAAAGCCCACAGCTTAGTTAAATACGATGTGGGATTTCAGGAAATTGGGCTAAATCTATACTGGTTCCTTGCCATTCCTAAGATTTCTTTTTCTTTTTCTTTTTCTTTTTTTGGACCATGCACATGGCATTCAGACATTCCAGGACCAGGGATCAAACCTGTGCCACAGGAGTGACCCGAGCCACAACAGTGACAATGCTGGATCCTTAATCCAATGAGCCACCAGGGAATTCCCTTCGTGTTTTCTTAAATACATATTTTTCTTTCTTTTTGGCTCTCAGTTTGTTTCTATGTTATTCATATTTTTTCTCTTTGTAATGAAGGAATGTCTCGTGGCACAAGCAGATTTGGGGGGGGGGGAGGATTCTTGGAGATCATGAATGATTGAATTCTGATTTGTGAGAGATTTCAGTGTGAAAATGCCCAGGTATTCCAAGCAGTAAGCTCAGTTTCTGGAGGAGAATGTGACTCCATCCTAGAAGGAATAGACACCTCTCAGGTTGGAAAGTTCTGGGTTCCGCCAGAAGGTCTGAGGCTGCTCCTTGCTACCAGTGACACGCTGCCTCTAGCAAATGCTGCAGGGCGTCCAGCCTGCCTGGGCCCCCTCCAAGAACAGGGCCATTTGAACGTTCCTATTGTGGCTCAGCGGAAACAAACCCGACTAGTATCCAGGAGGATGCAGTTTCGATCCCTGTCTCGGTCAGTGGGTTAAGGATCTGGTGTTGCCATGAGCTGTGGTACAGGTCACAGACACAGCTTGGATCCCACATTGCTGTGGCTGTGATGTAGGCTGGCAGCTGTAGCTCCTATTCAGCCTCTAACCTGGGAAATTTCATATGCTATGGGTGCAGCCCTAAAAAGAAAAAAAAAAGACAGGGCAGTTTGCTCCAGAGACCCCAACCCCCTTCTCTTCCTACCTCATTCTCTGCCATCAGAAAGGAAAGAGTGCTGGGAGTTCCTGTTGGGACTCAGTGGAAACGAATCTGACTAGTATCCATGAAGACTCATGTTCGATCCCTGGCCTCACTCGGGGGGTTAAGGACCCGGAGTTACCATGAGCTGGGGTGTAGGTCACAGATGAGGTTCAGATCTGGCATTGCTGTGGCTGTGGTGTATGCCAGCAGCTATAACTCGAGTTCTACCCCTAGCCTGGGAACCTCCATGTGATGCGGGTGCAGCCCTTAAAAAAAAAGGCAGAGGGGGAGCATGCTGATGGAAGAAATCACCACTGTACATTGGAAAGAAGCACATTTAGCTCAGAACCACCAGGCTTGCCCTGCCAGTTGGCACAGTGGAAGGCCGTGAGTAACTGTACAGACTCCATGGTCAGAGTTCAAAGGTTCGAATCCCACCTCTGCCGCTACTGGTACTTGTGGATGGTGGTACAGTTTAGAGCCAACAGCTGAAGTTCAGGCTAGTCAGAGAAGAAGCCTCACCCATGGTAATAACCATAACCATTTCAGGAGTTCCCGTTGTGGCTCAGTGGGTTAAAAACCTGCCGAGTATTCATTCAGATGTGGGTTTGATCCCTGACCTTGCTCAGTGGATTAAGGATCTAGCATTGCTGCAAATTGCAGCATAGGTCTCAAATGAGGCTCAGATCTGGCATTGCTGTGGCTGTGGTGGTGGCCTGCAGCTGCACCACCAATTCAACCCCTAGCCTGGGAACTTCTATATGCCACAGGTACAGCCCTAAAAAAACAATAATAATAATAACCACTTCATGGCTTAGTATGTTAGTATTTCTTGAGCATAGGACAGTGTTTGGTTTCTATATAACCCCCTAGGGATGTCTTTGTGATGAAATGCCCTTTGCCTTGTTAGGTACTGATGGAAATTGTTTCCAACTTGTTTCTCTGGATGCCAGTGACCTTGGTCCCCTGTCAGGAAACTGGGCTGGGCTTTTTCACCAGCATTTCTCTTTCCGTGGACTGGCTGGGACGCTCTTCCTGACCCTGGTTTCCGAACACCCTACTTCTCCCCACCTCTGGCCACTCTGTTGACCTCCTCACCCTTTTCCTGCCCACTGTGACATAGCTGAGTTCTTGGGACCTCTCTTGCCTCCAAAATGCCAGCCGAGGAGTTCCCTGGTGGATCAGTGGGTTAAGGACCTGGCATTGTCACTGCTGTGGCTTGGGTCGCTGCTGTTGTGTGGGTTCCATCCCTGACCCAGGGAACTTCCACATGCTATGGACGTGGCCAAACCACCCTCCAAAACAAAAAAGCAACGACATAAATTGCCAGCCGAATTTGACATCAGTTCCTCCAATCCTCAAAGGCTGACACTCTCTAAACTTTCTTTTCCTAAATTATTTTTTACTGTGGTAAAATACACATGTAGCACCTTCATTTTTCTTCTTCTCTAAATGCTTCCCATTTTTTAAAAAAAGCTTTCTGCTTTAAAATTTTTTAATTTAAATTTTTAATTAATTTTTTTAAATTTAATTTCACCATTTTTAAAAGGTGAATATATTGACCACATTGGCCCCACTAGTAATTGTTTCTCTCCTAGAAGGAAAAAAGAAGGATTGGCATATATGAGCCCAGTCTGTTTCCCTTTGGTCAACAGCAATAAAAATCCTTTAGCAAAAGCCTTAGAAGGATGGGGAAAGTCCTTGGGAGGCCAAGGACTGCTGCTCAGGTGCTGGGGATAAACAAACCTGCCACTTCAAAAGGTACAGTACCTGCAACCCAACAAGGGAAGGTACTAGGAATTGACAAGGGCGCCCTCTGTAGGTGATGTAGGTGCACGCAGGGCTCACAAAAAACATTCTCATTCCCTCAAAAGTTTTTATGATACATTATCATTAACTAGTCTTTTATTAGTAAACCTAAATGGCCAACTGAGACAAAGAGTTCCGAGATCATTCTTCATCACTGGTATTGGGAACAATATTAATTTAGCCTCCTAAACTTGCCAGTTCCAGCAGCTTTCTTTGCTACTTCTTTGATGACACCCACAGCAACCAGCTGTCTCATGTCACAAATAGTAAAATGACCCAAAGGAAGATCATCAGAGAACCTCTCAACACACTTGGGCTTGCCAGGAGCCATATCAATATGGCGGTTGAAATGCACCAGGCACAAAGCTTTCACCAGATTTCAAGAATTTGGGGTTATCTTCCAGCTTTTTCCCAGAATGGCCATCAAGCTTCTCTTTCAGCTCAGCAAATTTGCAAGCACTGTGAGCTGCATGACAAGGCACACAAGTGGGTAGCCAGCACTGATTTGGCCTGGATGATTCAGGAGAGTCAGGAGGTCAGCGGCTTCCACTGGTGGGTCACTTTTGCTGTCAAACTCACAGGACCATGGTGAAGACATTTGAAAGACACCTTCTCAATATCGAAGCCCACATGGTCCCCAAGAAGAGCTTCACTCAAAGCTTCATGGTGCATTTCAACTTACTTGACTTCAGTTGTAACGCTGACTGCAGCCAAGGCGACTGCCATGCTAGGTTTAGAACACTCGTCTCCACAGGGACAGTACCATTCCATCAATGTTGTAGCCATCCTGGAGGGGCAGACAAAAAAGGCTTGGCAGTTGGACAAGTTGGTGGCAGGATGCCATCCATAGCCTGAGGAAGTGTGTTTCCACAGGCATTGCCATCTTTATGGGTGGCTTTCCATGGCTCCAGCATGTTAGCACCACTCCAAGCAGAACTGGTACAAATGCTACCATGTCAGTGTTAACAGCCAGTTTTCTTAATGATTTCCTTATATCTCTTTCTGGCTGTAGAAATCTCTTGTTTTAACACCAACAATTAGTTGTTTCACATCCAGTGTGTAAGCCAGAAGGGCATGCCCATGGGTATGTGTGTCTTTTTTTTTTTCTTTTTTTCCCTTTTTAAATTTTTTATTACTCAAATGAATTTATCACATCTGTAGGTGTATAATGATCATAACAGTCTGATTTCACAGGATTTCCATCCCACAGCCCAGGCACATCCCCCCACCCCCCAAACTGTCTCCTCCAGAGACCATAAGTTTTTCAATGTCTGTGAGTCAGCATCTGTTCTGCAAAGAAGTTCAGTCTGTCCTTTTTTCAGATTCCACATGTCAGTGAAAGCATTGGATGTTGGTGTCTCATTGTATGGCTGACTTCACTCAGCATGATAGTTTCTAGGTCCATCCATGTTGCAAAAAATGCCGGTATTTCGTTCTTTTTAGTGGCTGAGTCATATTCCATTGTGTGTATGTACCACCTCTTCTGGATCCACTCCTCTGTCGATGGACATTGAGGTTGTTTCCATGTCTTGGCTATTGTAAATAGTGCTGCAGTGAACATCGGAGTACATGTGTCTTTGCGAGTCGTGGTTTTCTCTGGGTAGATGCCCAGGAGTGGGCTTGCTGGATCAAATGGTAGTTCTATGTTTAGTTTTCTGAGGCATCTCCATACTGCTTTCCCCAGTGGTTGCACCAATTGACAATCCCACCAACAGTGTACTAGTGTTCCTTTTTCTCCACACCCTCTCCAGCACTTATTGTTTGTAGACTTTTGGATGATGGCCATTCTGGCTGGTGTCAGGTGGTACCTCATCGTGGTTTTGATTTGCATTTCTCTAATAATGAGTGACGCTGAACATCTTTTCATGTGTTTCTTGGCCATCTGTATGTCTTCTTTGGAGAACTGTCTGTTTAGATCTTCTGCCCATTTTTGGATGGGGTTGTTTGTTTTTTTGGTATGGAGCTGCAGAAGTTGTTTATAAATCTTGGAGATTAATCCCTTGTCAGTCGATTCACGTGCAAAGATTTTCTCCCATTCTGTGGGTTGTCTTTTTGTGTTGTTTAGGGTTTCCTTTGCTGTGCAGAAACTTTGAAGTTTGAGTAGGTCCCATTTGTTTATTTTTCTTTTTATTGTCAATACTCTGATAGGTGGATCTGAGAAGATGTTGCTGTCGTTTATGTCAGAGAGTGTTTGGCCTACGTTTTCCTCTAGGAGTTTGATAGTGTCTGGTCTTATATCTAGGTCTTTAATCCATTTTGAGTTGATTTTTATGTATGGTGTTATGGAGTGTTCTAATTTCATTCTTTTCCATGTGGCTGTCCAGTTTTCCACTTATTGAACAGGCTGTCCTTTCTCTATTGTATATTCTGGCCTCCTTTGTCATAGATGAGTTGGCTGTAGGTGCGTGGGTTTAATTCTGGGCTTTCTATCCTGTTTCACTGATCTACATGTCTGTCTCTGTGCCAGTGCCATGCGGTTTTGATGACTGTTGCTTTGTAGTATTGTCTGAAGTCCCGGAGCCTGATTCCTCCAGCTCCATTTTTCTTTTTCAGGATGTCTTTGGCTATTCTGGGTCTTTTGTGCTTCCAAACACACTTTAAAACATTTTGTTCGAGTTCTGTGAAAAATGTCCTTGGTAATTTGATAGGGATTGCATTGAATCCATAGATTGCCTTAGGTAGTATAGTCATTTTGATAATATTAACTCTTCCGGGTATGTGTGTCTTGGAGACAATTTCACCAATACCATCAGCAACAATCGAGGCAGCACAGTGTGGCTGACCTGACTGTGATCATGTTTTTCATGAAGTCTCTATGTCCTGGGCCGTCAGTCATAGTCACATCATACTTGCTGGTCTTGAATTTCCACAGGGAGGTATTGAGGGTGATACCACACTCATCTTTTACTTTATCCAAGACCTAGGCATCCTTGAAGGAGCCCTTTCCCATCTAAGCAGCCTCCTTCTTAAATTTTTCCATGGTCCTTTTGTCGATCACACCACATTTGTAGCTCAAATGGCCGTTAATGGTAGACCTGCCTGAATCAACCTGTCCAAAGATGACAAAGTTGATATGAGTCTTTTCCTTTCCCATTTTGGCTTAGATCCAGTGGTGGGTTTCACAATATGTGTGTTCTGGTGGAAAACCCATTGCAAAAAAGTAGTGGATCTTTATCATGTATCAAGTTCCTGTACATTCATAGGTCTTTTTCTTTTGAATAAACTTTTTTTTTTCTTTTTTACGGCTGCACCTGCAGCATATGAAAGTTCCCAGGCTAGGGATTGAGTTGGAGCTGCAGCTATCAGCCTACACAACAGCCACAGCAATAGTGATGGCCGGATCCAAGCCATATCTGCAACCTATGCTGCAGCTTGTGCCAACCCTGAATCCTTAACACACTGAGCAAGGCCAGGGATTGAACCCACATCCTCACAGACACTATGTTGGGTGCTTAACTTGCTGAACCACCATGGGAACTCCTGAATAAACTTTTAATTTTGTAATAATTCTGGATTTTCAGAAAAATTGGAGAGGGATTCCGTACACCCTTACCCAGTTTCATCTAATGCCCTTATTTTTGTATATACATTTGTTAAAACTAAAAACTGTCATGATACACTCCTATTAACTAAACTCCCGACTTTATTCACATTTCACCAACTTTCCTCCTAGTGTCCTTTTCCTGCTCCAGGATCCAGTCCAAGGTATCACAGTGTGTTTAGTTGTCATGTATCCCCAACCTCATCTGATCTTTGACAATTTCCCAGTTTTTCCTCACTTCTCATGATCTTTAGAGTTTTCAAGATCACAGGTAATATATTTTGTAGACTGTTCCTCCATCTTGCACATGGTGGGGGTGGGGTTATATGGGTTTGGGGAAGGATGTTACATGGCCGAAATGCTCTTCTCATCGGTTCCCTTTAATCACCGGAAGGGTGACTGATGACAACTTCGCTTATCACTGGCGATGTTACCCTTGATTACTTGCTTGGTCAAGGTAGCGTTTGTCACATTTCTCCGTGATAAAGTTACCATTTTCCCTTTTCCATAGTCTAATCTTTGCAGGTTGATCACTAAGCCAACACTGGAGGAGGATGGGGGGAGGGGGAGATTTGGGCTCCTTCTCTTGGAGCAGGGAGTATCTACATGTATTATTTGGATAATAATTAATTTTTTTCCTTTAACCCATTAATGTGGTAAATTATGTAGATGTGATATCCAACCATCCTTGCATTTCCTGGTTTTTTTTATTTTTATTTTTTAAATTTTTTTTAGGACTGCACCTGCAGCATATGGAATTTCCCAGGCTAGGGGTCCATTCAGAGCTGCAGATGCTGGCCTGTGCCTCAGCCATAGCAGTGTGGGAACCAAGCCATGTCTATGACCTACACCACAGCTCATGCCAACGCCAGATCCCTAACCCACTGAACCAGGCCATAGCTGGAACCCGCATCCGCATGGGTACTAACCTGGTTCTAACGTTACCTCTGAGCCACAACAGGAGCTTCCTGATGCTGTTGTTTTTTTACATGCAGCGTGGGATTAGTTTAGCTAATATTTTATTTACACACATTTATGTCTGTAAGTGAAATAAGCCCATTATTCTCCTATTTTGTATAATCCATGGTTTGTTTTGTATTTGAGGTTACATTAGCGTCATAAAAGGTGTTGGGAATCTTTCCTTCTTTTCTGTTTTATGAAGCAAACTGCATAAATAGGGATTATATATTTCTTAAACAATTGCAAAAACTTACCTGAAAATATCTGTACCTTGGGAAAGTTTTGATGTTGTACCATTTTATTTAACAATTATTGGTCTATTCAATTTTTCTAATGTTTTTGGTGCCAATATTTGGATTTTTACCTTTTTCCAGACACTGGTTAATTTATTTCAGTTTAAATTTTTTTTTAATTAAAAATTTTTTAATTAAAATTTTTTTAAATTAAAAAAAAATTTTGTGAATAGTTGTTTATGACACTTTTATGTTTGTGTGCTATTTTCTCCCTTTACTGGTGTGTTTTGTTGTTTTCCATCTTTTTCCTGCCCCATTAATCTTGCCACAGATTTGTTTATTTAATTTAAAAAACAAAAACAATCAGCTTTTGGTTTGCAAATGTTCTTTATTGTTTTTTCATTCTCTTTGTAATTGATTTTTCTCCTAATCTTTGCTTCTTTTTTCTTCTTACTTCTTTGGGTTGATTCTACTGTACTTTTTCTAATTTCTTGATTTGAATATGTACTATCAGTTCATTTGTTTTCAATCTTTCCTGCCTTCTAATAAGTGTACTTAAAGCTATCAATTTTCCTCTAAGACCTGTGTCCCATGAATTAAGCAATATAGAGTGTTCATTTGATTGCATTCCAAGTCTTTCACAATTTCCCTAATGCTTCCCAAGAATTACCTAGAAGCCTTTTTTTTCTCTCTCCCAGGCTTATGGGATTTTAATAAAACTATTCTCTTATTATCAAGGTCAAATTTTATTGCCTGATGGTCAGAGAACATAGTCTGTGTGATGTTGATTTCTGAGGGAATTTATTAGGGCCTCCTTTGGGGCCTAGGAAGTAGTCAATTTTTATAACTATTCCATGTTATTCAAGAACATGTATTCCACTTGTGGGAATAAAGTTGTCATACCACCCATTAATTTGAATACACTGTTATTCAAATTTTCTATATTTTTTTCATATTTTTGTCCAATGACTAAGATATTGGACAAGTTTTCACAACTGCTTTGAAACTTATCACTGATATTTTAATCTATTAATTGGGTATGGATTTTGCTACATTTCACTGTTCAAAGATTAGGGCCATCAACTCAAAACCTAGTATTTTTGAGTAGTCTGATCTGAGACCATATCGAGGCTATGGCTCTTATGGGAACTGATCGCTGCATACTTCCTGAATGGATTTCAAAGTAAAATTTTAAACATAGGTGTATACTACCCAATTGTAAGATGTAGCACATGGAATATTGGCTGGAATTCACAGGCAGATTCACGCAGAATGTTCAGAAGCTCTTCTTCTCCCAGTCCATGACTTGCCTGTCCATACCCCCAGTCAGCGCCCCGTTCAATGCCACAGTGGGGAGTGGTAGTCTCCAAATATCTCCTTTTAACATGTGAAAATATTCATGGGTTGCCTGCAAGTTAATATTATTCTCCCACACCTTATGGTAAATTTATCAAATTTCTCTAATGGCTTACTTTTATAAGGAAACAGGTTAAGAGGAAGGGTGGGGAAGAAAAGGGACTGAGCATAGAGCGGGAGGGGCAGAAAAACAAATAATTCTGGAGGAGGCATTTTCCAGGCATGTGAGTCCTGGGAAAGTTGCATCAGTCAGGCTTTGGGAAAATAGGGGCAGCAAGAAGGTGCTATTAGGCATGTGTGGGGAGCGGGTGGGCAGAGAGCAGACTTGGGGAAATTTAAGAAGACAAACATCATCTATGTCATGATTTTAATCAACTGTTCTCACACTTATAGCTCATTTCTTCCGTATTGGACAAGAGGGGAACATTTCCTGCACATCTTCAATTTTTCCTTGGAAAAGAAAAGAAGGCACATTTAATGCTTCTATTTTCTTCTCTGCTTTACTATCATTTTGGTCAGAAACTCACAATGACCTAATTTGGATCATACTAATATTAAAAAAAATTTTTTTTTGGCCATGCCTGTGGCATGCAGCAGTTCCTCAGCCAGCAATAACCAGAGTGACAGTAACCAGAGCAGTAAACGGAGCCACAGCAGTAATCAGAGCCACAGCAGTGACAATGCAAGATCTTTAACCTACTGAGCCACCAGGGAACTCCTGGGTCATACTGATGTAATGTATCTACTGTTCAAATAATTTATTTGATAATTATTATATGACCTTGTAGTATCTCATATCATCTTGGGCTCTTGGATAAAGTCTTTATTATGATTGGATTTATAAGATGTGTCATATTCTCAATTATACTGACTGCAAGTCTCTTGAGGGTAAGTCTACTGTGTAACACTTTTTTTGAGTCTGTTGTGGCTGGTTTATAACACAGTGAATATAGCAAATGGTGCTGTGGGTTTACTTATCTTTTCTAGCTTGTGGACCCTGGATCCTTCCCTGGCATTCACAGTGACTGTCTCTGAAAGAATGCTTCATTCTTCTCCTTGATGAACATATAATGGGATAGTCTTGAGGTCGGGTAAACTAAAAGATTCGTCACTAAAGAGACTCAAACTTATATCCAAATAGAGAAAGGCATGCCATACCACTCCTCTCTATAATGTGGTTGCATTAATGAGATTTTAATTAAATGAAATAACAGAGGGTCAACTGTCAAGACAGCTTCACCTTGTGTGCAACGATGTATTCTCACATCCTGAGAGTCCATGATAAATACGCTTTAATATGAACCTGATATAATCTTTGATTGAGCTTCTCCTTTTAACCTCTTCCAAAACTGGAATGTGACCCTGTAAGATTGAAATGGGAATAAATAGACACACTCACTTAACAGGGATGAATGAGAAATACGGCCACTGGAGATGAACTAGTGGGCTGTTGGAGGCTGGACTCTTTCCTTGACTAATTCACCACAGTCTAGAGGCCAGTTCACAAGCTTGTAGACTTGAAAATCTTCATCCTGAGGTCTTTTGAAAGCATCCCTAATTGACCTGCCTTTTAGGATAGATTGGCCCTAACCAAGCTCAAGACTTGGGTCTCTGTATTCATTTATGTAGACATTTATTTATTCAACAAATATTTATTGAGCCCAATGAAGTATTAAGCCCTGTTCTAGGGCAGTGAGAATAGAACACTGAATTTGTTTTGTGCCGTCATAGAGCACACATTTTAGTAAAGGGTTTGATAAACGAATGAGTATCTAACATCACCAGTAGGTGATAAAGGCAATCAGAGAAATTTGAGGTGGGTAAGAAGAGATGGACAGGAAGAGCCCACATGAAGTGAATGAAGTGAGAGGAGGAGCCACGTGAGGTCTGGGCAGAGTTTCAGAGGGAGGGAACAGCATGTGCAAAGGCCCTGAAGAGGATACCAGCTTTAGAATGCTTGTTTTTAATGAACCAGAATGTTCTTGGGGCCAATAAAGCTTTTTCTCTCCATACAGAACTGTTACATAGAAAGCCATGTCACCATTCAGAGGCTGATTGGTGAGCCTGGTGTCTGAACAGGTGGGGTTAAGCAGGGTCAGTGACTTGGTATCAAGGATTCGTTGCATCAGCTGACTTAGTCTGAAGCATCCATCCGCGCTTCTGAGCCCTACTTCATCCGGTATGTCTCCAGCTAAGGCTGGGATGGGCACGGCCAACTTCTGTTTCTTTGTTTTTGCTTTTATTTTTTTGGCGCAGTCAGCTCAGGAACATAGGGAGTTCCCAAGCCAGGGATCAGATCCGAGGGGCAGTTGCTACCTATGCCGAAGCTGCAGCAATGCCAGATCCTTTAATCCACTGTGCCTGACTGGATATCTAACCGTGTCCCAGTGCTCCAGAGAGGCCACCAATCCCATTGTGCCACAGCGGGAACTCCTATTTCTTTCCCCCTTCCTTCCTTTCTCTGTCTTTTTAGGGCCGCACCCATGGCATATGGAAGTTCCCAGGCTAGGGGTCAAATTGGAGCTGCAGGTGCCGGCCTACACCACAGCCACAGTAATGCAAGGTCTGAGCCACATAAGCAACGTATATCACAGCCCACAGCAACACCAGATTCCCAACCCACTGAGCTAGGCCAGGGATTGAACCTGCATCCTCACGGATATTAGTCAGGTTCATTACCACTGGGCCATGATGGGAACTCCCTGTTTGTTTGTTTTAAAATTGAAGCTAAGGAGTTCCCATCGTGGCGCAGTGGTTAACGAATCTGACTAGGAGCCATGAGGTTGCAGGTTCGATCCCTGGCCTTGCTCAGTGGATTAAGGATCTGGCATTACCATGAGCTGTGGTGTAGGTTGCAGACACGGCTCAGATCCCACGTTGCTGTGGCTGTGGTGTAGGCCAGTGGCTACAGCTCCGATTACACCCCTAGCCTAGGAACTCCATATGTCACAGGAGCGGCCCTAGAAAAGGCAAAAAGACAATAAAATAAAATAAAATAAAATAAAATAAAATAAAATAAAATAAAATAAAATAAAATAAAATTGGAGCTAGGATACACTGGGTGAGTGGTCCACTGCTTATAAGCTGGATAGTACCAGCAAGTTCTCCCACTTTGTCTAAGTCTTTCTAAAGAGGGATGATAATTTGCTCAAGGTCACGTAGGCAGAAACTGAATAGTTTTTGACTGTTTCCTGCTTCTCTCTGCTGTCTCTTTGGTCAGGTCCACTGTGGTTGAAAACAAAGTTGGTGGTTGGCAATTAACCACAGAAAAGAACCCCATGAGGATGACCGGTCAGAATTAAGTCTGTCTTTACTAACAAGAGTATCCTCCTTGACAGCCTAAATTTTGAGCATATCCCTGCCTTTTAATACCTCTGCATCAGTTCAGATCCACTCAGGCTACTCCCTCTGACCTGCCTACAAGGTAGGCATTTCCACAGGCACAATAGTCTTGCCAGGTCAGGGGATCAGGGTCAACAGCACGGGCTTTTTCTATTAGAGACTCTGAAACCCTAACAGGTCACAAAAAGCCACTGTTCTCAGATGCTCACAACAGATCTGCTTACAGACCACGGGGCAGTACTTTCTCATACTAGAGGACAAGCTGACAGATAATTCCAGGAATCACCAAATGACTTATCTAATGACCTGCTTCATGATTTGTTTGCACACATAACCAAGTATGGGTGAAATTGTATTAAAAAATGCACTAGCCTGTTTTCACTTATTTATACCTCCGTTTTATTTCAGAACAAGTCCATAACATCTTACAAAAACACAGTACTTTTTTTTTCTCTCCCGTCAAAGCAGTTTTTCATGCATTGCATCATTTTCTCCGCTGAGAACAGCTGGCTTTACTGTCTCCATTTTAATGACAGGGGCTTAGATGTGGAGGCTGCTGCGCTGTCCGCGTAGGGTTTTCACAGACGTTACTTCATTTGATCCCCTCCTCCCACCCTACATGACCAGAAAGGCGCAAGTCCACCCATCAGTTTGGGGAAGTGGAGGTCGTCTGGGGCGACATCGCACCAGACAAGCCAGTCTGGTTCCGGATGTGAGATAAGCTAGGGGTCAGGCTTAGGGGCATCCGCACGACCTTCGACCTGGTCCCAGAGCAAGGATCTCCCCACAAAAGCCCACCTGGCACTTAGCCCGGGGCAGCCACCCTCCCGGCCAACCCGCTGGGCCTCGAACAGGCAAAGCACCGAATCCCGCTGCATGTCTGTCAAGAGGCACCATTAGGGCGCCCGCAGGTCAAGAACCGAGCTGACGGTGCTGCTGCCAGCGGTCTGGCTCGTGCCCCCCAGGAGTGGAGGATCTGGGGACTCTTCCTGCCAAGAACCCTCGAGAAAGCCGCCGATAGACGGCCCCCCTCGCCGAGGCCAAGCGGGGGTGTGGTGGAGCGTCGGCTCGCCCGGGGGCAGCGAGCGAGGGAGCTAGAATCGCACAGCCAAGAGGGAACCGCTACCGGGTTTCCGCCGGACCGCCCTTCCCGCAGCCCCCGCCCCGCCCTTCCCGCAGCCCCCGCCCCGCCCTTCCCACAGGCCCCGCCCCGCCCTTCCCACAGGCCCCGCCCCGCCCTTCCCACAGGCCCCGCCCCTTCCGCCCGCCCCCCCGAGGCTCCGCCTCTTCCGCCAGTTCCCCCCCCCCCCCCCCGCCCCTTCAGCCCACGTGTGGGCCACAGGCGCATGTCGGGTCTCCGCAGGTGTCCTCTTGTCAGGTCCCGGGGTGTGTGGGTCCCGGCGCGTCCCCGCCCTTTCGGCCATGGGGGTCCCCAAAAGGAAGGCTGCGGGCGGCCGGGAAGGTGGAGTTACCCCTGCGGGCGCAGCCAAGCGAGCCCGCACCGAAGAGCTCACGGGCGTGCGCTTCAAGACTCAGCTGAGAGACGCGCAGGCTGCGGGGCCGGGTGAGTGCGGGACCCGGGGCGGGGAGCCGATGCGTTGAGGGCGGCCTACCCGCCTCGGTCTGTGTGCGGATGCAGCCTCTTCTTCCTGCAGCGAGGGTCAGAGCTCAGCCTCCCGATTCGCAGTCGGGAAACCGAGGCCCGGGTGCTTGGGAGTCCAGGGCCCAGACTTGCTTGAATGTGACAGTTCCTGCGACCCCACACCTCCCTTGCCCGGACAGTGTCCCTCAGCAAACTCTAAAACCTTTACTGCAATTGTCAGGAAAGTGGATGTGTACTACTCATTCACAAAACGGATTATTTATCGAGTCCCGACTGTGAGTTTGCTACTGCCATGGCTGTCAGCTCTGTTTTCCGTAGCTTTGATCCTCCAACACTCACACTGACCTGAAAACATGTAATAAGCTCCCACATGAAGCTACTGCAGGACTTGACAGTTGAGCAAGATTAGACTAGTGACAGATATGGTTCCTGTGTGCTGCAGCGGAAACGAATCCGACTAGGAGCCATGAGGTTGAGGGTTCGATCCCTGGCCTCACTCAGTGAGTTAAGGATCTGGCCTTATCGTGAGCTGTGGTGTAGGTCGCAGACGCGGCTTGGGTCCTGGGAACTTCCATATGCCGCTGGTGTGGCCCTAAAAAGCAAAAAAAGAGAGACTAGTGACAGATAAGGAGCAGATTCAATAATTGCACTTTTTGAAAAGTGTGACCTGACTTCCCAATTCCTTGTACTCCATTAGAAAGTATTTAGGTTATGAGGACAAAATGCAATGGAAGACACTAGCATGTGCAAAACACTGGTACTGTGTCAGAAGAAAGCAGTGACAGTGTTTCAAGTGAAAGTTAAGTTAATGGCCAGAGTATCCTCAATTTCCAGTTTGTCTTGCACAGATTTTGTTTTTAAACGTTGGATGCCATCGTATGCTAGCCAGAGCTGGGAAGATGATAGTGGCTTTAGCAAAGAAGTTTGCATTTCATTCATTCCTTTGTTCATTACTTGCAAGGGGCTGGTATTTGTCAGAGTAGAGGTAAAATGGTGAGTAAGAATCTGCCATGGGCCTGTCATGGGGAAGCCTATGAATAGTCAAGTGGGAAGGCAGATGGGAATCCTTAAAGTCCCATACCAATCATTTCAGCGCAAAGTGCTCTTCTAAAAGGACAGGGATAGAAACTTTCCCAGTGGAAGAAAGAGCACGTGGAGTTCCCACTGTGGCTCAGCAGTTAAGGAACCCAACTAGTATCCAAGGGGAGGCAGGTTCAATCCCTGGCCTTGCTCAGTGGGTTCAGGATCCAGCGTTGCTGTGAGCTGTGGTGTGGTGAAGGTCACAGACATAGCTTCTATCTGCCATGGCTGTGGCTGTGGCCGTGGCTGGCAGCTGCAGCTCCAATGAGACCCCTAGCCTGGGAACTTCCATATGCCTCAGGACAAACCAAAAAAAAAAGCATGTCGAATTGTTTGACAGATTGTATCCTTAGAGATAGCCGTGGTTTTGCTCACAGAGCTCTTTACTTTCAGGCACTGCTTTTGAACAGATTTCAGAAGGAAGCCAGGGTCGGTGAGTGGTGGGTGCGGTGAGGGAGTTGGGAGATGTGGCAGAACTGAAACTGGAAGCGCACGTGTGAATCCCTGGTGTGAGGCTCTGTTGGATTTGTGTTTGAATCCAGTCTCTATCTTGGATTCTCCCTCCCTTTGGATATGTTCTCGTAACTTGCTGTGGTAGGATCACCTCACTGGAAGATCAGGGCAGTGGATCGGACAAATGTTAGGGATTTTTCTTTTCATTCAGGTGTTAGGGAAGGTTTTTTTCTGTTTTTTTTTTTTTTTTTTTTTTTTCCCCCAGCCATATTGTGGTATTATTGACATATAGCATATGTAAGCTTAAGGTGTATGGTGTGCTGGTTCGAGAAATATAGGTAGTAGGACATGACCACAATGAGGTTAGTTAACACTTCTACCCCCCCCCCAATAGAATTGCCACTTTTTTTGTGGTGATAACATTTAAGATCTACTCTCTATAACTTTTAAGTATATGATACAGTATCATTAACTAGTCACAATACTGTACATTGGATTCCCTGGAACTTATAGCTGTAAGTTTATACTCTTTGGCCACCACGTCCCTGTTTCCCTCAGCCCCCAGCAACCTCCATTCTCCTGTTTCTATGAGTTTGTTTTTTTTATTTTTTTATTTTTTTAAATTAAGAAAAAAAATCTTTTTTGGTTACACCTGCGGCACATGGAGGTTCCCAAGCTAGGGGTTGAATCGGAGCTGCAGCTGAGCCCTGCCCCACAACTTACCACCATGCTCAGCTCACGGAGTGAGGCCAGGGTTTGAACCCACATCCTCATGGAGACCATGTCGTGTCCTTAAGCCACAGTGGAAACTCCAGGTTTCCACATAGCAGTGAGAATATACAGTATTCATCTTCCCCTGTCTGCCTTATTTCAGTCAGCGCACTCAGAGTCCATCTGCTCTGTCACAAAAGGCAAGCCTTCTTTTTTGAAGGCTGAGTAATATTCCATTGTATATATTTCTGTGTATAGATATGCCACCTTTTCTTTATTCATTCTCTGATTATACCCCCTTCAGGGGGGGCGGTAGGGTTAGATTGATAAAGACCCACAGAGAGGCTCGGGACTGGACCAGCCTCAGGGTCAGAGAGGATCCCTGGGTTAGGAAGGGTTCTGCTCTAAACCAGTGCCTTGTTGCTCATGACTTACCGGTGATGGAGAAAAGGCCGGGTTTTAACCCTTGATCTTCCTATCTCTACCCTGCTGCTCTGTTCTCCACCTCAGCACGTGGCAGTTCCAATCACCTGAGTCCTCCTGTCAGAAATCTCCCTCTGTCACAGTAGCAGCTGGAGTTGTTTCTTTTTCTTTTTTTTTTCCTTTCTTTTTTTTTTTTTTTTTTTGCTTTTTAGGGCCGCACCTGAGGCATATGGAGGTTCCCAGGCTAGGGGTCTAATCGGAGCTACAGCTGCCAGCCTACACCACAGCCACAGCAATGCCAGATCTGAGCCTCGTCTGTGACCTACACCACTGCTCACGGCAACGCCAGATCATTAGCCCACTGATCAAGGCCAGGGATCGAACCCGCAACCTCATGGTTCCTAGTGGGATTCGTTTCTGCTGCACCGTGACAGGAGCTCCTGGAGTTGTTTCTAAAGAGACTGTCCTTGTTAACATTTGATCATAACTTTTATTTCAGCCTTGGAAGCATTTGTTTCTGCTGCCAAGAAGCTACCTCGAGAGGATGTGTACGATGTCGTGGAGGGATACATCAAAATTTCTGTCGAGTGTGCCGAGATTTTCCAGCTTCTGAGTGGGGAGAAGCGCCCTGAAAGTGAGGTAAGCCATTCCTGACATGGCCTGATGGAGAGGAGAAAAAGATAACGCTGCAATTGTGTTAAGCTTGGTGAAGAGAAATGTGCCGTCAATTTCTAAGGCGTTAACCAGCTTTTTACAGAAAAGGGTGCGTTGTTCCTGTGCTGTAGGAGGAATACATTCATTTTTACATCATGGCCTTTGGAAGTGTGGATTTGCTGGTGGTGAATAATACCAGAAGGAAAGATCATAGCTTTTTAATCTCGTTGCACGATAGTCTGCTTTAATGAAAGGGGGGTAGGTGAAAACTGTCACCATTTGGCATGTCAGCAGATACAGACATAGATGGCACGGACTGTTGTTATCTGGTTCCAGAGAGGTTCAAAATTTGGGATGTTTGTGAACTTGTTGAAATCTCAGGGTTGTTGAACTTGACTTTCCCCAAAGCAATGAGGCCCAATCATTCGTAGAGATTTCTCGTTGCATTTCATTTTGTTTCCTTGTTATGCAAGCTAGTCCCTATTTGGCTAGACTCTGGGAGCAAGGCTAAGTTGTTCCCTTCCCGAGTTTGGCTCAGAGTCTGGGTAGGCAGACCTCTTCCTGCAAGTTGAAAACTTTATTTATTGTCTTTGCGTCTTTTCTAGCGCCGCGCCCAAGGCATATGGAGGTTCCCAGGCTAGGGGTCTAATCGGAGCTATAGCCGCTGGCCTACACCACAGCCACAGCAACGTAGGATCTGAGCCGCCTCTGCGACCTACACCACAGCTCACAGCAACGCCGGATCCTTAACCCACTGAGCAAGGCCAGGGATCGAACCCGTAACCTCATGGTTCCTAGTCAGATTTGTTAACTACCATGCCATGACGGGAACTCCTGCAAGTTGAAAGCTTTAAATCTGCAAGCAACTGTTGCTAAGACAAGAGGATAATATACTAGAGGAGGAAAAGAAAAGAGCTGATTCATGAGCTTTTCAATTCTGTCTTTGCAGATGCTATTAATATTTCAAGTTTTTGAGGCTATATTATTGCGGACGGCCAGTGATCTCTCCCATTTTCACGTGGTGGGAACCAACATCGTGAAAAAGCTCATGAATAACCACATGAAGCTCCTCTGCGAGTCCCTGTATGCCTCGGGTTACAAGTAAGTTGCCCCCTTCACGTGGCAGGACTGGCCTTGCTGGAGGCTCTCCGCCAGTGCCCTGACCTTCCCTCCACACGTCCGTAGAGCAGCACTGTTTTCAAGGCCATCGAGATTCTGGCTCTGCCCCTCCTTCCTCTGGTGACCAACCCCTCACTGTCACTGACCCCTCTCCTGCCACGTGTCCTTCTGTCCTGGTCCTGCTTCCCTCCCTGCTTTCTTGGGAACTCTCCAGACCTCCTTAACACTGCCTCTCCTTTGCCCTGACGGCCCTTCTCCTGGGTCACCACGGGCTCCCTCCTGTGCCTCAGGGCTTGGCAGAGCTGTCATCTGAGGCAGGTCCTCTCTGACTGTCCCGTCCACGTGACGTAATATTCCACATCAGTCTGTTGACTCTGTCTCCCTCCACTAGAATGCCAGGTGCGTGTGGGTGGGGGCCTTGGCCGTCATAAAATGCTGTCTTTCCAGCACCTAAACGGTGCCTGGGGTTTGTAGGTGCTCAGCAACCCCAGGTCTGGGCCCTGCAAAGCAGGGGGATGCAGATCCAGCTCCACGATGTTGCCTGGAGACAGATTGCCGTCTTCTTTGGACCTTGTATCCCGTGTTCTTAGATCTCCTCCTTGGACTCAGTTTTTTAGCTGTCTTTGAGGTTTTTAATTTTTTGGCCACCCCACAGTGTGTGGAGTTCATGCCAGATCTTTTAATGCACTGTGCCAGGCCGGGGATCGGACCTGCGTCCTGGTGCTGGAGAGATGCCATTGTGCCACAGCGGGAACTCCAGGATTTTATTAAAGAAAGGCCTTGTCTGCATGTCTCCCCTGGCCTGTTTTCTGGGTTGGGGGTAGCAGGCCACAGGGCGCCGTGTACCCTTGGCTGGTGAGGAGGTGTCTTTGTGCTTCTGTTGTCCTGATGCCCGCTTTCCCCCTTGTCCCCGAACAGGATGGCTCGCGCCTGCCTGAACCTTATGGCCGCCATGGTGACCCAGGGTCCCGAGGCCGCCAGGGACGTCTGCAGCCACTTTGATCTGAATAAAAAGACCTTGTACACCCTGGCGACCAAGAGGGATTCAAAGGTGAGGAGCACCAAGTGTCTCGTTACCCCCTGAGGGTTTCCTTCCCCTTTGGGGGGGCAGAGTGGTGTCCCCCCCGCCCCTCCCTGGCCTTGGTCCTCACGTAGATGGAGTGGGAGGCCCCCCTGCGGAGGACCTGTACCTGTGGGGAGGGCGGCCTCGCTCCTGGCCAGTGGTTTTGGCCTGGTCACCGGCAGAGCCTGAGTGACGGGGACATCTGAGGACAGCTCCTCCGGGGACTCCGCATCGCAGAGCCTTCCTGGCCGTGAGGAGGACTTGGTCATGTCCGCGTCCCGCAGGGCGTGGCCTGGCAGGGTCCCGGTCCTCCTGTTTGTTCACTGGGCAGGAAACCCTTGGGAGGCCAAGCCTGTGATATCAGAGAGGACGTTTATGGCTTTTTAGTTCATTTCGTGTGCCTCCCAATTATAAGGCTTAAAACGAGTAGGGGCTGGATTGTGTCAAAGAGAATGGAAGTGTGAGTGGTTGGGTTTCAGGAGAGCTGATTAAGAAAAAAGAAAAAAAGTGTTCCGGTGGCTCCAGAAGTTTCACCTGGGGTTGGAAAGGCTCTTGAGGAAAAAGCACAAGTCTGAGGCCTCATGAGCTACAGAAAGGACATTCCCCCCAGCACGTGTGCCACCTGCGGGCTGTCCCAGTGCCTCTTCCCGCTGGCACCCTAGTGCCTCGGCCGCCCTCCTCTGTTCTCCACCCCCTGTCAGGACCAGGCTGACAGATGTCTGCCCCTGTCTGCGTAGGTGGAGGAGCCACATTAGAACGAGTGACTTCTAGGGAGTTTCTGTCATGGCTCACTGGTTAATGAATCTGACTAGCATCTATGAGGATGCAGGTTTGATCCCTGGCCTCACTCAGTGGGTTAAGGATCTGGCATTGCCATGACCTGTGGTGTAAGTTGCAGATACGGCTCAGATCTGGCATTGCTGTGGCTCTGGCATAGGCTGGCGGCTACAGCTCTGATTGGACCCCTAGCCTGGGAACCTCCATATGCCGCAGGTGTGGCCCTAAAAAAAAAAAAAAGCGAGTGATGTCTACACTCACCTGTGACCTGGGGCTCTATCTCTTCCTGGGATTAAGAGTTTCTTCATTGCCAGATAATTGACTGAAGGTTAATCATGGTAACAGCAGGTAACCTTATGGCCTGCTGTTGGGTTTTCCCGGAATCATGAATAAGGTTTTCTTTTTTTCTTCTTTTTTTTTTTAATCTTTTTGCCTTTTCTAGGGCTGCTCCCCCAGCATATGGAGGTTCCCAGGCTAGGAGTCTAATTGGAGCTGTAGCTGCTGGCTTATCCTTAACACAGTGAGCAAGGCCAGGGATCGAACCCGCAACCTCATGGTTCCTAGTCAGATTCGTTAACCACTGCGCCACGATGGGAACTCTGTGAATAAGGTTTTCTTTGAGGAAAACCTTTCCAGGTCTTAGTGTCTCATGGATACCATATTTGATTAATGTCAAAAGTGCCATTTAATGAGTGACGGCTCCTGGCATTTAAGCACGTATCTAATAAAAAAGAGCATGTGTGCTCTTTGCACGTGAGGCCAAGTGTCATGGCTTCTTAGTCTTACCTGGCAGTCAGCCTGGCAGTAATTACCCATCAGAATCCCCCACCTCCCAACCGCTTCTCTTGACCTCAGGCAGCCCGGCTGTTTAAGTGAAGTGCACATCAGTAGACAGGCCGCCCACCAGGACGCTTCGTGGGAAAGCCCAGCTGGGCTCCCTGCTTGGACCCCAGCCGCAGGGCTGCCCCTGGGCACCTCATCTCAGGCCCTCAGCAAGTGCTTTTATGTCTTTCTTGATCCGTAAAACAGGAATTCTTGTCAAAATGAAGGTGGTTTTTTGTTTGTTTTTGTTTTGTTTTGTTTTGTTTGTTTTGCTTTTGCACCTGTAGCATATGAAGTTCCTAGGCTAGGGGTCAAATCAGAGCTGCAGCTGCCCGCTTACCTCACAGCCACAGCAATGCCAGATCCGAGCCATGCCCGTGACCTACACCGCAGCTCACGGTAATGCTAGATCCTTAACCTACTGAGCGAGGCCAGGGATTGAACCCGCATCCTCATGGATACTAATCAGATTCGTTTCCTCTGAGCCACAATGGGAGCTCCCAAAATGAATGTGTTTTCATTTTCTTTAATCATCTATATATAATGTATCTTAAATACTTTGTATGTTGTAGGAAATGATTCTGGACATTAAGAAAAAGCTTTTTTTTTAAAAAAAAAACATTTTTAAAAATAAATTTTATTGGATGACTTAAAAGTTGACTTACAAAGTTGTGTTAGTTTCAGGTGTATAACAGATTAAATGTTACTCATATCCATAGACCCAATTTTTTTTTATATATGTATATTGGAAATGTCAGGGATGTTCAGAAATGAGAGCAGCATAATGAGGTCCCCCAGACCTGTCATCCAGCTTTAGACGCTGTCACCTCCTCCACCTTTTGGGTTGTTTGGGGGCAGTCAGTCTATTCTAGCATATCCCACATGCGAATCATATTTCACCATAAATATTTCAATGTGTGCCTCCAACAGAAAACCACGTTTTAGAAAAAACAAAACCATAGAACCATCACTGTATCCCACAGTATTAATAATTTCTCAGTATCATCTAATGCCCAGTTTGGTCTCAGCTTTCCCCCCAGCTGTCCCCAAAATACCTTTGCACTTCGTGGTTCAAATCAGGACCCAAACAAGGGTCACACATTATGTTCGGTTGATGCCTTTCTTAAATCTCTTCGTATCTTTGAATTTTCGGCCTCTCCCCCACTTTTTTTCTTTTTCTTTTTTGAAAAATACCATTGAGTTGTTGAAGAAGCTTAGAGATATTTTTTGTTGTAACAGTTTGGAGGGAATTATTAAAGCCTCATGAAGAAAGAGGGTTATGAATATTCTTTTCATCCAAAGAAAGCATTGTTGAATAAATATCCTGTGCCAGAGAGCAGTTTTACCAAATATGTTTTGCTCTATTTTGGACTGTGTTTTGCAGACAGGCCATGGAGCTCAGGATGTTTTCTTCCTGGGATAAGAACCCTGTGAAGTCACAGGGCTGGAATGAGGGGCAGGCATGTGACCTCCTTGCCTTTGATGGAGTTGGCTGGACCTGGAGGGCAGAGGCTGGGGGGCTATAGTCAGGTGGACACGGCCTGGTGGTGGCTCTTGGAAAAGGGCAGAGGCCGTGTCTCAGGCTGGGTTGGGGAGCCCTTCTCTGTTTTGTCAGGAATCTACATTGTCTAGGTAGATGCCAGCAGGTGAGGACTGACTTCCATTTCAGTTCAAAATTCATTGCTGGAAGCACTCTTGAAAGCATCTAGTCCAGCTCTGCCGTGTATGCTAGAAAGACCCAGAGTGATAGGCTGGGACCAGTTTTCCAGGGCCCTGACTCCCAGTATGTCACTGGATTAAAAAAAAACCCCAAAACTTGGGGAACCTTTTCAACTCACTGGAAAAGGATAACAGAGGATTTAATTTTACCTGTGGTGACAGTTTGGATTTTAGCATTTAAGCAGGAATCTTTGAAATGTAAGGCATACGTGGACCAGGATGACACGTTGACTGTGCTTGAGTTAGGTGACCCGTTTGTTTGAAGTGGTTGGGCGGCTGGATAGTTTGGGAGCAGTGGTGACTTGAAGCTTCCCGAGGACAAGGGCAGTCTCTGCGCCGTCTTTGCATCCTCTCTCAGCCTGAGGTCCTGGCATCTTGAGTGTCATGGGTGTTTTATTAACATTGAGTTGGTGTGGGGTTCCCGTGGTAGCTCAGCGGAAACGAATCTGACTCATATCCATGGCCTTGCTCAGTGGGTTAAGGAACTGGTGTTGCCATGAGCTGTGGTGTAGGTTGCAGATATGGCTGAGTTGCTGCGGCTGCAGCATAGGCCGGTGGTGACAGTTTGGATTTGACCCCTGGCCTGGGAACCTCCGTATGCTGTGGGTGTGGCCCTAAAAAAGACAAAAAAACAAGAAAGCCCATGGAGTTGTTGAACAAAGGGCCTGGAGCGTTGCTGACACTCTAAAGGGATGCAGCTCATTTTCGAGACTTTACCGATGATTGTACCCAAACCCCATGTTGTGAAGAGGGCCCCAGCTTGGTCCCCAGAACAAGAGGATGGCGTGGAGCTCTTAGTGTATCGGGAATGAAGCAGGGTTGGTCTCACGAGGTCTTGCTGAAGCGCTAATGGTGTGGCTGGAGGTGGACTTGGTGGGCACAGTAAGTGTGCAGGTCTTCCACCTACATGTCCCCGAGCAGGGTTCAGACGCTCGGTGTCTGCTCCCATCGAAGCCAACCCAGTAAAACAGGACGGAATTAATTCAATACTTATAAGTATGGTGCTTGCACCTCGAGAAAAAGTGGAATGAAGATGCCACAGGAGCCCCGAGAAACAGGCATTTCTGTCTAGGCAGATGTGAAGTCGAGCATGAAGCAGCATGTTTATAGAGGCGTTCATGATTATCCCAGATCCAGCACTTACTCAGTAGTCATGTAAGCTGAAGTGAGTTTTTAAAAACCTCAGTTTCCCCATTTGCAAGATGGGTACGGTGGGCACCTGGGCCTCCGGTTGTTATAAGGAGGAAATGAGATGACAGATGTGCGGCATGAGACGTGGCATCTGGTGCCCAGGAAGTGCTCAGGAAGCGTTGCTGTTACTCTCAAGTTCATCATCATCACTAGTGCCCCCACCTCTGCTATCGCTCTTGAGTGGAGTAGAACTCTCTGGAAGGCAGAGACTCCTTAATCTTTTCAGGCCTTCAGGGTGACATCCAGGATGTTAATTTTACTTCTTGTCAGCAAAGTAAAGTACCTTTGGAATAACTGAAATAGGGAGATGATTTTGGTGTAAGCCCTGGAGGCTCTCGGCAGTTGTGCGCGTTCTGGTTCTGCTGACAAGAGACCTGCGTGACCACACGCTCTGGGTTCTTTGGGGTGAAAAACAGGAATATTAAGATATAGGCTTGTGGAGTTCCCATCGTGGCTCAGTGGTTAACAAATCTGACTAGGAACCATGTGGTTACAGGTTCGATCCCTGGCCTTGCTCAGTGGGTTAAGGATCCAGTGTTGCTGTGAGCTGTGGTGTGGGTTGCAGATGCGGCTCACATCCTTCATTGCTGTGACTGGCGTAGGCCGGTGGCTACAGCTCTGATTCGACCCC
Source organism: Phacochoerus africanus (assembly GCF_016906955.1). NCBI lineage: Eukaryota > Metazoa > Chordata > Mammalia > Artiodactyla > Suidae > Phacochoerus > Phacochoerus africanus. The sequence goes on along the minus strand of NC_062544.1, from coordinate 276,074,402 downwards.
TAGCCTGGGAACCTCCATATGCCATGGGAGTGGCCCAAGAAATGGCAAAAAGACCAAAAAAAAAAAAAAAAGATATAGGTTTGCCTCAAAGTTGCTGGGAGGGAAAACTGGTCAGATGGCCCTGCTGGCTTCCCCTGAGGCCCTCGTCAAGGGTGCCCGTGTGCTGGCTCATGACAGATGCCTGCAGGACAGCGTGGATTGCAGTCCTGGGAGGGCTGCGCTAGCTTTGCAGTGTGACAGCATCTGTGCTTTGGTGTCTGGTATAAATGTATAATATCTAATAAAAGCCAGACATCATCTCATTGGTGTCTCGTGAAAAGCAGCACTAGCCTTTCCACTATCTCTGCGTTTTCAAAAACACAGATAGGTTATTTCATTACGTGAGAGTAGACGGTATCTGGGTGGGCTCGAATCTTCTGCTCTATACCGAAGTGGTCCATGAACTGAAAGTGTGTATTATTACAGCTGCGGAAGGGGTAGCTGTACTTTCTTATTTAGAGAGAGCCTGAAGGAGAAGGAGAAATACTGTAGAAGATTGAAGGGAAAGAGCAAAGGAAAAACCCTTTGTTTCCATAAAGAGGTGACCCGTGGTTTTAGACTGGAGGCGTCTATGATATTGGGGCCGGGGGGTGTCCCTGCTCCCTGGGGTGTGAGTGTGGATAGGCCTGTGACTCACGGTCTCCTTCGCCCCCAGGGAGTGCATGACGTCCGGCTGGCCTACATTCAGTTCGCCCTTTCCTTCCTGATCGCCGGGGACGACAGCACGATTGCGCAGGTGCTGGAGTTGAAAGGTGGGTGTGCCTCTTTGTCTCCAGGCAGAGCCGGCTCGTGATTGTCTTGAAAAACCCACCGCAAAGCGTTCTACAGGGTCATGAGCTGGTGGCCACTTTCTACGGGTACACTAGAATCAGGCTGCACGTGTGGCAAGGCTTTGGTCGCGGTGGTTTTGCTGCCACTGGTCGCCGTGGACACAGGTGTCCCTGTTCTGCTGGCTGGATGCTGAGCGGGCCTAACAAAGGAGAAACGCAAACTTCAGAGACTCGTGCAAACAAAGGAGGCTTTATGGCTCTCTGACATGTGAGAGGATTCATAGCCCTGGCTACCTGGCTTTCCTTAGTAATTGTATTTTTAAAAATAAAATGTGATTACTTTGGTGGCTTTGCCAAGTGTCCCTGGAATAGCAGTAGTAGAGCTTCAGAGAATTCTAGCTGGACCACCTTCTGCTGCCTGTCTTCCTAGGGCAAGGCTTGGCATGGTTTAGTCTCTTAGGGCCACTTGCATTTTATCACGAAGGTGAATGGCAGCGTGGGGGCAGGCGTTAAGTCAGATGCCCCAGGGTCCAGCCTTGTCTGCGGGTGAGGAGCGGCTCGGGCTCTGGGACTGTGGGAGGAGGAACAGCTTGAGGCCGGTCAGCATTTCCCCACCTTCCCCAGCGAGAGAGACCCGAGGCCCCTCCAGAACAGGCAGGTGCGGGCGCTGGTCACCTCATATGGTCGGCCCTGGGCTCCGCAGCCCCTGGGAGGCAGTGCTTCCTTTGCGTGGTGGTACCGCTGCCAGGGCCTGCTTGCTGCCGCCCGGTGTGGGGCGCCCTCTGCTGCTAGGATTAGAGAGTTTCTTCCCACTCCCCGGGGTCTTCTTGGCTACTGGCCGTCTATTAAGGGACAGTGGTTTGGGGTTATCCATCTGCGCCGCGAAAGGGGCGGGATGCACTTCTGTTAAAGTTTCTACAGAGCAGTTTGGCCACAGGCATCACGGTGTTTGAAGTGTTTGATCCAGTCCTTCCACGTCTCATCATTTATCCTAAGGAGATAATTAAACATGCGAGCAGAGGTTTTGTTAGGAGACATTTTTTTCATATTAGCTGAAAATTGGATGCCTCCTAACTACCCACCAGCAAGGGATTGATGGAACTAATTGAGGACTGGTCATAAGGAGGAATGCAGCTATTTAAAGTGATGTAGAAATAGACTTATTGATGTCAGGTTTTTTTTTTAAGGATATATGATTGGGTGTAAACTCCGTTATAAAACTGTGAAGTATGATCCCAATTTTACTAAAAGTTAAATTTAACAGTATGGATATGTCAGAAGGTTAACGGTTAGCTGGTAACCCAGACATTAACAGGGTTAATCTCTGGGTAATGGAGTTATGGTAGATTTAAAATTTTTTTTTTTTTTGGTTTGTTTGGTATTTTCTGTTTTTCCTTTTTTTAAAAAAAGAAGAATGAGTTTGCTTTTGTGGAAATTATGTATGCCCATTAAGTATGAATGGAATAAGAGCAATGGTAATGCTTTGATGCTTGTACCAGTGTCACCAGTCCATTAGTAAACAGTACAGCATCAGGCTGGGGTGTCTAAATCCTTCGGGATCCAGACTGGGTCTCTTGGGGAAGAGGAGACAAACACATCAGCCCAGGAGCTCCCATTGTGGCTCAGTGGGTTAAGAACCTGACTAATATCCATGAGGATGAGGGTTTGACCCTTGGCCTTGCTCAATGGGTTAAGGATCTGGCATTACTGCAAGCTGCAGTATAGGTTGCAGATGCGGCTTGGATCCTGCATTGCTGTGGCTGTGGTATAGGCCAGCAGCTGCAGCTCTGATTTGACTCCTAGCCCAGGAACTTCCATATGCCATGGGTGCAGCTATTTAAAAAAAAATCAGTCCAAAGTCTACCACCAATGAATAAAGTGATGACTGTCATTTTAAGTACATCTCTGAGCAAGTCTAAGCCAAGGGAAATTTTGGAAAACTAATCCTACTGTACATTCTCTTTCAAGCCATCAGTATTAATTTTACAGAAATTAATGTGAGAAAAGGAGACTAAAACAGAACCAGGGTACTCTTGACTGTTTCATGGTTCAGTCCTTGTTTTGCCTTTAGGTATTAATTTCCTGCGTCACAAAAAAATAGCTTTTCCTTCTGTGAACTTGTATCGTCAAAGGAAAACTTTTGATAAAAGCAAGTAAATGGCAACGTTTGCTGTACTATTTTAAGAAGTAATGTTCTTTCTTCTGTTCTCATTTTCAAAGTATTTTTGAGTCTAATGCTTCGAAACTTTTACTTTCAGAGTTTCTCCCTTGCATTTTTAGCTCAGGCATAAAGGAAGATAGGATTTCTACCATCAATATTTTGTTATCCACACTGAAAACAAAGGTACGTGTTTGGGGATCCGTGTTCCCCTCATTTATTTGCTCCAGTGTTTTGTAGGACTTTCGAGCTATGACATCACCGTTTATATGGGTCGTTGTGCCGGTTGAATGGAAGGCTGGTTTTTAGGCAGAAACTTGGTGATGAGCGAGTCCAGAAGTTTACCTGGTTCAGGCGAGGCAGCTGTTTTATTCACAGCAGGAGGAAAGCGGCTGCCCCCTCCCCACCCCCACCCTCCTTCACGGGAAGCCACTGGCGTAGCTGTGAGCTTGTCCATTACAGATTCGTTTATACACCTAGCAAAATGTTATTTTGTGTCATTTTGCACTTTCAGCTTTAACAAGCATCTTAAAGAAATTTTACAACTTGAGGAAAGGATCACAGTCTGATTCAGAAGCCCCTTAAACGACCAGTCAGACGTAGTGTCTGTGAGGTTCGATCCCCGGCCCCCGCTCGGTGGGTTAAGCATCCAGTGTTGTCGCAAGCTTTGGTGTAGGTTGCAGATGTGGTTTAGATCTGGTGTTGCTGTGGCTATAGCATAGGCCAGCAGCTGCAGCTCTGAATGACCCCTAGCCTGAGAACGTCCATGTGCCCCAGGTGTGGCCATAAAAAGAAAAAAAATTCAAAAGGCCATGAACTGGCAGCCCACATAAAAATGGTGAGTTGGTTTAGCATCTAAAACAGTGGTTCTTGACTGGGGGTGATTCTGACCCAGCCCCCATGGGCCCTTTGGCAATTTGGGCTTGTCTGAACTGGGGGAATGCAATGCCAGCTGGTGGGTAGAGACCAAGGACGATGCCCAACATCCTATAGTGTGTGAGATGGTTCTCCTTGGGCAGGTATTTGCCCCAAATATCAGTAGTGCTGAGGTTGGAGAAATCTGGATTCAAAACAGTGCAAGCAATGAGATACAGGCCTTTTCACCTACCAAATTGGCATTGGCTTTTCAGCACAATGCTCTCCTCTGCCAGCAAAGATACTTTGAATCAAGTACTTGCTAGGAGAGAGTGTCACAAGCCCCCTGGAAGACAGCAGGTCTGGCCGTGTGTGTCAGAGGTCTGAAAGACCTGACGTGGGGAGCGGGGGGACTGCCTCAGAATCAGCCAGGGAATGTATTCAAAATACACGAACCCTCAGAGATACGAGGAGTAGGTTTGGGTGGAGCCGAGAACTTGTGCCACCGTTCCAAGCCCATAGTCAAGGCTGCAGTGCAGACTTTATACAAGGATGCTCTTCACAGCCCGTGTGGGGAGACAGCCTCATTGCACCCCGCCAGGCGTGGTTAAGCACGTTCTGGTCACTCATAGGGTAGGATGACAGGCAGCCCTCCAAAGTGATGTTCTAAAGGAATTTATAATGACGAGGCGACAGCTCATGGAGCGTAAGTGAACGTATCCATGAGGATGGGGGTTCTATCCCTGGCTTCTGCTCAGTGGGTTAAGGATCCGGTGTTGCCCCAAACTACACATAAATATGACCTCAAAAGAAGCCTCCTCTACCCCCAAGCCCCCAACCGAAACCTAATACATGTGTCCTTTGTGTGGTTGAGAGGGGTGGGGCGGCTGAAAGGAAGTAGACCAGAATGTGAGCTGAGAATATCCTGGGATGGTGGCAATATCGGTGAATTTCGTTTTTCGCTTGATGATTTGTTTGGGTTTTTGGTTTTGGCTACATATTTTCCATATGCCTGCATTGTTTTTACAGTGATGAAAACCCCTAAACACCATTTTAAAAATTCCTTGAAATTCATTGGTTTTATTGTTTTCAGGTGGTTCACAATAAAAATATCACAAAAACCCAGAAGGTACGCTTCTTTACCGGGCAAGTGCTGACCCACATAGCGTCTCTCTACAACTGGAAGGGGATTGTCGACGTGAGCCCGGAGCATGTCGAGGTGCCGCCGTCCTTACTCCTGCCTTTAAAAAAGTCCCTCCGTTTCATCTGCTTCTCTTGGCTTGTGGTTGTATTCATTCTCTGCTGAGATGCAATATGATTTTATTTATTTATATATTTTGTCTTTTTCCAGCCACACCTGTGGCCCATGGAAGTTCCCACACTAGGGGTCGAATAGGAGCTGCAGCCCCCAGCCTGCACCAGAGCCACAGCAACGCCAGGTCTGAGCCACATCTGAGACCTATACCCCAGCTCACGGCAACGCCGGATCCTTAACCCATTGAGTGAGGCCAGGGATCGAACCCACATCCTCATGGATACCAGTCAGGTTTGTTACCACTGAGCCTCGATGGGAACTCCCCAATTTGATTTTTAAATTTTTGGTTTTTTTTACAATAAATTTTTTTTTCTAATCTGCAGTATCATGATATTAAACTTTATTATTATTTTATTTATTTTTTTTTGTCTTTTTGCCTTTTCTAGGGCCCCACCCAAGGCATTTGGAGGTTCCCAGGCTAGGGGTCTAATCGGAGCTGTGGTCACTGGCCTACGCCAGAGCCACAGCAACTCGGAATCTGAGCCGCGTCTGTGAGCTACACCACAGTTCACGGCAACGCCGGATCCTTAACCCACAGAGCAAGGCCAGGGATCGAACCTGCAACTTCATGGTCACTGAGCCATGACCAGAACTCCTATTATTATTATTTTTTTAATGAGGAAGCTGTTATTTCCTTTAGCCGGGTGACACATTAATTTTCCCTGCAGTCCCTGCCCGGGGGACTTAGGGGTTGGTCCTGGCTCCCCCTCCTCCTCTCTTACCTCCTCCTCCTTCCCTTCTTTTTACATCTAGCCACTGGAGTTTCAAGGCCTGTGGCTGCTCCTTCAGGACCCCAAGTATCTAAGGAACCTCCATTTCCTCACCTGCTGACATGTATAAATTTTTTGTAACAAGTGCTAAATTAGAACAGTCAATCTCACATGAACCCAAGACCCATGTACCTCTTTGTTCTCCTTATTCTGATTTTCCTCAGGGTGTTTCTCAACAGGGACTTGGCCAGAGTTGTGATGGCTCAGACCTCCTGTTAACGCTGATCATTTACCTCTCGAGAGCCTGCGGGTTTGCCTCCTTTTATCTCCACGGCTTGCCTGTGCCCTCCTGTTCTGAGCAGGTTTTGTACGTGTCCCCTCTGACCAGGAAGCCTCCGGGGCTTAATAAAAACACTCCCAAATACGGAATTTTATTCAAAAGAACAAGTGAAATGAAGTCATTCATAAGCTTGATTAAAAATACAGGTTTAAACTTGACCCCCCCCCTTTTTTTTTCCTTTTTTTTTAGGGCTGCACCCACGGCATATGGAGGTTCCCAGGCTAGGGGTCTCATCAGAGCTACAGCTGCCAGCCTACACCACAGCCACAGCCACAGCAACGCCAAATCCGAGCCGCATCTGCAACCTACACCACAGCTCATGGCAACGTCAGATCCTTAACCCACTGAGCAAGGCCAGGGATCGAACCTGTAACCTCATGGTTCCTAGTCGGATTTGTTTCCACTGCTCCATGACGGGAACTCCCAGACTTGTCCCTCTTGAGCGTATCTTTTTATCTTTTTTTTTTAAGGTTCTATTCTATAGGTGAGGACGTTCAGATTCAGGGAGTTAAGTGCTGTTCTCATTACTGGTTCGATTCTGATGTCCACACAATGTCCTGAGGCTCTCCAGGAGCCCTCTGAGAGTTGCCTCATTAGAATGAAAGAGGTGGAAACGCTATAAAATTGGGTTGTGATGATCGCTGTACAACTATAAATGTGATAAAATTCATTGAGTAATTAGAAGAAAAATGAATGAAAGATGCTCCCATCACCTGGGAAGTCTGGGGACTTGGGAGCTCTGTGTAAGACGTTCCTCGAATCCCTGTCACTCAGAAAATTACAAGGGTTTTTGGAGCTCTCTGCCAGGGACTGGGGACAATGACCAAATATTTATTTCTTACGTCACAATACTGCAATGCAAAGGCAAGGAAAAGCATGGAAAAGAATTTTCTCTTTGAAGCATATGCTGTGGACAGAGCCTCTCTGATCTTGGGGGTCCGAATCCTGATCTGCTGTTTACTCCCTGACCCTGTGTTGACTTGGGCGGTCTCATCCCCAGCTTGCTCAGACGCAAAGTGGGTGTAATCACGTCTGCTTTGCCAGACTCACGGGGCTTCTAAGAATCAAATAAAGGAGTTCCCGTCATGGCTCAGCAGCAATGAACCCGACTACTATCCATGAGGATGTGGGTTTGATCCCCAGCCTCGCTCAGTGGGCTAAGGATCCGGTGTTGCCGTGAGCTGTGGTGTAGGTCGCAGATGCGGCTCGGGTCCCACGTGCTGTGGCTGTGGCGACGGCCAGCTCTGATTCAGCCCCTGGCCTGGGAACTTCCACGTGCCGCAGGTGTGGCCCTAAAAAGACAAAAAAGAGAAAAAATGACAGCCCTCATTGTGAAGTGCTTGGAAACAAGAAATGACGTAAAATCTCAAATTTCTAGTTTTTTGTTGTTCTAGCAACTCCCTTTAAAAAGAAATTTTTAAATTCAATTTACTGAAACTAAAAACAAAAAAAAAACCCCAGCCGACCCATTTTTCCCACTCCCTGACCTTCACCTCTGGCAGCTACCAGTCTTCTTTCTCTCTGAGCTTTTTTTAAACGTGCTATTTAACTTACTTATCTATTTTAGATTCCACATACGAGAGAGTGTTTTTAAGTTTTGACCGGTGCTTCTGTTTTTTGGATTTTTTGGTTTTTAAATTATACCAAGTGTTTAATGTAAAATGTTTTTTAAGCGTCATTAGGCACGTGACATAGTCCTGTTCTCATTCTTGTGTTGTCACTAAGGTGTATGAACTTGGGGTTTTCGTTGGGTTTTTTAAATCCCTCGTAGGCCTCTGCTGAAGACGCAGGGAAGACCATGGTGAGGGAGCTGGTTCACAACTTCCTGATGGACCTCTGCTGTTCGCTCAAGCATGGGATTAATTTTTACGACGCGTCTCTCGGTACTGTGGGCAGGTAAAGTGCAACTCGTGCAGGAGTCCTGAGCATGTCCCTCAAGGTCATTACACACGTGGCTTCCGGTGGAATTCCAGTAAATACTGGAACTGTAGTGGCTTAGAACTGGGGTCTTAGGAGCTCCCGTCGTGGCGCAGTGGTTAACGAATCCGACTAGGAACCATGAGGTTGCGGGTTCGATCCCTGGCCTTGCTCAGCGGGTTAAGGATCCAGCATTGCCATGAGCTATGGTATAGGTCGCAGATGCAGCTTGGATCCCGCGTTGCTGTGGCTGTGGTGTAGGCCAGCGGCTACAGCTCTGATTCGACCCCTGGCCTGGGAACCTCCATATGCTGTGGGAGCGACCCTAGAAAAGGCAGAAAAAAAAAAAAAAAAAGAACTGGGATTTTAGACACCGTCTAACTAATTTCAGGGATGAATATTTAGAGACCCAGAGGGCAGCGATTCAGGGCAGGGGCTCAGAGCTGCAGTCACATGGTACGAGGCACCTCGCCCAGGAGGTGCTGCGTGTGTTCCTACGGGGCCAGTGTCCGCTGGATCTACCCTCCCAGGGACAGCGGGCCCCTTCATGGCCTCACCCTATCCTAGGCGGGGCCCTTGTTACCCCAGGTTTGCACACAGGGGAGATGGGCACGGAGAGGCCAGGTTGCTCAGCCCGTAAATGGAGGAGCTCAGACTGGGACCTCGGAAATCCGGTTCCCAGGCCACACTCATGACAGCTGCACAGGCCTCCCTCCTCAGAGACGGCCGGTCATGTTAGGATCTCAAAGTTTTGTTTTTGCCTTTGGTTTCATATTTCAGCATTATGGTAACATTTCATCAGTACAGAAACATAAAGTCCACAGCTAATGGTTTAGATTGTATTCTTTTGGACTTCCTCTCTTTTTTATTACTTTGCTTATTTGACCTAGTTTCATTTTACTTTGTTTTGTTTTATTTTATTTTATTTTATTTCTTTCTTTGACTGCACAGATATCTTTTCTTAAACGGTATCTGGGGGTAAAACCCAGAGTCGGGTGGGTTTGGCACGTAGATCCTGGGCTGGGTCCTCTCTTTCTCCAAGTTTTAACATCTACAGGTTTTGCTGTTTTTATCATCTTATAGTTTTGACAGCTGCCCGATTCAGTGCATGTTTTGACCATTTTCCTACAGCGGATTTTTCCTCCCGATGTTAGTGTCTCTCAGTTGCCAAGTGAGGGTGTAGGCGTTTGAAATGAGATAGAAACAGAGGAGGCAGAAGACCTGTGGGAAGACTCTGTGTCACCTTGTTGAGTTTTAAGAATCATGTTGTGGCGCCAAAAGCTGTGACAGTTCATGAGCATTTCATGGGGAAAAACACAACGTGATCTTTTAAAAGAAAAATGCATCCTGTGTGTTTGTGTACTTGACACACTCACACACCGTCACAGATGGGTGTTTTCACGTGGCGTCGGAGGCAAGAGGCCAGTAAAATCTCAAAGGGAAATTTAAAAATTTTCTTTACCCTAGCCTTGAATTCAGACCGGCAGGTGTCTGGGGCATTGACAGAAAGAGTTTCTACCTGTTCTTTAAAAGTCACTGGGCACTCAGGGGGAAGCAGAGATGGGGAACAGGAAGGGGACTTTTTCAGCCACTCAGAAGTGGCGGGTGAAGTTCAGGCCCTCTGGTGGGGAGCAGGGACCCCACAGACCAGGGGGACATCTAATTTTATGCCGTGAAGGAAATTCACCAAAAGTGGAATCTGCCCATCACTGTGTCAGGTGAGGGTGGGTCCTTGGGCTCGAGCTGGCAGGTCCCCCTGAGCTCTCAGCGCCTTGTGGAAGCTCCCAGCTCACCCCTCCCCTCTCTCTCCCCAACAGAGGAGGAAACCTGACTCTCCTGCACTTCCTGTTGGGTTTGAAAACTGCAGCAGATGACGAGCTGGTCGCCGAACTCGTGGTGAACATCCTGAAAGTGTGCCCGGACCTCCTGAACAAGTATTTTAAGGAAGTGACGTTTTCCTTTCTCCCAAGGGTGAAGTCCACCTGGTCAAACAATATCAAACTGCTCAACAAGGTGACGACCCGGGCAGTTTGCAGTCAGCTCCCTGGGGTCGAGGGGGGACAGTGATGAGCGGGTCGGGGTGACGTTGTGATCACCTCTGCAGGATGAAGCCCTTCTTCCAGCCTTTCTTAAGGGCTTTAGTCAGACGATGCCACTATGGTGTCTGTCCTCGAGGACGTTTTACTTTTAGAGCTGGATTTTGAGGTTTGTGCTTTTGAATCGGTAGAGCCAGTTTCATCCAGATTTTGCTTCGACTGAGATCTTGATGAGTTTCAGCACAGCGAGGCCAGAATTAGTGAAATGTCCGAACTATAGAATAGGTTGGTTTTTGTTTTCGTTTTTGCTTTTTAGGGCTACACCTGCAGCATATGGAAGTTGCCAGGCTGGGGGTCCAATCTGAGCTACAGTCACTGGCCTGCACCACAGCAACTCAGGATCTGAGCTGCATCTGTGACCCACACCACAGTTCATGGCAACGCCAGGTCCTCAACTCCCTAAGTGAGGCCAGGGATGGAACCCGAATCTTCATGGATCCTGGTCGGGTCCGTTAACCGCTGAGCCACAAAGGGACCTCCCTGAGCTATAGGATAGTTTTAAGAGATTGCTCTTTCAAGTACTTAGAACATACCTGCAGTGAGCCATGAATTGGCGGTGTGTCTGTTTAAGTGGATCTGAATTCATTTGCATCTGATCTTGGGTCGTAATCTCCCCTCATCTGCCTGTGGAAATACCTGCGGCAGGTTCTTCGGCAGAACTGCCTGGCTCAGGTCACTCCTCTCTCTCCCGCTCTCTGTGTCTCTTGTCTCTCTCGCGCTGTCTCTGTCTCTCGGATCTATAGCCTGCCTACCAGTGAAACACCCGGGCCTGTTTTCTTGTGCCTTGACCTGCGCATGGGGTTGTCTGTAGAGCAAACGTTTATTCGTGTGTTTCCTGATTTCCCTTGAGTGTGTGTGTGTGTGTGTGTGTGTGTGTGTGTGTGTGTGTGTGGTCCCTGCGTGTGTTTGGGACAAGAAGGGGATGTCTGCCGCCCATGTTGGTCACCACCCAACCCCTGTTGGGAGCTGCTGTCCCCGGAGGGGGAAGGGCAGCCTCGGATCCTGCGTCTCCGCCTTCTAGCCTTGTGGTCCCAGGGAATTTACTTCGTCTCACCGAGTCCGGTTTTGTCATCTGTAAACATTCTTTGTCTTGATGTAAAATATCGCCACCCCAAAGGGTGGTCACGCAGCGAGTGCTTAAAAGACGGCATAACTTCACGAGCCCGTCAGGTACAGTGACTGATGAGTAGCTAGTCGGTTGTCCCAGCAGTGACTTACTCACCATCCCAGGTTTTGGGAGGCTCCCCAGACCGCAGGCCAGGCTCTGCTTCGAAGGGAGCAGTCTTGTGACGTGGCTTGTCTTTCACAGGTGGACTTGGGGGTGGGTCTTCCCGACTCTGTTCCTTGTTCCTTTGTCCCTGTTCCCCTGGAGCAGCTTCACGGTTGGGTGCCCGTAGTCGGACTCGGGTTTGAAAGCTCGCCTCTGCCGCCGGCCCATTCTCCGCCCTCCCTTTCCTAGATCTATGCCGCCCAGCCGGACATCTCCCGGGCCTTTCAGACCAGAGAGTTCATCCCCTTGCCACGGCTCCTGGCGATGGTGATGGTGACCACCGCGCCCCTGGTGTGCAGTAAGATCATGTTCACCCAGGCCTTGAACGTGAGTGGCCCCCTGCTTCCGGACTCCCCTGCTCGCCCCGCTGGCCGCTCTGGGAACCGGTCTCAGCACACCAGCCTGCCTGTGTCGGGTGGTGTTTTGTCAGCGGGCCTCGGAGACTTTCCCCGTGACCACTCCGCTGGGGAAGAGACCCCGGGGCTCAAGACACACGCCTGCCTCAGGAGAGTGATGCCCGCCCCCGCCTCCAGCGTGAAGCCAGGACCACGGGATGCTCTGTGCCCCCTGGTCCTGCCAAGGGTGGGAGGGGCGGGAGTCAGAAAGCCTAGTGTGCTCGGCTGTGGCCCCGTGTCCTGTGTGAAAGGCTCGTTGCATTAGGATTTCTGCCCGGGGTGGGACTGAAAATGGCCGAGCAGATCCTTTTGTGGCTTAAGTGAATAGTGTAAAGTCCTCCGTGGAGTGGTTACCTTGAGGACCAGCTGTTTCAGGAGTTCAGGGAGGACGTGTTCGTAGAAAAAAGTCGATCCCTAAATTCTGCGTCACCATTTATTATAAAGTTCCCCAAGCCCCATCAGCAGCCACACTGTGAGGGACTCGTGCGTGTTTCACCATCGCATCGTGGTCTTAGGTGAAGGCCTGAGAGTGGTTGGCACACACTGGTGCCTCAACACCTACCTGGCGGAGGCTTGGGAGGTGTGGAGTCTGGAGCTTCCTTGTGGTAGGCAGAGCCCCCCACCCTCCCTCAGGCTGGGTGGTGTGTGAATGCAGCAGGAGCAGGGTCTGCAGACGTGGGTTTACAGTGGCTGTGGTTGGCCCCAGTGGTGACAGGGCAGTTACCGTAAAGTGGCGAAGACTCCTTGGATTGTGTGGTGGGATTGTGCAGTTTTCACACCCATCCAGGGTTTGTGCTGAGAGCAAGCAGTAGGGTGTGGGATGCAGAGAAGGAGGCCTGGCTGGGAAACTGAACCACAGTGGAAACGCCTATAAAATTTTAATAGCATACATTTTATTTCTTTACTTTTTAATTTTTTTTTTTGTCTTTTGTCCTTTTAGGGCCTCACCGGTAGCATATGGAGGTTCCAGGCTAGAGGTCTCATCGGAGCTACAGCTGCCAGCCTACACCATAGCCACAGCCACGCCAGGCCTGAGCCGTGTCTGCAACCTACACCACAGCTCACGGCAACGCTGGATCCTTAACCCACTGAGCAAGGTCAGGGATCGAACCCGCAACCTCATGGTTCCTAGTTGGATTCGTTTTCGCTGTGCCACGACGGCAACTCCAATAGCATACGTTCTAGAAGCAGAAAGAAAAAGCGACCTTGTTTTGGAAACAGAAAACAACAAGATGTTTGGAGCCAGGGTCCCAGGCTGTTGGCTGAGCTTCGAGCTCCGAGCTGGCGGGTGTCCGTGTGAACACTTGCTTGGATCCTGCCTTTGAAGCGGCGGTGGGGCGGGAGTCGTTATTGGTTAGGGCGTCTAGTGTAGCGCTGCTTTCCTGAGCATGTAAAAGGAGAGCCAGCTAACTGGAATGCTGGGGGCGTGCGGTGTTACGACACTAAAGGTCCGTCTGGAAACCTTCGTGCTCCTCCTGCCTGACTGTACATCTCCAGCATCCCAGCCGGTGCTCCCAGGACGTCACGGTGCTCGGGGCTTACCCGGGGCTGACGGCGTTGAGCTGGGATGGGCCTGGGATTGAACATGTCTCCCAAGCGCCCAGGAAACGCCCAGGGACACACCGTGAGCAGCTAGGCCCAGCCCTTGCCCCTGTTGGATCTCTGCAGGGAGTGAGGACTTAGAAGCCCCTCTGGCTGCCATTCTTTTTTTTTTTTTTGTCTTTTTGCCTTTTCTAGGGCTGCACCTGCAGCATATGGAGGTTCCAGGGCTAGGGGTCTAACCGGAGCTGTAGCCGCTGGCCTACACCAGAGTCACAGCTACATGGGATCCAAGCCATGCCTTCAACCTACAGCTCAGCTCATGGCAACGCTGGATCCTCAACCCATCGAGGAAGGCCAGGGATTGAACCCATAACCCCATGGTTCTTAGTGGGATTCATTAACCACTGAGCCACGATGGGAACTCCCTGGCTGTCATTCTGAATCCAGGTAGAGTCTGCATGTGGGAGGCCTCGTGATGGGGGCCCCGAGGTGGCAGTTCAGACTCAGTACTTGTTGCCTTTGGGCACCACCTCCCATCTGACGATAAGGGCTCTTAGGGGCTGGTCCGGCTGTGGTGGCATCTTGGCCATGGGTGATGGACGAATCCGTGTCAACCGAGTGGCTGGCAGAGACCAAAGCCGAGGTCTTTGGCAGAGAAGACCTACCAAAAATAGGCCGTGGAACAAAAATGAAGAATAATTATCAGGCTCTTTCTTTAGGGGCACCCTTCCCGGCAGCTGCTGACGGCAGGTCAAGAGGGCAGTGTCCCCGGGCCACTTCGGCCTTGGCCTCCCCTGCGTGCCACCTGGGAAGGGCCGGAGGGTTGGGGGGGCAGGGATGTCTGTCCACCAGGGCGGCCCAAAGACACTTACGGATTTAACTCTTTTTCTTCCCAGTTGGACAGCAAATCAGTGAAACACACAGCTCTGTCCCTCATTTCCGTCATTCTGAAGAGAGCCCTGAAGACAATTGACTACTGCCTGAATAAAGAGGCCTGGCAGGAGTCGAGCGTGTACACGGCTGCTGCGATGGAGGACTTCGTGCGGCTCTTCAGAGAGGCCCTGAGCAAGGTAGGCGCGGGAGCCAGGCTTGGCCTTTCCGGTTACGTGGCCGGGGCTTTTCTCGAAGGTGCGCCAGGGGGAGCACAGCAGGTGGAAAAGGCCAGCTTGGGGGCCCAGCTTGGGTGCGAAGTGAAGTGAGGGGGCAGGGGGTCCTGGGACCTCAGGCCCCCTCGGGAGCCATTGTGCCCCGTCCTCCCCACCGCTGCACGGTCTCGGAGCTGGGACCGCGGCGACGGGAGGCCAGTCATCTGCAGACTCGGTGGCTGCCCAAAAGAGCCAAGGGCTTGCTGGGCAGGGTCCCCCGGCTGGTCATAAAGACAAGTGTCTTGGTTTGCAGTGTGTGGCTCAGGTGAACGAGTCTCCAGGGGCTGGTTTTACTGATCGGTACTTGTGTCCAGTTGTAGGACTTATACCCCAAACAGAGCTCCCAGAGCAGTGCATGACCTCTTTCTCGAGCTCACACACTCACACTGCTGACCCCCTCTCCCCCCAACCCCGGTCTTTGCTTCTCCTTGTTCTTGGGGTCAGTTCCTTTGCCTCTCTGCCTTTTCTTTTTTGCTTTTTAGGGCCACACCCATGGCATATGGAAGTTCCCAGGCTAGGGGTTGAATCGGAGGTACAACAGCCAGCCTACACCAGATCCGCAGCCACAGCAACACTAGATCCATAGCCATAGCAACACTAGATCCAAGCCGCAACTGCGACCTACACCACAGCTCCTGGCAGCGCTGGATCCTTAACTCACTGAGCGAGGCCAGGGATCGAACCTGTATCCTCATGGATTCTACTGAGATTCCTATCCGCTGAGCCACGACAGGAACGCCTGATTTCTTTTTTTTGTTTCTTTGTTTTTCCTTTCAGATTTTACCCGACCTGAACGCTGTCGTGTGGGTCTGGCAGTCGCTCCGAAAGCAGGAGACGGAACAGGATGACGAGAAAGGGAAGAAAAAAGGCAGCAGGACTCCTGCCTGCGTGGCTCCCCAGAGCGGTGAGGGCACTGCGGGGCCACTGCTCTTGGTGAACGGTGCCACCTCGGGCAGCCCGGGGGACCTCCTGCCACAGGCCTGTCCAGAGGGACTTTTGAAGGCCTCTCTGGCTCTGAATGAATCCTGGGTCCTTTTTTATGTTCAGGGAGAAGAAGTAGCATGGCATTGTAGATTGAATTTTTGTGGTTTTTTTTTTTTATTTTATTTTTTTCTCCTTTTCCTTTTTTTGGCTGCACCAGTGTCACATGGAAGTTTCTGGGCCAGGGATTGAATCACTGCCGGATCTTTTACTCCACTGCTCTGGGTTGGGGATCAAACTCACGCCTCCACAGTGACCCAAGCCACTGTCGTCGGATTTTTAAACCCACTGTGCCACAGCAAGAACTCCTGGATTTTGGATCCTGCCACAGCAGGAATTCCTGGATCTGTTAGAGATGTGCCCGAGCTTTATGCAGGCACTATGTCTCAGCATTTGTGCAATGGGTGTCCTTTCGGTGGGGGAGGGGCAGAGCCTCTCTTTTGTTCAGCAGGTCGAGGTGGGCTACAGGGTGTACCCGATAAGAGGTGTGGACTCAGACCCTGTATCTTAGATCTCTGTCCCGTTTAATCCTCAGAGGCCCCCGGAGGGTGGGGGCAGGCACTGCTCTGTGTCCCCATTGTTCTGACAAGGACACGAAAGCACAGGGAGACAGAGTAGCCGTACCCTGTGCAAGGTCAAAGCCGTGAAATGGGGATTTAAACCAGCCTGTTTGAACACTCTTGGCTTTTATTTATTTATTTATTTATTTTTTTGTCTTTTCTAGGGCCACTCCCGCAGCATATGGAGAGTCCCAGGCTAGGGGTCTAATCGGAGCTATAGCCTCCCGTCTATGCCAGAGCCATAGCAACTCGGGATCTGAGCCGCATCTGCAGCCTACGCCACACCTCACAGCAGCGCTGGATCCTTAACCCACTGAGCAAGGCCAGGGATCGAACGTGCAACCTCATGGTTCCTAGTTGGATTCGTTAACCACTGAGCCACGACGGGAACTCCTTGACTTTTTTTTTTTAAAAACCACGTTGACTGCTCAAGTCTCACTTTGGGGGCTCTGTCTGCAGCCTTGGGGTTTAGCACACACTTGGCTATGATGGCTCTGGGTAGCCTGACTGCCTGTCGATGGAGCTGTTGATGGAGGACAAAGAACAAGTGTCTTTCCTAATTCAGGCTGTTTCCTTTGGGTTCAGATGATGCCGAAACCATTCTCCTGAAAGCTGCTCTGCTCCAGGTCATCTGCCTCTACCAGCAGGTGGTCCCGCACGTGGTTATGCAGTACAACTTCGACTTCAGCAAGCTCCTGAAAGGTGTGTGTCGCAGGACGGCAGCTGGGCCTCTGCTGCTCCTGCCCGTGGGCCTGAAGGAAGTGTGGCTAAACCGGAGCCGAGTCCCTGGAGCCAAGGACCTGGAAGGCTCGTGGGCGGTTAGACCTGCGTGTGTGATCCACCACCCTGGCTGTTTTCATCAGAACCAGTGTTTTTAAACGGCTCATCTCCGTTAAGGAAATATCATGAACACTTAGCCACATCGAGGGAGAAGGGAGAAGCCAGCCAGGCTGAGTTACTTGCGCTGAGTGATCTCGACACGCATGAGATTATGTGATGTTCCCTTTAAAGCCTCTTTTCATAGGAAGAGGGGTGCGGAATGAGAGCCCCTTAGAAGGAGGTCTTGTTCATGCAGAGGCACTTCAGACATAGTTACTCATGTTTTACCCCATGAGTCAGGTTCAGCCGCATCTTCTGAAAGTGACGTTAGCTTGTCTGGCCATGTTTCCTTGATGGAAAAGTTTGTCTCATAAAGTTGACTTGATAATTGGGCCTCCGGAGGAAGGCTTGTAGAAGTATCATTCTTGGAATTTATATAAGCTTTGGAAATGATCCTATTCAAAAAGCTATAATTATCTCTTTGGTTGTATGAAGGCAGAAGGTTCTTTGCTGTGAGAGTATGATTCATGAGAACACGGCTATTTAAGACTTAGTACCGTGTCCTTCCCAAGCAAAGGAGAAACCCGCAGATCAGGCCAGAGGCTGAGCACCTGGTCTTAGGCGGAGGCCGCAGGCTGCCCACAAGATGCTTGGCATCTGGAGAGCAAGGCCTGTGACCCCCACCAGGGATAGTGGACCTGGAGGTGAGGGGCTGGGAGGCTTCCAGCTGTAGGAAGAGCTCCCTGTGAGCCGCGTGCAGGGAGGGGCTTCCTGAGCAAGTGGAATCCCAGCTTTTCATTGAAGAATTTGCATTGACCTTGGGGTGGGGGGACGGGGCAGGTGAGGTGTGCGAGCACAGCCTTTGTCAGGGTGACCGCAGGACAAGGGCGGGCAGAACCCCATGTCCTTTCTGCCAGTTTCCTTATCCGGTCCTCATGGCCCGGGCAGCAGTGACCGGGGCCCCACCTCCTCCTGACTTCTCATCATCTTCCTCTTCTCCGCCCACAGGTGTCATCTCTGAGGAGGGCCTTCGCCAGGAGGCGCCACCCATCCTGCAGCACCACATCCTGAAGGTGGCACTGGAACTGCCTGCCAGCAAGTTTCTGTGGTTAAAGGCCCAGGTAGGAGGCTGAGATCCCATCTCCTGTTGATAGCGCACCTGCAGGTCGTGGGCTTTTGGGCTTGGGAAATGCTGGCTGGATCAGAAGCTGATAGTTGGTTACAAAGGAAGGCATTCGTGGTTCTCCTTTCAGGGAGAAGTCTCTAGAGCAGAGGTCAGGTGCTGCTCTGTAAACCAGGAATCACTTTGCTTTTGCAAATTAAGGTGCTTAACTATCCTTACTGAAATTATGTTATTGCTGAGTATTGGGAGTTTTTCTATATTTTTTTATCCTGACTCCTTTACATTTTTCTTGTCCTTTTAACACTTTTTCGGAAATAAAATGCCTTCTCTCTCCTTTGTCCTCATCCTAGAAGAACCTAAGACAGAGATGGGAATAGGCACCAAGCCAGGGGAGGCCCGAGGCTGGTGGAAAAGTCAGGAAAGATTTCTGGCATTGTTTGCTGTGTCTTTGATAATGTCTTCTAGGGCTTTCCAGAGAATGTAATGTTGAATCATAGAGAGAACGCACAAGGCCACAGGTACTTACCTGTGTTATTTAAACACAGATGTCATGTCACTTCTGTGACTTGACCAGGCAGAGTTAAGCATGGTCTGAATATGTTTCTCCGTAGCTCAGAGGACTTGTTTTCATGACTTAGATCTAGTATCTTGTATGGAACCAATAGTGCAGCAGTGTACGTTGGCGCTTTAAAGGTGCTATTTCCAGAAAGGTTTAAGAAGGCTGTGGCTGTGGGATCGCCCTTCTTTCCCCTACTCCTCGCTCTAAGGCTCACCTGCGTCACTGTTGAGGATGATTCTTATTGAGAACTTCCTGCATGGCGGGCTCGACTCCTTTACTGTCACTTGAAGTCAGGGTGGCTGGAGTGCAGAGTGATTAGACCTCCACGGGTCCCCGGCTTTAAGTGGAAGATCCAGGACTGGACCCAGGCATAGGGACCAGTTGCCCAGTGTGGTCCAGAGCCCTGCTCTCCACCTTTGCACCCCCTCTGAGGCCACTGCCAGGAGCCCAGAGAAATGATGCGTCTGGGCTGTTTTCGTTTTTCATCTGGCTGAACTGGATCATGGGCATCTTGATGATTTTGTCGGAAAGTGAACAGAGGCCTCTTACCTTGTGTCCCAGGGTTCAGTTTTTGCTCACTCGATGGGTCTCCTGGGCTTCGGGAGCACCAGCGGTTCACATGCTCAGATCAGGGCTGTGGAGATGCTCCAGGGAGACACAACGGAGTTGGGCTGGAGAACCGGAGGTCCCGAAGGTTCAAAGCCCACAGCTTTTGTCAAGTGGCTTGACTGTTTGTAAGGAACCAATTACATCAGACTGGCGTCCTGTCGAAATGCAGCAAGTGTGGCTTTGAGGGAGTCGGGCAGCCCTGGGTGGCAGGTGTCCACACCCGCCACCAGCTACAGCCAGTGTGCGTCTGTGCCGGGGCTCCTGGGCTCAAGTCCCATCTCCACCATTAAACGGCCTGTTACCTCCTTGTGCCTCAGTCTCCGCACATGTGAAATGGGGGTAATAGTCATCCCCACTGCGGGCTGGTTGGGGGGGCAAAGTGAGTCAGTGGACACGAAGCCCCCGAAGGCCCTCTTTCCCGCCTCCGTTGTTCCTACAGCTGCTGTCGAGCTGTGGGCTGAGCCGCCTAACTTGTGAGCTTGTGCGTGTCATCTCCCGGCAGGCTTTTGCCCGGTCGGGTTAAATGAGACGAGAGGCTGCAGAGCACACTGGCTGCGCAGTTCCTGTCTGCTCAGCAGATGAGGCTTCTCTTATGTTTATTACAATGTTTTATTCAAACTCCAGGAAGGCCCAGATGCGGAAATCATTGGCGGAAAACGGTCCGTGTTTTACTTACTGATGAAAATGTTTGTGACCAGCAGCCACTTGCACCTCAAATCATCAACCAAACTTCTGATCGTGAAGGTGAGCATTTTCCGCCAGATCCTCATTCTCACAGAGTTTTTTTGCACAGTCTTCCTTAGAGCAGGTGCTCAGTCAACAGGACTGTTCCATTTTTAAAGTGGAAGGTTTTATGGCAGTTTTAATCTATCCTGTCTTAACCTGGCTGAGTTCCCAAGAGGCAGCCTGGTGAAATGGGAAAAGCGGGCCTATTGAAGTCCTGTTGTGATATTTGAGTCCTGGTTCTACCACTTCCTGGATGCCACTGGACAGATTGCGTAACCTCTCTGATCTTAGTTTTCTCATGGTGAGTGGGAATAATCAAATCATAGGATTGCAGTGGAGATCACAGCGATGAGGTCGTAGGCCATGCCCAGCTCATTCTAAATACTAGATTTCCAGCCCTCTGGCGACGTTAATAGGTGATGCCTCATCCCGCAGCTCCAGACTCCGCCTTCTCCAGGGCTTCAGCCTTTGGACCTCGGCTTAGGTGTCGCCAGAGTCAGCGGAAGGGAGTGAGGGGTTAGTTGGCATCCCTTCTTTCCTGCCCTTGAACTTCTTTTCCAGGGCTCCATCAGGCTTGCTGCAGCCGGAAACCTAGTTCCTTGTTCTGCTGTGCAGCAGACATTTTGGTCAGGGTGGGGGTGGAGAAGGTGCTAGAAAAATCACATTCATTGTATTTAGGGTTCCAGGATTTCCCCTTTCTTTGAAGGGTTGGTACCCTTACTGCCCTTGAACCTTGCCTGAGCTACTTGGGGGCTGTGAACGTCTAGGGCTTGAGGTCTGCATGTTGCCCTTTCTTTACAGGTGGTGCAGGTGTGAGTGCCTGTGAGGGGCCTGGCACACCAGGCTTCCCCTCGGTGCGACCGTGCAGGGCTCGTGCTAAGGCCATGCTTAGGCCCCACGTCCTGACATGGGGCCTTCGGGGGATGTCATTTACCCAAGTCCTGCCTCGGAGCAAATTGGGGTCCCTTAGAAATGGTGATGCTTCTCGCCCATCCTGGGGTGAGGGGCACTCTGCGGCGATGCGGCCTGACTGTGTCACTGTCTTGGAGAATGTTCCCCGAAGGCTGAAGGTTGAGTGGCTCAGAGGAGTCCAGCCCTGGGTTGAAAGTCAGACTTTTAAGCAGCAGCTAAATGTTTTTCTTTCTTTTATCACCTCGGGGTTGGAGGAAAGCAGTGAACAGCAGCAGGTCGAGGGGCTCGGTCTCCCTGATCCAGCCCAGGGTGATGTCTTTTCCTTGTTCCTCCAACCACGGGGGTGTTGTTGAAAGCGTAACCTTTAGAGTAAACCGGGTTGGACCTTGGACCCCGTCTGTGCTCCTTGGGTCTCAAAGGACCCGGAGAAAGCGGGTTCTGCCCTGACGTTTCAGATCCTACGGGACACGGGCGTGTTTGAGCACACCTGGCAGGAGCTGGACCTGTGGCTGGAGCACTTGGATGACACGGCGGAGGAGAACAAGGAGGCCGTGATTCAGTTCTTGGAGCGAGTAAGCAGGTGTTTCCCGTGTAAAGGAACACATTCCGGACGTCCAGCACGTTCCCGCTGTGGCGCCACCGCTTCAGGATCTGGCGTTGCTGCGGCTGTGGCGTAGGTCATAGCCGAGGCTCAGATTAGATCCCTGGCCGGGGAATTTCCATGTGCCGTGGGTGCGGCCTGAAAAGGAAAAAAAGAATGATGTACTAAGTGATCCTTGCTGTCCTTAAAGCCTTTCTGATGCCCCAGAGCCAAGGGGTCTCTCTTCCTGGCTCACTTCTAGTTCTTGCTGAGACGGAAGAAACTGCTTAGTTTTAGAATCTGTAAAATGGGAATGTATTACTGTGGTCGCTTTAACTTCCTTTTGGGCATTTGTTTTGGCAGAGGGAATAGTGGTTTATGAAGAGTGGTGTTAAAATACCAGTCTGTAAGTTCCTGTCATGGCTCAATGGTTAACAAACCTGACTAGTATCTATGAGGACGCAGGTTCAATCCCTGGCCCTGCTCAGTGGGTTAAGGATCCTGCATTGGCATGAGCTGTGGTGTCGGTCGCAAATGCAACTCGGATCTGGCGTTGCTGTGGCTGTGGTGTAGGCCAGCGGCTGCAGCTCCAATTTGATCCCTAGCCTGGGAACCTCCATGTGCCACTGGTGTGGCCCTAAAAAGACCAAAAAAAAAAAAAACTAAACTAAAAAAAAAACGTTGCAGAAAAATTATTGTTCTTATGAAGATTAAGATTTTTGCTCTTCCCTGTATTACCTGCAACATTTGGGGGCATTTTTCATTTCACATGTGACCATCTAAACATTTCCCTCTTGGCTCTTTACTGCTCAGGTGCTTCTGACATTGGTGGCAAATCCCTATTCGTACACGGACAAAGCCTCTGACTTTGTCCAGGAAGCCAGCACCCTGCAGGCCACCACGACAAAACAGGACGCCGATGACGTCAGCATTCCCATCTCCCACATTGACGGTGGGTGCCGTGCCCTCATGGCTCCTTGGCTTCTGAAGAACCAGCCAGGGTGGCACGTTAGAGACAGAACACAAAATTGCACTAAAGCCTCATGCAAAGTGCACACATCCCATTTCTGCACGTCCGAGATCAGCTGCCTCTAGAAGTGAAAATCCCCTTATTTGTTTCTGTAACAGGAAATATGTACAGGGCTTAGTTGCTGGGTTATTTTTATTTGTGCGGTGTTTGCTTTGTGCCAAGTGCTGGTCTAAGCTCTTCACAATCCTAACCCATGGGGTATCATAAACAACCCTATATCGGGGGTGTTATTATCCTCATTTTATGTGTTGACAAGGTAGCTGAGGCGCAGAGAGGTTAAGGAATCTGTCCAGCCTCACACAGCTAGTATGTAGCCAAGTCAAATTTTGACTCCAGACCCTCTGGCTCTAGTCTGTACATTAATCCTTATGCTCTTTTGCTTCTTAGATTTGGGGTTGTTTCCACGAATATCCAGATTAAAGATTCTGGGCTTCTGAGCATCACCTAAGGAAATTTCAGCCTATTAGCACCGTTGCTGGATAATCCCACATTTTGTGTCTGCAGAGATCTTCAGATTTTATAGGCAATGCCACTCTCTGCGCAGAATCAAACATTACATTAAGCATTCCCCCCCCCCCAACCCCGGGAGAAGTTGAGCTTTTATTTTTTCCTCTTTCTGCCACTGTTCTCTTGCTCACCCTCCCCGTGGGGTCCTTTGGCAGCTGTGGCCTCGGCCTGATTCCCCATTTGTGTCTCAGATGTTCTCGACATGGTGGACGTCCTGGTGGAGGGCAGCGAAGGCTTGGATGAGGAGATCGGAGTCTCCCTGAGTGAAGACATGGTCCTGCTCACGTTCCCGTTCAGTGCGGTGGTCCCCGCAGCCCTGGAAGCCAGGAATAAGTTGCTCCTTGGGGCCGAAAATGAAGCAGGTACCTGTGTGTAGTCAGGATATTCTGGGCGTATCCAGCCAGCTGGGTCTCTGTGGGGTAGGAGATGGGATTCCCGGAGCTCTGGAAATAATTGCTGAAAACCCAGGGCAGCGGCCGAGATTCCAGACCCACCCAAAGTGGTAGTTCCACAGCTGGTGGAACTAAGTGTTTAGGAAGATCCCTAAGTAGGTAGATCTAGAGGCTGGGCCAGGCTGTTGGGAAGTGGGCCATTTGATAGCTGAGTCTGAAATGATGTTTTTGTGTGGCTGCACAGACACCTGCTGTAACACTGACGTTTTCTCTTCAGTAGTCTTGGTATCTGGATGCTAAGGTCCTTCCTCCTGGCTGGGTAGGATCCAGGCAAGGTAGATCCCAGGATGCACTCACAGATCACAGCGGTGTCATTAGTCAGGCTTGCTCAGGCTTTGCTGCAGTAACACATACGCCCCAACACATCGTGTTTTCATGAGGAAAGGTCTCTGTCTCGACCTTGTGATGGCCCAGGACAGGTCAGGTGCTCTCCTGGGCGGCGGTCCTCCAGGAGTAGCTCCGGGATCTGGCCTGCTTCCGTCTTGTGTCTGTGCCATCTCAGCACATGGCTTCCTGGTCTCTGCGGAAGAGGACGAGAGAGTGGACAGTCAGGCAGGCCTGGGAGTGGCTAAACCACCCACGTGGCCCCGGCCTAAATGCGGGGGAGGCTTGGGTGCCAAGGAGGAGGAAATGGATTGGTTTCCACCAGCGAGGTCCCCATGCCCGTGGCCTCGGCCGCACCTCTTCTACGCCCAGGTCTCCGCTCCTGGGCCTCTGGGCCTGAAGTCTGACAGTGTGCTGTACGTGTAAGAAAACAAAGTCTGGTGCCGCCTGCAGTGGTTGCATCCGCCTTCCGGTGCGATTGTGTGATCCCCCTGCAGAGTCGGTTGCCACCTTTCTGGGCCTTGGCTCTGTGTGGGAGCTGGTGTTGTGGAAGGACCACAGGAGGGCTGTCCTGACAAGCCTCCCCTGGCCTGTCCCCTGTCCTGCAGGCGAAGGCGTCGTGGCGTACCTGACAGGCGTGCTGACGGACCTCCTCCACACCCAGAGAGACCCGCTGGCCCTCTGTCTTCTGCTTCAGTCTTACGACAAGTTGGAGCCTCCGGTCCCGCCTTGCTGCTGTCAGCTGGCCCAGTTCAACAGATACTACAGCCTCTGGATCCCGGAGCCAGCCCGAGAGGCCCTGGTGAGCTGCGGGGACCACCGCTTCCGTGGAAGCCAGGCCTGTCTTTCCCCAGAAAGCCCCGGAGTCGCTCCCCTTGGGCCACAGGGGGCTGTCCTCCCGTGTAGCTTGACGGCCACACAACTTACAGGGTGACCTTCCTTCACCTTCTCATTTCCCCTGCGTAGGAGAGGAAGCCAAGTGTCACGGCTGCTCCGCTGATGTGACGGACTCAGAAGGGCTCAGCGATGCGGCAGCACTGAATTCCCCCCGGGGGTGGGGGTGGGGGTGGGGGTCAGGGGCTGCCTTCTCGTCCCTTCCTGCCCCCAGACGTCCCAAGCTCAGCTGTCACACCTGGTCCCCGAAGGCCTCCTGCTCTGCCAAAACCGGGCAAGTGGAAAAGCAACAGATTTTCTCTTAGTGGGGCCACATTCTCTGAGGGGCACTGCAGCCCTGGCTCTGATGCAGGGCTCTTAGGAGTGCTGGCTGAGGCCGGGAGCTCACGCTGCGTGCACACTTGTGCGTCCGTTCAGTCGTGGCTGCACTTGGGAAAGCGGGCAGCTCGGGACCTCTCTGTCTTGTGACTTGGCAGCCGTGGCTCGTATGGGTCGCAGTTCACTGCTTGTCCCCAGTACGCTGCGTGCCAAGCCCTTCAGTCCTCAGCAGCTCAGAGAAGGGCTACGCCGCCCTATCCTCACCGTACACGTGGGGACACTGAGGTACAGAGCAAGCCCACCACCTGTTGGGGTGGGTGCCAGGTCTAGCCAGGCAGCTGGGCTTCAGGGCCCCCGCCCTACCCCGCCTGCCGGGCATGGTTGGGACATGGTCTGCGCCACACAGCAGCTTCAGGGGGGGTTAGGTGCGTGAAGTGTAGGCACCCACCCCGTGGAGCTGGGCCCACAGCGCTTCTCACCCTCCAGGGCGTGCAGGATTCTCCAGATGCTCCTGCAGGCGCCCCCTGGGCGCGTGATTCAGCAGGTCTGGGGCAGGCCTGGGAATTTGCATTTCTGACAAGTTCCCGGGTGCTGCTGCTGCTGGCCCAGGACCCCCGTTCAGCCTCGATGAGTTGCAAGGCACGAACAGCCTAGTTTTATCGATCGGCCTTGGGAAATGGAGTGTTCGGAGTTGTAACAATAAACACCATGTGGGATGAATCTGGAAGGCGGTATGGGAGCTGGGTTAGAAGTGAGCAGTTTTGGGAGTTCCCATTGTGGTTCGGTGGTTAACGAATCCGACTAAGAACCAGGAGGTTGCGGGTTCGTGGTTCACCTGCAGCGCTCAGTGGGTTAAGGATCCGGTGTTGCTGTGAGCTGTGGTGTAGGCCGCAGACGCGGCTCGGATCCCACGTTGCTGTGGCTGTGGTGTAGGCTGGCGGCTACAGCTCCAATGAGACCCCTAGCCTGGGAACCTCCCTATGCCGTGAGTGTGGCCCTAGAAAAGACAAAGAGACAAAAAAGAAAAGAAATGAACGGCTTTTTTCCTTCGGCCATTGTCCTCTCATCCTCCCGACCGCCTGGGGAAGGCGTGCCACTCACCCGGTTGGCCCCTCACAAGGTGGGACCTTCTTGTTCCCAGGGATTAATCACAGTGACTCGTGTGTGAAACCCGTCTCTGTCCCGCAGCCCCTGTGCTGAGGGCGTGTAAACACCTCCCCGGCCAGTGCCGTCACCTGAACACCTGCTAGGAAATTGCACATGGCTGGCGATGCTGGGAGCTGAATGAAATGCCAGGGGTCATGTACCTCTTAGTATCACTAGGGGATTTTTCTGGACTGTCCCTCTGTGCACGTGTCACCCTGGCCCTGTCTCATCCTGGCCCTGTGCCCCTTTGTCCCCGTGCTGACCCGTCTTTCCTCTTCCGGCCTCTGCTGTCTCCCAAGCCACTGCAGACGTCGGGCAGCCCAGCAACCCCAGTGTCCCCGGCCCCCTCCTTCTCCACCCTGCTGCAGACGGCCTACATGGGCCAGGGCGCGCTCCCGCTTCTGGACGAGGGGGTTCAGGCGCAGCTGCAGGCCGCCCTCCCGCGCCTCCCGATGCACCAGGCCCTGCGCTCAGCCAAGCACCTGCTGCTATACGTCCGGAGCACCGTGGAGAACTTCGGCCAGGTCAGCGCTGCCCCTGCTCCTCTGCAGCCCCTATGGTGCGTCGCTGCCCACAGAGAGCGTGGCTTCCTGCAAGCTGGTCTATACCTGGTGGAGGTGTCGATGGAGTCCTGGGACCCTGTTGTCTCCCCGTTTGTTCTGCACGTGGGGAGGGTGATGTGTGGGGCCCAGGCAGGCCTGCAGTAGGGGGGTGTCCAGGCTGCTGGTCCAGCGCCCCACCTCCCTGGAGCAGAGGCACCAAGGTGGGCTGGGCACCGTCTACGCCAGGCCTTGATCACAGACCTGGTGGATCTTGGACTGGGAGCCAAGTGTAGCCGAGCCTTGTTTCTGGGGCAACTGAGTCAGGATGGTTCATTGTTGAGTCTTCTGTCCCTGATGTGGGTTACAGGTTTTTCTTTTTCCTTTTTTTTTTTTTTTTTTTTTTTTGCTTTTTTAGGGCTGCACTCGCAGTATATGGAAGTTCCCAGGCTAGGGGTTGAATTGGAGTTGCAGCTGCCGGCCTACACCACAGCCGCAGCAATGCAGGGTCTGAGCTGCATCCGAGACCTACACTACAGCTCATGGCAATGCCGGATTCTTAACCCATTGAGCGAGGCCAGGGATTGAACCTGGCATTCTCATGGATGCTAGTTGGGTTCATTACCGCTGAGCCACAACGGGAACTCCTACTTTCAGATTTGAAGTGGGCCTTGCCCCCTCTTTTTGGTCAAAATAAACCTGTGTGTGTCACCAAGATTTAGAAGGACATATTAAGAAATGACTTCGGTTGTTGGCATTTTATGGGGAGTCGCCATTTCAGCCTGCCTCCTTCTTTGATTCTTGTTTCTGGCAACCTGGCACCTTCTGGCCCCAGGGGCACCTGGCAGTCTGTGTTCTGGTGACTCTCAGCCGTTCCCTGGTCTGAGGGGCTGTGTGGCTCTTGTTCTTACAGCTGGGTAGGAGTACAGGGCCTCGCCTGCTGCAGCTCCTCCTGGACCTCCTCAGGCACCTGCTCGTCCACTGTGAGCAGCTGGACGCCCAGAACCAGCAGCAGTGCCAGGCTGCCCAGGCCGAATCCGACCTCTTTTTGGATATGGAGTCCGTGGCCTCGTGGGATCTGGCCAATGACAAGGTACTGCCACCCTTCTCCCCCAGGTCTCCTTCCCCACGCCTTTTCCTGTGAGGTCACAGATGCTGGTTTGCCCTCCTTGCTGGCAAAAAACAAACGGGTGTCCCCTGCAGGGCAGTGGGGAGATGCAGAGGCATCCGGAGGAGACACCGGACACCACCCCCAGCCCCTCCTGCCCCAGAGAAGCACGTGTACTTTGGGCGTTCATTTTTCCAGTCCCTTCTCAGCTCCCCCTCCCCCTCCTGCCAGCCCTTTGCCCTCTGCCATGAGCTGGGGGCTCCCCGGGAGCTCAGCACGCATCTGCTCCTCTTAAGGAGCCTCGGCCTGTGTTGAGTAAAGGCCGGGCAGTGGCTGGGGCCCCTTGCTGTGAACACACATGGTGACGACACTGCCCGGAGAAGAGGGCGCCTTCCCCTCCTGCCGCCAGTCTCCCTCTGGCTTGGGCCAGGCCTCGCCTCTCACACCATTTGCCCTTTGACCTATTGTACTGGGCTCGGGAAGTGGGCACATCCCTCATTCCACAGTCAAATGCACGGCTCTGTCCTCTGACCTCCAACCAATGGGGCTTTCCTGCTGGGATGGGGAGGCGGGCAAGTGTGGGTGCAGGACCCCCCCCACCTAATGAGTGCTCTTCTGTTTTGATTTGGCACAGCTCAGTTGGAAAGGGTGACAGGCCCATCTTTCCTTCTCTGAAGAATCAGTGAGGAAAGAAAATGCCCCCCTATTCCCGGGGATGGGGTGACTTCTCTGGCTAGAGATGGCGTTCAGCGAGGCGGAATCAAATCATTCTCTAATCCGGCAAAGCACGCTCAGCTGCTCTCGGCTCCGCGGTTTAAGCTCGTCCCCGGGTCAGCTAGTTCCTCAGGGGTCCCCGGAGGCCCCGTCTCTTGAAAGTGGACGCAGGATCACCTTCAGTGCTGGGTCGTTTAGCCCCCACCCACCTTCCCCAGCCAGAGTCTTACCTTAAGTTGAGGTCGCCCTGCCCGGTTGTCAGGTGGTACCTCCATCCGTCAACCAGATTTATTTAGGAAGGTGAGGCTGCTGGGAGAAACCAGGAGACAGTTGATCTTACTTTCATGTGGCATTTCTGCGTGGCCTGTGCCCTGCCCGAGTGGCTGTGGAGGGCTGTTTCACTGCCCAGTAAATTCATTTAGGCTGAATTTATCAGGTACCTGCTGGTCTGGCGCTGACCAGGTTCCAGTCCAGCCCCCTGGACATATAGGAGAGGAGGTGCCTTAAGATTGGATAACAGCTCGGACTGTGCTTGGGAGGCTGCAGGCACCCCTGAAAGCAGCACTGAAACTCAGGCTTGTGGCTGGAGTGACTTAGGAAAGCTGCTTTCTGTCTCCGTCCTACACATATGGCAGCTGCTGGCTGGGGTGGTGGGTGAGGTCTGGGCCTTGTCGTTGTGTTTCAGACCCTGGAGCAGGTGCTCGTGGCCATCCTCAGACATCCCACGCTGGAGGCCTGGTTCCTGGCCCTGGAGCAGCAGGCCCTCCCTCCGCACACCCTCAGCCCCATCCTCGTGAGGCTCCTGGCGGCCCATCTCAGCTCGGGGGTCCTGCCGCTGCTGGTGGCGAGTGCCCCCATCCTCCGGAGCATCGGTCAGCTGGGCCTCCTGGCCAGGTACTCAGAAGCCATCACCCAGAGCGTGCTCAGAGAGCTGCGGAACCGGAGGGCCGGCTCGGCCACACCGCCACCAAAGACCCTTCCCCAGCTGGAAGCCTTGCAGGCGCTGCATCCGTACATGGAGGGCACCCAGCTCCGGGAGGTTACCCTGGCTCTGCTGAGCCTGCCTGAGGCCCACCTCGTAACCCAGCGGCCCACCAAGTCCCCCAAGAAGGAGAGGCACCTGAGCGCTCTTGGGAAAACCCTGGTCCAGCTGCTGACCAGCAGCCCTGAGGATCAGCTGCAGAGTGGCCAGCTCCTCTGGGCCTCTGAGTACATGAGAAGCCTGGGCGCTCTGCTGCCCACGCTGGCCGTGGATGAGCTGGACGCCGTGCTCCTCCACGCGCTGCAGAGAGAGCCCGCGCTGGCCCCCGTGCTCAGGGTCGACCTGCTGGACTACTGCCTGGCCCGGCAGACGCGGGCGGCCCTGGACACCGTGGCGCTGCTCCTGCAGCACAGCTGTCCCCACCTGCTGTGGTTTGAGAGCTGGTGCAGGCGGGCCGGCTCGGGGCCCTGCCTGCAGGAGGCCCTGGACGACTTCCTGCCCCTCATCCGTGTGTACTTTCAGTGCAGGACTCAGGGACTCTTCACGCGCCCCGCAGGAGGTACGGGAAGGGGTGGCCTCGGGTGGCCGGGAGGGCTGAGCAGGTGCAGCTGCATGTCCGTCCCAAAGCCCTGAACTTCACGTTCTGGGCTGTGGTTTGGTTCTGATTCTCCTCCCATCTGCCCAGCTCTGGAGATGCAGCTCCCATCACCCCTGAGTTACCCACAGGAAGCTGGGGCAGGGGTGGGCCCCTGGGGGCCAGAGAAGGAGCGGCCCCGGCTGGGGCTCGGTAGGTTGAGGGAGCTCCCTTCACCCCCTCCCCCCTTCCCCACTGTAAGAGCGCTGGTGAGCCTGGTGTGTCACCGCTGAGCCAAGGCCACGGGACCCAGCTCTCCCTTCTCTCTCCCCAATCGGGTCTCAGACCCGAGGCGCTTTCTGATCACCGCAAATGTAGTTTCATGCCATTTGATCATACATATGAGTGATTTCTTCACTCACTGCCTTGCTCCTGTGCTGCATAGTTTCATGTCACCAATGACATGTTTTTTGAAAATAAGAGCCCCTGCAGGAGGGAGCCATCCGGGCAGTGGTTCTCGATGCCGTCTCCTGTGCCCCAGTGAGTTCAGAATTTGGGTGCTCATCATCGCATCCTGACCTCTGAGCTGCGGGCTACACCTGGGGCCTGTGGGGTTGACCGTCCCTGTCGGGGTTGGGTGATGAGAGGTGACCAGTGACGTGCTGGCAAATGCATAACAAGCAGCTCTTGAGGGAGACTGATTTGTGGCATTTGCCAATTTCCATGCTGTCAAAACTCCTGCTGCAGTCAATTTCAGGCTACCAGTGTGACGCTCCTAAAATACAGCCACGAGCTCTCGTGAGCTGGTTGTGGGGCTCTGCGGTGTTTGACCGCTTCTCCTGTTTGTCTCTCCCCCAGTGTCCTCGGCTGTCATTCCTGTCCTGAGGAAGGCCCTGTGGAGGCCGCTGCAGACCAGGCTTCTCAGGGCTGATGGGCCCCCAGAGTCAGGGCTGCATCAGGAGATCCTGGCCCAGCTGGTCCCATTTGCAAGAGCCAAGGGCCTCCATGTCCTCATGGACCGCTTGCCCGGCTTGCTCCAGGCTCCAGACTGTCACAAGAGGTATGAGGGCTCAGGGTGATGGCCCTTCCCCCCTCGGCTTCCCCTTTCCCGGTAGTGCTTACAAAGCAGGGAAATTGCTGCATGGCCGTGGGTCTGTCGGTGAGAGGGCAGCTCCTCCAGGAGCACTTCTTCCAGCATCCTGGCTGCCGCCACTGCACCTCCGCAGACGGCTGGTTCCGACTCCTAGAGCCTGGTTCTGGACCAGGGATGATTGTGCCCTTTCCAGGGGACACTTGGCAATCTCTGACGTTTTTTATTGTCACAGTGTGGATGGGGCGTTGTTACTCCTGGCTTCTGGCATCTGCCTTCTGCT
Organism: Phacochoerus africanus; assembly: GCF_016906955.1. Classification (NCBI taxonomy): domain Eukaryota; kingdom Metazoa; phylum Chordata; class Mammalia; order Artiodactyla; family Suidae; genus Phacochoerus; species Phacochoerus africanus. Next base: position 276,043,020 of record NC_062544.1, on the reverse strand, counting down.
CAGACAGCCCCCTTCCCCCCAAAGAGAATTATCTGGCCCCAAACATAAGTAGAGCTGAGGTTGATTTAGACAAAGTCTGGACAACGTACCCCTTTTCTGGCATGCCAGTAGTGTTTTCCCTAGTCGTAAAAATCCTGGTACATCCGTGAAGTTTGAGATCGGGGCAAGGGAAGCCTGTGGTTTTTTCCCTGGGGAAGTGTGGGGACCAGGACGCATCTGTCTTTTATGGCCCCTCGTGCCAGTGGATTGTACTTAAAGCCAGGTGGACGTGGGCCGTGGCTCTGACTCCCTGACTGCTGTCTTCTACTGCAGCTGGGTCGTGGCCGACGCCATCTCGGCCGTTCTGGAAGGGTCGGCAGAAGAGCTGCGTGCCTGGAAGAAGACTCTGCTTGAGGTTTGTGTACAGTGGCTGGTGGCGTCCTTCGGTGGCAGCCAGCACGACGATGGTACCCAGGACCAAGAGAAGCAGATGCTGCTGAGATTAAACGAACTGTTGGTAAGTGTCTCTTACAGAGACCCTGGTTAAGTTCTTAAGGGAAAGGGGGAGGTAGACAAACCCAGGTTTACTGATACGTTCAAGCCAGGTGGCCTGACTTCGACCCGGTGGGCAGCGAGAGGGGCCATTTTTGGGGCACAAAGCGGCAGGTGGAGGGCAGACTCTGAAATGAGGAAGCATCTTTTATCCGGAATGGATGCAGGAGTTTGTTAGAATGCTTTTTTGTTGGATTTATTGAAATAGTTTTGTTTTTTAGTCTGTTAATAAGGTGAATTTATTAATGGACTTTTGAATGGTAAACCACCCTTGCATTCCTAGGTTAAACCCACTTGGTCATGCTCTATTTTCATTTTATATGTATTGTTGGATACGATTTGCCACTATATTGTTAGGAATGTTTCTGTCGGTGTGTATGAGGGGTATTAGTTTACAATTTTATTTTCTTGCAGTGTCCTTGTCTGGCTTTAGGATCAGGTAACACCGGCCTTAGAACGCGTTGGGAAGAGTTTCACTGGGGGATAAAATTCCAGGTTAACAGTTTTTCCTTTCTGTAGGCATTCTAAAGATGTTGCTTTACCGTCTCCCAGTGTGTATTATTTTTGCTAAGAAGTCTCTCATTCTTATCTCCTTCTCTGTACACTATGTCTTTTTTCCTCAGGCTGTAGGATTTTTTTCATTATATTGCTTAAAACAATTTGATTATGACATAGTGTAGCTTTCTTCAGGTTTCCTATGCTTTGGGTCCTGTGAGTTCAAGGTTTTCATAAAGTTTGAAAATATTTAGCTGTTTTTGGCTTTTAGTTCCTTTTATTGGAGTATTCTTTTTTTTTTTTTTTTCCCTTTGGCTGTTAAATTTTTGCATAGGAAAAATTAACATCCTGAAGGCTGGCCTATGAGCTTTTCCTCAAGGCACAGTGCACAGTTGTGTTAAAAGCCACAGGGTCTGTGACTTGTGTGTAAATGCAGGACCCAGGACTTAAAATGGAATCCGCAGGAAAAGCACCCCAGGTGGACGTTCAGAAGTGTGATAAACACATTTGTAGGTTAGAGATCAAGCTGTAACCTGTATTTCAGACCTAGTTTGTTGTTTTACAGAATTGTGAATTTAAGACACGTAGGAGCCCAACGTAGCAAAACTAGGGGAGATGAACCTTCCCCAAGATCTAGAGAGGGCTGAGCTTGGCAGGGATGCTGGGCTCTGCTGGCAGCCCCTCGCCCCGCGGGCAGGCTAGTTGAATCTCTGGCTGTGCCGTTGTGAGGATTTGTGTTTTCAGGGCAAGCCTCTCTCCTTACCCCACTAGTTCTGTTTGCTTTCCTCTCTCTTTTTTTCCTTTTTCACAAACTTTCTTATTGGCAGAGCAGTTTTAGGTTCACAGCAGAACTGGGCAGAAAGCGTGGAGGTCCCAGTCGCCCCCTGCCCCCACACGTGCACAGCCTCCTCTCTGTCGACACCCCAAAAGCCCTTTTCTTGGAATTGAGATGCACTTTCATCCTGTGAAATACAAGGTCTTAGGTGTGTAGTTCAGTGTTGACAGCTACACACACCCCCTATGCCCACCCTCCTACCAAGAAGAGTTTCATCATTCCAGAAGGCTCTCCTGTGCTTTCTCCCAGTCGGTCCCCTTGGCTCCAAAGCAGCCCTTCTTCCTTATGATGCAACATAATCCCACGTTTGGAGATTTTCTCCACGTCAGTGACTGTGGACCTACGCTGGCCCTGCCCTGGGTAGATGCACTTGAACTCGCATAACTAAACTGTCACACGTGGCTGCAAATCAGTCAGTGTAGTTCACGCTGGTGGACAGAGGGGAAAGTTAGAGGACTCTTCAGGAATGTCCTTTTGGTCACTTGGTGATCATGGCTATGCTGATAAGATGACAGAGCTACTAGTGGAAACAAAGTAATTAAAGAAGTCAAAGTAAGAAGCAACTGCGTGCTTTTGTGAATTGCTTAGATGGCTATAGTCCATATTTACTGAAGGACTGTAATTTCAATTCCGTGGGGTCTATTTTAAAGTAATTAGGGTATTCCACATGTATTTCTCACTTACCTTATTCCTAGAATTCACTTAATGAAGTTGATCCTGGTGCCTGGCAGAAATTTGTGAAGACTGGACTCAAGTAAGTCAAATTTATTTTCTTGGTGCGCTTCAGGGAGGCAGTGCCTGTCTTTGCTGGAGCAGGGAGGGCCCTTGTCACTGGCCTAGAGGATGAGGCCAGGCAGACGCTGCTCCCGGTTCAGATGCACGAGGCCAGTAATGCTGGGAGGTTATGTGCTTTGCCCATTGATATGTATGCACTTCTAACACTGATGGGAGAATCAGCCTTTAAAATACAAAATTGGAGTTCCCATCATGGCTCAGCGGAAACGAATCTGACTCGCATCCATGAGGACACAGGTTCAATCCCTGGCCTCACTTAGTGGGTTAAAGATCTGGCATTGCTTGAGCTGTGGGTCACAGACCTGGCTTGAACCCCAGGTTGCTCTGGCTGTGGTGTAGACCAGCAGCTATAGCTCTGATACGACCCCCTATACTGGGAACCTCCATATGCCTCAGGTGTGGCCCTAAAAAGATAAAATAAAATAAACATGATTTTTTTTTAGGCAAGAAATAGATTTATTAAGATAGGACGCGTGTGAGAGGTGCAAGCGAGCGGGAAAGGAGGCTCTGTAAAATGTGAAATTTTTTAAAAAAACCAGAAATGTGCAGAGAATAATACAGCAGCACCCAGATTTAATACATGCTAACAGTTTTCTCTCTTTGTCCTAAATGATTCTCTTCCCTCCCTCACCCCGAAGTCTCGGTCTTCTGAGGTTGACCTTTGTCAGGCCATGTGTGTTTTCACACATTGGGTGTTGGTTATGTGTCACTAAAAATAAACAACAGTGTTTAGTGTGTTTGACAAATGTGTCCCTTTTTTTGCAATCACGTTTTTTAGTTACTGATGTTGCTACATGGAGATCCAAGCAGTTCCTTTTTTCTGAACCGGGGCATTCTGTCTTGTGACTGTACCCCAGTTCGTTTAGCCCGTCCCCTCCTGATGGACAGCCCCCCCCCCCCCCCCCCCCCCCGTTCCTCCCTGCCTCCTCCTTCCCGGTCCTACAGTGAAGTTACCCCATGTGCCAGATCTTCTGGGGTGGGAGCCCTCTCCAGCTGTTAGCGGGGGTGCAAGTTCACTGTTACTAGATTTTTTAGTTTGCAATCCAAGGTTTTCGAGCTAACGTTAACAGTGTGGAAAGTTCATTTTTTTCCTCACCCCCTCACCAATAATTGATGTGGTCAGACTCTTTGGCCATCAGGTTGTCATGAAACGGCAGCGTTTCATTGTACCTGTGATTTTCATTTCTCCGATTATTCATCAGTTCGAAAGAGAGAAAAGTCCTCAAGAAGAGAGAAATAAGTGAAGGTGGGGCAGAGGTTAATGGCACCCCAGGATTACCCTGGTGACATGACGACACTTCCTTCAGGCTTCAGTTAATCTGTGTTTCTAGAATGCCCAGAGTGCCAAGTGCTTCTTAACGTTATTGACATACGACGGCAGACCCAGAGCATGATGCTCTCATTTCTTTTTTTTTTTTTCTTTTTATTTATGTTTTGATGGTTTCATTCCTTTATTGGGTTTTGATGGTTTCATTCCTTTATTGGGTTCTGAAGGGATTTAAGATGAGAAGGCCTCTGAACAGTTAGATGGGAGCAGCCCAGAGGAGGGAGGGAGGGAGCGGGCCTGGCAGGTGGGCTGGGGCCGTGGGTGTTGTCTTTATTCAAGCTCAGCGGTCCTACTGCCTCCTGGCATCTCAGCTGGACAGGAATGTCGTGGGTTCATATCCGAGTCCCGCCCTTGCTGTCAGAAGTGCTCCCTGGCCCTAGACAGCCAGGGGTGTGGGGGCCGGGTGGGTGGCAGAGTGGGGGGCGCTGCAGGGGCCGGTGATAAGCTCCTGACCCGCGCTGTGGAATCCTCACCTTTGTAGCGGGTGGAAGTTTTCTTTGTAAAATGCCAAGGACAGAGTTTGCTATTATTTACAAAACTCCTTCCCCCCTTTGGTTTCTTCTTAAAATGCCAAGGAAAGGGTTTGCCGTTATTTGCAAAACTCCGTTCTCCTCCTTGCTACCTAGATTTCGGTATCAGGACTGTGCATTTTTAAAGGCCCTCTGTGCCGCTGTGGAGCGCCTGTATCTCCCGGAAAGCTCCGTGCGCCCGCAGCTCACCCAGCTCCGAGTAATGCACATGATGCTCACGCAGCACTCCCTGTTCCTGCCGACTCTGCTGAGGACCGGCGAGGAGGGCAGCCCCGACAGTCCCGTGAGAGGTGACTCCTCGCCCCTTCCCACTTGAGATGCCGATTTCATCTCCTGATCCCATCCTGGGCCCCAAGGCTTAGTAAGCGCCCACGTCTTTTCAGAGCTGAGCAAGCATTACCCAGACGGTGTCTGACTATTTGGTTTCTGCCCAGTCCAAGCTCATGCAGTGTTTCCTCTGACTTAGGGTCAAACAACCAATGCAGACCTCGCTTCAGAACCTGTCCTGGCCTGTGGAGGCAGGTTTGAGGTCTTCTTGCCCCACACTGTGGGCACATGTGAACAGCTGGGGGTTAGGGGGCTTAGGAGTTGGGGGGGGGCGTGGGGGGAGTCTGACCTGGCAGAAAGTGTGTAGTCGTGTGAAACGTCTTCTTGGGATGACTGAAACCTTTATGAAGGGCGAGGGGTTCGAAGGTCCCTGTTGGTGGGTCACTGCTGAGCACTCCTAGAGGCCAGGCTTCGGCTCGTCCCTAGTCAGCTCCGTGAGCGTTTTAGCCTGACTCAGGCTGTGGCAGACCTCAGAGGTCTGGAGGGTCTCCCCCCTGAAGCCATGCTCTAGTTTAGAGACAGAATTAACATCTGCACCCTTAACATCTGCAGAGCCAGTTGTAATAAACTGCTAAACTGGAGAGAAGCGGTGTGGACAGCAGGAAAACTAAAAAGGCTTCTCCCCCCATACCCTTTCAGGCAGGAGTAGAACTATTAGGGATTTGGGGGAACATAATCATGGAGAAGCATGCTTAGGTTTTAAAACCTTTGTTGGCTTCGGGTTCAGGGCGGAGTTGGGGAGAGGCTGATAGCAGCCGGGCCAAGGACCTGGGCAGAGAGACTGTTGTGAAGATGTGTTTATTTTTCAGAAGGAGGTAGCTGGGAAGGGAGCGGGTGCAGCCCTGAGGCTAGGGTTGTTGAGGGAACGACACTCAGGCGTCCGTGTCCCCTGGAACGCGTCTTCCTCTGCCTTTGTGCTGACCATGCACGCCCCCCCCCCCCCCCCCCGTGCGTCTCGGTGCTGTTTCTTTCCAGAAGCGCTGGTGGACCTGATGTCCTTGCTGGTGAGGCTGTGCCCCTCTGTCTGCGAGAACAGCCACTTCGCGGTGCTCCTCGGGGCCTATGGCGCCTCGCTCAGCGTCCTGGGTGAGGGCACAGGGCCCGGGACCCCAGGGCCCCGGGGGGTGTGGCTCCGGGCAGGTATGGGGACCAGGCAGTGTGATTCAGGGGAGTATGGCCCTGGGACCTGTGGGGACCAGGGGGAGTGCGACTCGGGGGGCTTAAGAGGACCAGGGGATGTGGGGCCCCTGTGCGGTTTGACCAAGCGTCCCCAGGAATCTTTCTAAACCAACCCTCACTGACTTGCAGACCAGAAGATTTTACTTCTCCTCCGGGCGTATGAACAGAACAACCTCAGCCTCATCAACTTCAGGTGAGCGTTGGGCCTGGAGGTGCGAGCGGCCGGCTTTAGAGGCTCCTGCACGGCCAGCCCCACCCCTGGGAAGGGGGGGCTGGGTGGACCCCTCAGCTCCACACCAGCTCCAGTGTGGGCTGCTCTGGCTTCTCACCATCAGGGTGGTCTCTGGTGGCCAGGCCTGCGTGGGCTGGGCCGCCTGCTGATTGATGGTGTGTGTCTGTCGCCGACCTGCCCCCAGACTCACTGTGACTCAAGTGTCATTTAGTGGATTTTTCTGAAAACGCTGCCCTTCGTGCCTTCCTCTGGGTGGGAATGTTAATTCCACTTTTCCCCATCTGTGTGTCTGTCCCTGGGTTTGTCTCTTTTCTGTCTCTCTGTGTCCTCTCTCTGCCTTTGTCTGTCTCTCCTGGGTTCCAGGGGCTGCCTGCCAGCCTCCTTGGCCAGCACAGCCTGGAGCCCTGAGGGGTGGGGCTGCTGCCTCTCCACGGGCTCTGCCCCTGCTCCGCCAGGGCCGGGGTTAAGCTGTTCACAGGCAGCATCTGAGAGTCTCTTTGCTGCCCTAGTTTCTTCTCCCTAATTTAGAAATAGCACCCTAGCGTCTGCCCAATACATAGGAAGAGGTTTGTGTGCTAAGAGAAGAAGAAAACTTTCTGGGCCAAGAAAAAGAGTTCAGAAGAACTCTGTGGGGAAGGAAAAAAATATTTTCCCCTATAGGTTCCTTAAAAAAAAAAAAAAAAAAAAGATTAAAGATATATTAGCATAGAAGCCATCCCCCCAAAAAAGAAAAACTATAAAGAAAACCATTTGCTGCCTCGTAGGGAGTGCCCAGGTCATGAATAAACATTCTCTTTCCCTTTCCCTCGTGGCCTCACCCTCTTTCTCGGAGTTGGTGCTGCGTTAGTTGTATTCTTTCTGGAATAAACAGCCTCCATGGACACGAGGGAGAGGAGAGAAAAACAGAAGCAGTTTCTCTCCTGATGAAGAGCCAGCCGTCCTCTCTGACCCCAGCTTAACGGAAGGTCGCCCTGTGTGGACAGTCAGGCTGGGCCCAGCTCCCGGGAGAAGAGGGTGTGGGGTGGGGACGTGGTGCTCACGGCGCCCGAGCTGCTCAGGACAGACTCAGAACGAATGTCACAGCCTCGACCTCGGGTGGAGGAGCAGGCCTCAGCCAGGGGGCCATCTTGGGGGTTCTGGATGCTCAGGGGACGGGTGTCACACCCTGAGCCAAGCCAGACAGACGGAGCAGCCAGTACACTAGCGGCCTGCCTGTTAGAAGCCAAAGCCACCAGGGAGTCCTCCTAGAGAAGGTTTTTTACTGGAGTTCCCTCTGTGGCTCAGTGGTAATGAGCCCGACTAGCGTCCATGAGGATGTGGTTTTGATCCCTGGCCTCGCTCAGTGGGTTCACGATCCAGCGTTGCCGTGAGCTATGGTGTAGGGCTCGGATCCCATGTTCCTGTGGCTGTGGCATAGGCCGGCAGCTGTAGCTCCAATTTGACCCTTAGCCTGGGAACTTCTATATGCCACAGGTGCGGCCCTAAAAAGACCAAAAAAAAAAAAAAAGGTTACTTTCTAAGTTGAATAACTGCTGTTGATGGGCATGAAAATGAGCCTGTGTAGCGGAACTCCCTTTCGATAGATTGCTCGCCGAGCACCTGCCATTTACAAGGCACTGGAGCCTGGCGTGGCCAGTAGGAATAAGGCACAGTCTTGTCCGTCGAGGGGGCCAGACCGTCCTGAATGTAACTCTTTACATTGGCTTGTGACTCAACATGTGCTGTAACCCGCTGTTCTGGGGCACCCAGGAGCAGGCTCTCCCCTGGGGAGCAGGGGTGCTTCCACACTAGGGCAGGGAGGGATTTGACTGGGGTGAGGTTGGCGGAAGAGTTCGGGGCTCTGGGTGGAGGGAGCAGCCTCTTGTCGGCTGGGAGGTGGGAGAGTCAGGACATTCTGGGCCAGCCTGTCCAAATCCTGGAGTATGTGTAGGGAGAGGCCAGGCAGGTTGTTTGGGAAGCGCTTTAAGTACCGGACTGAAGTTACTGCCACCTCCCTCCAGGGGGCAGCAGAGAGCTGATAGGTACTTGGGGGCAGAGAAGTGACCCTCATTGGAGCCGGGCTTTCCAGGAGCATCCTCCAGCCTCCAGCTGTGGGAGGATGGCCAGGGGTGTGGGGAGAAGGGTGGGGAGGAAGAGAGAGGCCTGTGTCGTTTTCCAGGAGAAAGGCGAGGTGACCTCTCAGGGCAGCTGCCATGGGAACTGGTGGCATGAAAAGCAGAGGTGGGGGACCCTCAAGGTAGGGAGGCTCCAAGGCTGTGTGGGCGGACCTGGTCTGCTCACGGCCCCTGGGAACGGGGAGAGGTTTGCTTCGGTAAAGCACCCTCGAGCCGCCAGGACTCTCCTGCTGTGGTCCAGTCCTGTCTCTGAAGCCAGACTCCCCAAGTTCGAATTCCTACCCTGCCACTTACCTGCTGGCCAAGTGACCAGCCAAGGAACTTTCCACATCTTCTCTCTGTCTCCCCCCAACACCACGTGCAAATAGGGATGATAGTAGTACCCACCTGAGGGGTGGTTGTGCAGCTTGAGGGCATTAATTAACACACCGAGAAGGCTTGGAGGAGCACCTGGCACATCCTCACTCTCCTAACTGTTGGCCTCTGTCATCGTCCCCAACACTGTCACCCGCTCCCCGCATCGCTGTCAGCCCCTCCTTCACTCCCACCCTTCCCCTCAGCTACTGGGGGGATTAGGTGCTGGAACACAGGAAATGTACTCCGTGGCCGGCGTGTGCGCCCTCCAGCGGTCGTTGTCATCCTCGCGCTCGTCACCTCTCTCCTGGCCGGGCCCCGTGACCAGTCTGCTCTCCCCTCCAGGGTGCTGCTGTGGGGCCCCGCGGCCGTGGAGCATCACAAGACGTGCCGGAGCCTGGGCACGTCGCTGTGGAAGCAGCCGAGCGTCGGGGACATCCTCCGCCTGCTGGACCGGGACCGCGTGATGAGGACCGTCCTCCACTTCCCCCAGAAGCGGAGGCTGCTGCCCCCCGAGGTGCGGGAGGTCAGGGAGCTCTCACTGCAGCGTGGGTGCTGTTCTGCCCATCCCTCCGCGGGCTCTGAGTGCACCCTCGGCTTTAGCTGCTGCAAAGGACAAGGGCTGTTTTTCCTATTTAGCTTTTTATAAGTAGAAATCCAACCTTATGGAGTTCCCGTCGTGGCTCAGTGGTTAACAAATCCGACTAGGAACCATGAGGTTGCGGGTTCGGTCCCTGCCCTTGCTCAGTGGGTTAAGGATCTGGCATTGCCGTGAGCTGTGGTGTAGGCTGCAGACGAAGCTCGGATCCCGCATTGCTTGGCTGTGGCGTAAGCCAGTGGCTACAACTCCGATTAGACCCCTAGCCTGGGAACCTCCATATGCCGCAGGAAGCTGCCCTAGAAAAGGCATAAAGACAAAAAAAAAAAAAAAATCCAGCCTTACTCAAAGGTGCAGAGACCAGCGCCCACGTAGCCATCACGCAGCTTCAGCAGCGGTCAGCACTGGCCACGCTCGTTTCTTCATCTCAAAGACACCATTTCACGTACAAGCATTGCTCCTACAGAAGCATCTCTTAGTGTGCTTGACTACTCAGAGTCATTTAAACTCTAGATGATAAGGGGTAAACATTCATGCGGTGTCGAGGTTCAACCCCATGTTTCTGTTTGTTCTGGGCTATTGCAGGACGCACAGGAACCCATTTTCAAAGACAGGAGCACAGTGGATCTCAGTGACCTCTACGACCCCTGTTTTCTCCTTCATCTCTTCAGTGAATTGACCAGGCCAGGTAATTGCAGCCACGGTTGGGGGCTGGGGGTGGTGGTGGTAATTATTACCATAATTACCAGATGAGGACCCTCATCTTGAAAATAATCCTTGAAGGATCTTCAGCTGCCTTCTCACCTTTTTATTCCAGAGATTTTCAGCAAAGTAGCAGTTAAATGTTTTGAATATACAGTGTTTTTTTAGAAAAAATACATACATAATTTTGAAACCTGGGCATGTCCCTTTGTCTTGATGTTTTCCTAATTCTTACTGACCAGGGCCTTTTCTGAATTTTCACTGTATAGTGGCCCATATACCAGCAGAATTGAGAGACTGTCCATGAGAATGAGTGAGAGCCTGCCGAGGTTGGCTTTTTCTTGGTTTGAGTGCGTTTTTGAAGTTGCATTTTGTGTCTGCTAGCCTAAGGGCGGGCGTCTTTGCAGGTGAACGGGTCGGGGAGAGACAGAAAGAACAAAGTTGTGTGCAAGTGCACACTGGCCAGACCAGGCTCTGCTTCCCAGGCCTGTCAGGTCTGTGGTTTGGGGCACTTTGTTGGTAATTGGTGGGTAGTGACATCTCAAGTGTGGTTTGGATTTGCATTTTCCTAATGGCTAGGGACGCTGGATGTTTATGGCTTATCTGCCATCCGTAATCCTCTTTGGTAAAATGTCAGTTCATGTCTTTTGTCCATTTACGCCAAAGGGTTTTGTTTATTTGTTTTCACTGTTGGGTTTTGAGGGCTCTTTATATATTGTACCTATTAGTCCTTTGTTTGATTTGTGGTTTGCATATATTTTCTCCCAGTGTGTATCTTATCTTTTCACTTTCTTAACAGTTTTTCAAAGAGCAGAAGCTTTCATTTGGTAAGAAGTCCAATTTATCAATTTTTGTTTTTATGGGTCATGTTTTGGTGTCAAGTCTTAGGACTCTTTGCCTGTCTGTCCATCTCAAAGGATTTTTTTTTTTGTGTCTTTTTAGGGCCACACCCTTGGCATATGGAAGTTTCCAGGCGAGGGGTCCAGTCGGAGCTGCGCAGCTGGCCCGCACCGTAGTCACAGCAACGTCAGATCCTAAACCCACTAAGTCCAGGAATCGAACCCGTGTCCTCACAGATTACTAGTCTGGGTTCATTACTGTTGAACCACGATGGGAACGCCAGGATTTTCTCCTCTGGTTATTTCCAGAAGTTTTATAGTTGTAGGTTTTTCACTTAAGTCTGTGATTTGTTCTGAGTTAATGTTTGTATGAGGTATAAGGTTTAGGTCCAGTTTCACTTTTTCGCCTGTGATTGTTCTGACCCCTGTTTGGCCATCTGCCACCCCTCCCCCTCATCCTTCCTCCTGGTTACACTGGGCCGGGGGGGGGGGGGGGGGCGGTTGGGGGTGGTGGTCCTGGCTCCCCTGTACTGACACTTCCCAGCTGGAGGGCCCATTATGGCCCCTTCGTGGCCTCCACTGGCACCAAGGAGGAGCCGCCTCCGTGCTCTGTGTAAGGCCCCGCTGATGCCCAGTGGGGACCAGTGGGGAGGAGAGCCCTGTGAGAAGGCCAAGAGCTCACCTGAGCCCCTCACTGCTCTGCTTCCTGTCCACCCACAGCGTTGTCTTGTGTCTGTCCGGGAGATCTCGTTGTACCTGATAGTAAAACTAGACCAAACATGTCTGTGTCATCTTCCCAGAACAGGGAGTCTAGTGTGACTGACTCTTAACATCAGAGGCTGCAGTCACGGTTCACAATCCCGGCAGTGCCGCCGGGGGTGTGCTAAGAGTCTTCACACCTGACCTCTGGCCCATTGCTTCCCCCCTCTTGGGGCCTGTGCCTCCGGCCCTGCGCATATCCTCACCGGCTTCTCTGCGTCCCGTGAGGACCCCCGTGGGAACTGCAGGGAAGGGCTCTCGGGACAGGGTGAGAGGGGGCGGGCCAAGGTGGGCTCGGCCTCTCTGCTCCTTGGCCGGCCCGCGCGATGCCCGCGGGGCTCCGACTCCTGCCTCCTGGAGGTGCTGGCCGCAGAGAATCATTGCCCTGGGAGACTCGCCTCCTGATCGCCCTGTTTTCTGCCCTTATAAGCGTAGCATCTTTGAAACGCAGGCGCTCCTCCCTGCAAACACATTTGCTGACCCTCTACCATCCGCCCTTCAGTTCCTGACAAAACGATGCACGGGCTGTGTGCTCAGAGCCTGCCCGGCAGCAGCCCGTCCATGAACACTGGTTCTCGGGCTGAGCCGGATTTCCTTTGCCAGCGAGCAGGGGCATGTCACCTCATACAGAGGTCGGATGATGACAGTGGCCAGCGGATGTCCTAACTGCCCTGGTGACTCTTAGCGACCAAGCGGGACACATCTCCTAAGCTCTTGACTCCCCCCTGGCCTGGGCGGTGCTGGCTAAGTCTGTTTCTCATCAAACATGAAAATAGATTTTCCACAGTCTAAAAATATGATGCAACTTTAGTGAATTACAACAAATCATTTGGTCCGATGCTCTGTCTTTCAAAATAGCTTTTAGGAGACAGAAGGCAAAGGCTCAGGAAACACTTTTTAGAGAAATGGTAATATCCCAACAGTGTTTTCCTCACAGTCTTGCATATTGCGCCTTGGAAACAGCCGGGGAGTGGGGGGGGGGGGGGACGACAGGATCTGGAAGGCCTTTTGGAAAAGAGGTTACTCGTAAATGCTCCCAAGTTAGGGAAATCTCCAAATACAGGCCTGTTTTACATTGTATTGGTATAATACAGGTAGAAAAGTGTTCAGAGCGTGTGCACCCAGAAAGGATTTGCGGTATCTTAAAATGCTGGTTACACTAAAATCATGCACGTTGAAGTAGAGAGTTTTAAAAAGCATAGCAGTGGATAGGGAAATAAACATGCATGCACAACGAAAAAGCAAACCAAGAAAAACTAGGTTCATTACATTTTGCTCCGAGCTACTTGCTAATAATCCAGAACAGAAAAAAAAAAATGGAAGCATAATATTTCCAACAAATTTTATCATCTGGAATTTTAGCATACGACTTCATCAGAAGAGGAAAATCCTTAGCCGTAAAATGAGAAGTTGAACAGAAATCTGTGAAAAGCATAATGGCCAGTGAGACCAGGTGTACTGTTGCTGAATTAAGTCATGAATCTTTTTCTCATATCACTATTTTTTTAAAAGTTACTATTCCATTGCACGAACAAAGTTTTAAATAAGCTTTTAGTGAAGTGTGACCTATAGAAACCTATGCACATCACCCATGCGTGGCCTGAGTTTTGGTGGAAACCATCAGCCCCATAAAGGAAGAGAACTTGGCCCCTTCCTGGTCAGAAACCCTTCCTCCCCAGCAGGGGCCAGTGTCCTGTGTTTGAACTTTATGTAAGCGGCCTTAAACACCATGTAATCTTTGTGTCCGCTCCATTTATCTGCATTTTATTATTTATTTATTTATTTTGCCTTTTTTCCTTTCCTGGGCTGCTCCTGCAGCATATGGAGGTTCCCAGGCTAGGGGTCTAATCGGAGCTGTAGCCACTGGCCTACACCAGAGCCACAGCAACGCAGGATCCAAGCCATGTCTGCAACCTACGCCACAGCTCACGGCCACGCCAGATCCTTCACCCACTGAGCAAAGCCAGGAATCGAACCCGCAACCTCATGGTTCCTAGTCGGATTCATTAACCACTGAGCCACGACGGGAACTCCTATCTGCATTATGTTTTCGAGGTTCATCCATGCTGTGTGTAGAAGTTTTCTACTGTGTGTTTCTGCTTCCTGCAGTGGCACCCGAGTCCAAGCGTCGCTAAACAGTGTGCAGTCCTCAGTCGGGTGTGTGATTAATGTTTCTGTGCGGCTGCCAGGCTTCAGAGAAACTAGCTTCATTGCTCCATTTCAAGCCCTTTCTGAAAATGGGAACCTGTTTGCTTAACCTTCCCGCTTCTCTTCTTTGAGTCCTCGGCTGAGAAGCAGGGCCAGCCAAGGCTCTTAGGCACGGCAGTGACAGATGCTTTTTCCACAGCAGATTCTTGTCCTCAAAAGAACCGGGCTGAGCTCTTCGGCTCCTAATTCTCACATGCAACCTATGCCACAGCTCACGGTATTGCCGGATCCTTAACCCACTGAACAAGGCCAGGGATCAAACCCGCATCCTCATGGATACTAGTCGGATTCGTTAGCCCCTGAGCCATGAAGGGAACTCCCTGGCATAACTGTTTTGATAGCCTATTGTATTTTCAGCACCCAAGGGCAGCTCTTTTCCATACGTGTTAGAGTCAAGACTGCCGTAGAGTAACAGAGAGGACCACAAAACATAAAATAGACATCTTCGTGCATGTGTGGAAAACCCTTTTGTCTTAGAGAATGTCGGTGATTACTAAAAATATTCCCAATGAGTACTGGCTGTTTTTAGTGAGTGTAATATTGAATATTTAGAGTATTCTCTTTCCCAAATTTAGTCCATTTATTTGTATTTGGTATGTAGGTAGGTAGGTGTATCTTAAAACACCTCTCATCTTTTCCAAAACAATATAATTTTATCCCACAGTTTGATGCTTTGTAAAGCATTTGAATGTCTCCCTGTCCCATCAAAAGTAGTCACTTGGTAGAAATGAGAAAATGTAGTCCATAAACTGTTAGAGCCCAAGGGTTTTCTCATTATTCTTTTTCTATCCTTTTGCCTTTGTTTTTCCTTACAATTTTATTGAGATATTGTTGACATATAGCACTGTATAAGTTTAAGGTATATAGCATAATGATTTTTGTGTGTGTGTGTGGAGAGTTTGATAATTGTATTTGGGGGCAAGTGTCATCTTTTTTAAAAAAAATTTTATTGACATATAGATGGCTTTCAGTGTTTATATAGCACAGTGATTTGACATACATGAAATCCTGAAAGTGTAGTGAACATCTATCATCTCATATAAAGAGTAAAAGAAATAGGAAAAAAATATATAGACTTCCTTGTGATGCGAACGCTAGGATTTACTCTCTGAACAACTTTCATGTGTAGCATACCGCAGATTAATTAAGTTTATTGTGTCGTAGGTCACATTCCCTAGGACTCACTTATCTTATAACTGCAAGTTTGTCGCTTTTGACTCCCTTCATCCAGTCCCCCCTCCTCCTGCCCGCTGCCTCTGGTAACCACAGATCTGATCTCTTTTTCTTTGTTTTGCTTGATTGTTTTTCAAGGGAAGTTGACCTACCAGCACGGTACTAGTTCCTGGTGTACAACATAGTGAGTCTTTATTTCCATACGTTTCGAAATGATCACTCTTCCGTCCTTTTACTTAAGATCTGCATCTTGAGGTTAACAGGCCAGGGATCGAACCCATACCACAGCAGTGACCCAGATCCTTAACCCACTGTGCCGCAAGAGAACTCCAAAAGCGGTTTCTTGTAGATAGCTGTGGGATTTTTTTTTTTTAATCCAATCTGACCATCTCTGCTTGTTAATTGGAATGTACATACCATTTACATTTAATGTGATTATTGACCGATTCGCTTTGAGCTGTAACACGTGTGTGTGCTTGTCAGCATATGTACGTGTGTGCTGGTTGCTTTAGCATCTGTGGCACACACCTTTGGTTTATTGTAGTTTACTTTCCAGTGAGATGATACAGCTTCATAGATAATAGAAGTACCTTGCAACACAATGTATTTCTCCCCTCCTGGCTCTGTGCTGTAATCATCAAACATTTTTCTGTCTGTATCTTAAAAAGCCCACAATATGTGGTTATTTTTGCTTCAAAATGTCAGTTACCTTTTAAAGGGATTTAAATATTTTAAGTTTGCCCCATAGTCATCATTCCTTGTTCTCGTAATTCCTTTGTGTAGGTCCAGATTTCCAGCTTCTGTCATTTCTCCTTCTCTGCAAGATACTGCCTTTAAGAATTCAGGGAGTTCCCGTCAGGGCTCAGTGGAAACAAATCTGACGAGCATCCATGAGGACGCAGGTTTGATCCCTGGCCTCACTCAGTGGGTTAAGGATCCGGTGTGGCCATGAGCTGTGGTGTATGTAGGTCACAGACACAGCTTGGATCTGGTGTTGCTGTGACTACAGTTCCAATTCGACCCCTAGCCTGGGAATCTCCATGTGCTGAGGGTGCGACCCTA
Organism: Phacochoerus africanus; assembly: GCF_016906955.1. Lineage (NCBI taxonomy): Eukaryota > Metazoa > Chordata > Mammalia > Artiodactyla > Suidae > Phacochoerus > Phacochoerus africanus. The sequence goes on along the minus strand of NC_062544.1, from coordinate 276,026,960 downwards.
AAAAGAAAAAAAAAAAGAAAGAATTCTTTTAGTTCAAGGTGATCCTTTCTTTCAGCTTTTGGTCCTAACTTTTGCAAGCTTTTAATGAGGTACAAAATTCTGAGTTGATAGTTCTCTTCTCCCTGTACTTTAAAGACGTTGCAGCCCTGATTCTGGATCACACCGTTTCCAACAGGAAACCTGCTCCTGTTCTTATCTTTGTCCCTTTATATGTTTTGTGACCATTTTAAGGGTTTTTAACTCACCAGTTTCACGCAATTTGATTATGACGCTCGGGGGTGATTTTCTTTATATTTTTGAGTTTGAGGTGTTCGTTGAGATTCTTGGCTCTGTAGGTTTGTGATTGTGTCAAATTTGGAGAAGTTTTGGCCCTCGTTTCCTCGTTTTCAGGGACTCCAGTTACCCATATATCAGCTCCTTGAAAGTATCCCACAGCTCGGTGATGCTCTGTTCATGTTTTTCCCATTCGTCTTCCTCCGTTTCAGTTGGTTAGAGCCTGTTGCTGTGTTCAGGTTTTCTGATCCTTTTTTCTGCCACGTCTAATCCGATCAGCCCGTCCAGTGCATTTTTATCTCAGCCATCTTAATTTTCTAGAAGCTTGATTTGGATTTTCTTATTGTCTTCATCTCTACTTAACATGTTGAGTCTTTTCTCTAGCTTCTTGGACATGTACAGTTCAGTGATAATAAGAGTTTTAATGTCTTTGTCTACTAATTCTGTTATCTGCCATATCGGGGTCATTTTCGAATGCCAATTTTTTTCTTCATAATGGGCCATATTCCTGTTTGTTTGAATACATGGCAGTCCTTATTGGAGGCCACACATTATGACAGTTTTTCTCTGTTTAATGCATTTTTGTATTCCTGAGAATGTTTTTTTTGTCTTTTTTTTTGTCTTTTTAGGGCCACCTGCAGCATATGGAGGTTCCCAGGCTTAGGGTCTCATCAGAGCTGTAGCTGCCGGCCTACACCACAGCCCCAGCAACATGGAATCTGAACCGCGTCTGCGACCTACACCACATCTCACCACAATGCCAGATCCTTAATCCACTGAGCAAGGCCAGGGATGGATCCCGTGTCCTCATGGATGCTAGTCGGGTTCGTTAACCACTGAGCCACGACGGGAGCGCCCTGTGAAGGTTCTCGAGCTTTGTTCTAGGACACATTCAGGTCACTTAGAAACGGTTTGATCCTTCCCAGTCTCGCTTTTACGTTCTTAGTATGTGGGACCAAAGCAACAGTTTGTCCGGGATGAAATTTGCGCCACAACTGGGGTAAAATCCTTCTCACACGCGCCCCTCTCCCTGTGAGCTGAGAGGATTCCTCCGTGGCTGGTGGGAACAGGAGCTGCTTCCAGGCAGGTGAGCCCGGGAGTGTCTCCATCTATCCCTTGGGCGGTTCCTCCCCAGCCTGGGGCAGCTTCCTCACGTGCACTTGCTGACGGGCGCTCAGCTGAAGGCTGCCGCCCTCTCCCCGGAGCACTCCTCTCCAGGACTCCACCTTGTCCCCTCCGGCCACCGGGCCTCCCAGCTCTGTCTCCCCAACTCAGAGTTCCCCAGTCTGTGTCTTGGTCTGCCTCCCTGTGCCACAGCCCGGAAACTCTTCCAGGGGTGAGCTGGGACAGTCAGAGGGTCGCCTTGGTTCCCGTCTCTCAGGCATCCTGGCCTTTGTTGTTTCACGCCTAGTGTCTTGAACATCCTTGGTTCATTCCTTCGGTCACTTTCTGGTTGCTCGAGGGGGACAGGGGATCCTGGTTCCTGGCATGCGCTCCTGGCTGCACGTGGAAATCCTGGCTACGCCTTGCTGGGGTGTCAAAGCCGAGGAAGACAGAACAGGGGTACGGAAGCGGCCCTGGGTGGGACGCTGGGGGGAGCTCCAAGGGGCTCTGCTGCTTCTGGGGAGAGGCAGAGAGCTCGCAGGACAGGTGCATCCCGGTCCCCTGGCATGGCTCAGCCTCTCGCAGACCTTGTCGCCCCAAAGCAGGGGCTGCAGGCATGGACACGGGTTCTCTGCTCCATGGTTTCTGGTGATGTCTACACTGTTGGACAGCCCCCTGTTTGAAGACCACTATGTGGCTGTGCAGCTGTTTGAACCAAGAAGGAGTAGCTGATGATTACCATTTTTCTTCTTACTTTATTCCAAGTTTTTTTGTTTTAACTGCCAGCATTATTCTTGTAAAAGTCTTCATTTGGGGGAAAGCAGAGGAAAAAAAAAGAGTTTGATTTTTCAAGAAATATTATTAGTGGTAATAATATTCTGTTGGTAGTATATTCCAGGATTGCTCATTTGGGCTAGTCATTTCAGTTAGTTTATGTTTGTAGGGAGGAGCTCGGAGGCAGTGGGCTGAGCAGAGTATACCTGTGAGCCGGCTTTCCCAGCTGCCCTCCTGGCTGGGTCCCCAAGACCTGCACCTGTTGGGATTTCTGTCAGGGGTCCACATGTCACCTCTGTCCTCTGGCTCATGGGGTGTTTGTGAGGAGCAGTGGGAGAATCCTGGTCAGGGTCGCAGGCATCTCAGAAGTGGAAGGCATGCTGCTTATCGCCACGGCCGGGGAGACGGTCTCTTCTCCAGCTTCAGCAGGAGTTAAGAGGAGCAGGAAAGAGACTCACATTTCTGGTCCCTGTGCACACACAGAGCTGACAGTGGTGGGAGGCACCGAGAAATGGAGTGCTCGTGTTGCACAGGCATCATGGAATCGTTGTGTGTGTGTAGTTACCGCTCTATTTTATTTCCCATAGAATTTGTGGTGGATTGTCGAAAATTTGTGGATTCAAATGCCCTGGGCCTAACGGTCACGGCCCTCAGCAGCTACGACCCCCAGATGCGTGCCGCGGCCTACTCCATCCTGGCGGCCTACTACTCCCACGTGGAGGGGGCGCGGTTCCGGGAGCAGTCCCAGGTGAGCGGGCTGGGGGGCTGCCCATCCCCCCGGTGGAGTAGGATGCCTGAGGCGACCTCTGATAAAGAGCCAAAGTCTGTCTCCTCCCGGGGGAGACGCCAGGGGTTGCCTGGGGTCCCTAGTCCCCGGGAGGTGGAGGGTGCGCTCCTCGGGAACGCTCTCCTTGTGCCGTGTAGGCAGAGCCGTTCTGACTTCTGTTGACTCTTCCCTTGCTCTGAACTCGGGTTGCAGCAGCTGTCATCCAGGACACAGAGCCTTAAAGCCGTGCCCTGAGGTGGCAGGGACAGGAGTGCCTTGGGCGGTCCCTGGAGGGCGAGGCCACCCTGCAAAGCTGTGACTTAGGCTGCACGAGACAAGGCCGGTCCTCGCTGTTCTGAGAAGTCTTCAATTTTGTTCTTCCCTCTTTCCTGGCTGTAAGGTGCTGTACCTGCTGGACGTGGTCCGGAACGGGATCCGAACTCCGAACATGAGACTCACCTTCACCTTGACTCTCTTCATTGCCAAGGCAGCCTTGCAGATTTTGAAACCAGGTACCACCGATAGAATTAGGTCGACGGGAGTGGGAAATATCGGGGCTGAGCCAGTCCGCTGGGAGGGGGAATCTCACAGGTGTAATCTGTGCCCCACGTGTGTGAGAAAGGAGGGGTCGGGGCCCCCCAACCCTCGGAACACCGACCGGGGGGGGGGTCACCTGCGTGCCCACCAGCAGCAGACGGTGAATACATGGCAGTGTCAGGAAGTTCTCCGGGGGCTCCCGTGGGATGAAATCCAGAACAAAAAATTGAGTGCAAAGTGCGGAGGCGTGTGCAACGGGAAAGAATGCCTGTTCCAATTTGCCTTCAGGTGTATAGAGCTGTGGTGGGAGCAAATCAGAGTTCCCCCCAGAGCGACCGCTTGAGGGGCCCATGGATCCGCACACCAGAGGTGTAGGGGAGCCTGACCCGGGAGCCCCATGCTCAGGGGCCAGAGTCAGCGCTGTCACTCATTTGGAAGATGCGCAGCCTGGGGGTCCCTGCACAGGTGTCACCAAGGCCCAGAACACGGCTCTCTTAGTTCCTCACGTCAGGGCGCTGCTAAGTTGTTAGCACAAGTCAGTCATAAGACCCTTTTTTTTGGTTATTAAAAACCGTAGACTGGAGTTCCTCTTGTGGCACAGTGGAGGAGAATCCGACCAGTAACCATGAGGTTGCGGTTTCGATCCCCTGCCTCGCTTAGTGGGCTGAGGATCCGGCATGGCCTCGAACTGTGGTTGTGGTGTAGGTCATAGACACGGCCCGGAGCCCATGTCGCTGTGGCTGTGGTGTAGGCCAGCAGCTGTAGCTCCAATTCGACCTCTAGCTTCTTTATACCGAGGGTGTGGCCCTGAAAAAGAAAAAAAAAATAGCATATTGATACAGTGAGGGACACTAGGGCTCTTTGAGTGTCACATGCTTGTGTTCAAATGAGGAAACAGCCTCCCAGTGAGGCCCCCAAGGTTAAATAGCTTGTCCAAGGCCCCACAGTTACTCTGTGGTCAGGTTGCTGTTAGGCTTCAGATCTGATTTTCATCAGCTCCCGTATCATTTTGTGACCTGGTATTTTCTTTACCTTGGAAATTGTGAGAGGAAAGAAGGTAATTAGTTGTAGGCTCTACAGACAGACTCTTCTAAGACGTCCTAGCAGAGGTCACAGCGGATGGTCTTGGCCTCGCGGCCTGTCTTTGCCCCCCTGAGCGCGCTCTGTCCCACACCAGCCCCCGGTCCTGGTGGGCACAGGGCAACAGATGTCACGAGTGGGCCGTGAGGCTGCAGGCAGGAGGCCGTGGTCCAAAGTCGGGACTTGGGGAGGAGGTGGCGGCCCCCTCACTCCAGAGCCAAGCGGCCTGGGGTGCGCCTGAACCCCCTTCGCTGTGGCAGTTCCCTCGGCGAGAGGCGTTGGGCTGGGTGTCAGCCCTGTGCTGGCCTACATGCAGCCGGGCCCCACGCTGCCCACCGGCTGCAGGAGCTCAGGCTGTGGGCCAATGAGCAGAGAAACAGCTTTGTCGCTAAAGGACTTGACACCCCAAATGGTTTCTGAGCCTCGAGAGAAGCCCAGATGCTGTGCAGACCTAAGGTGTCTTACTGCATTTTAATTCTCGAGAACTGACAACCTTGATGGGGCCTGGAGAGCCCCGCGAGGGCGGGGTTTATGTCTGACCCCCAGGGCCCTGCGCCCCGACTCCAGGCGACCACAGGGTGTCTTCTTGTGCCTCTGGGAGTGACTGTCCCTGTGTCTGCAGAGGAGCACATGTACTTGAAGGTGAACAAGTTCCTGCTGTCCCACGAGAACCTGAACATGAACAAGGTTCCAGGCTTCTACCAGTTCTTCTACAGCTCGGACTTCGAGGTAACGTGCCTGAGGTCCTCGGGCTCTGAAAGCCTCCCGGGTGGGGGGCCCAGCCGCTGCGCTGCTGCCCCGTGGAGACCAGGCCGCATGGCACGGGGGCAGCAGGGGGCCAGGGCCCGCATGTGGAAATGCTGTCCATCCCCTGAGCCGATCCTGCTTGGCTCCCCGGAGGCCTCGTGTCACGGCATCCTCGTGGTATGTTCTGGGTGAACCACTGGGTAGAATACTGATGTGCTTTTCCAGAACGCCCCTCTGCGTGAGCCCAGCTCAGTGTTTAAACTTGACCTGGTCCTTTATTCCTGACCTGGGGAAACCACATCAGAGAGGAGAGCGCGGGTTTTTAATAACATACCCAGAAATGAGGGTCATCCTCGCCACCACTTGAAAATTGTGGTGTTTGGAGTTCCCGCTGTGGCACAGCGGGTTAAGGATCTGCCACGGGTGTCTCTGTGGTGGCTCAGGTTTGGTCCCCAACCCAGTGCAGTGAGTAAAGGACCCCGTGTTGTCTCAGCCGTGGCGCAGGTTACACTTGCAGCTCAGATTCTGTCCCTGGCCATGGATGTGGCTGAAGAAAAAAAGAGAATCCTGTTTGAAGAGTTTTCAGAGAAAAGAGTCTTCGCTTATTTAACCACAGTTTCTTGTTCGCTTGGTTCCAGCAAAAGACGGAACAGGAGTGGGTGTTTGGGATTCTGCGCCAGGGGATGCGGGACAAGCACTGTTACGAGCTCTGCGCCAAGCGGGGCGTCCTCCACGTCGTCCTGTCCTTCTTCAGCAGCCCGCTGTGCGACGACACGGCCAGGGTAGGCGGCCCGCTCAGGGTTTCATCTGCAGGTCAAGTCGCTCCCCTGCCTGCCCACCCAGGTCCCCATTCATATCTGTGGCCACGCCCGAGGACAGGGCCTGTGAAGAGGGGGGTGCTTGTGAGTAACCCGGAGGCTCTGGGGGGGGCGAGAGTTCTAGAAACACATCACCCCTAAGTGAGTGGGGTCCTTCGAGATGCTCTCGGGCCACCTGGATGTCACACGGAAGCTGTAGACCAGCAGAGCTCAGCTGGGAGGGGAGTTAGGCGGGAGAATGCCTGTCTCACAGCCCACGAGGGAGCCTGCACCTCAGCTCTGCCCCTGGGACAAGAGGGCCCGTCCTGAGAACTGGCGAAGAAAGGGCTTTGGTAATTTGATTACCTTCTAGCCCCCAAATCCACCATCCTCATTAGAGTTTATTCCACTGTGTTTCTGATATTCTGTAACATGTGGGTAAATAGGAGTGGGCTGGGATTCAGAAACACAGTGGAATAAACTCTAATGAGGATGGTGGATTTTTGTGTTTTATGGCATGTGGTAACTCCAGCACCCAGTTAACAGCTCCAGGAGAGTCTTTCTGTCCTTTCCAAGTGGTGAAATCCAGGCAATGGGCATTCTCCTTGTGGCATAGTGGGTTAAGAACCTGACTAGGATCCATGAGGACATGGATCCACTGGCTCCACTCAGTGGGTTAAGGATCCGACATTGCCATGAGCTACAGTGTAGGCTGCAGACCTGGCCTGGATCTGGTGTTGCTGTGGCTGTGGCTGCAGTGTGGCTGCAGCTCTGATTCGACTGTCAGCCTGGGAACTTCCATAGGCTCCTGGTGCGGCCCTAAAAAGACCAAAAAAAAAAAAAAAATCCCAGGGATGAAATGAGCTGCCCGCAGTTCCTGGCTGGGCCAGAGTGGGGTCACACTCTCAGGCTGCCTCGGATGCAGGCCATGTGCCCTCTGTGCCCGCCTGTGTCCTCTGGCTGTCATTGAGGGGAAGGGTGGTCCTGCACACTTATGGACTTAGCAGATGTCACAGGCAGCCACTGCTGTAACTAGAACAGACCATCTGTTTTTTGTTTGTTTTTTGTCTGTTTGTCTTTGGCAGGGCCGTATCCTCGGCATATGGAGGCTCCCAGGCGAAGGGTTTAATCAGAGCTGTAGCCGCTGGCCTACACCACAACCACAGCCATGCCAGATCCGAGCTGAGTCTGCGACCTCCAGCACAGCTCACGGCAGCACCAGATCCTCAACCCACTGAGCGAGGCCAGGGATGGAACCTGTGTCCTCATGGTTCCTAGTCAGATTCGTTAACCACGGAGCCACGACGGGAACTCCAGACCATCTGCGTTTTAAAGCCCTCCTCGGGTCAAGTAAGTCGGGTTTTCCCACTGAAGAGCAACTCTGTGTTTGGGTTTGCAGAATTGGATTTTGGAAATTCTGCAGAGTGCCGCCCGGGATGCCAAATCTGCCTATGAGATCCTGCGGGACTACAGCCTCTTAACGTGGATTCTGCACATCCTCGAGAGCAAGTAGGCACCTTTGTGGGGGGGCGGGGGCGTGTGCCGGAAGGGATGGGCAGAGACCATGGCATCGCCTGCTGGTTCTGGTGTCACCTGAAAGTGTCCTGTAGAATCCGTGTTCTCGGGAACAGCATCCTCTGCACACCTAGAACCAACCTCCAGCGATGCCTAAATGGCAGTTCTTCACTTCGAATCTGTCTCCTGAGCGTCTTGTCTGCCGTGGGACAGCAGGCCAGCTGCTGCCTGCATTAGGCGGAGGCCCCACTGGCTGACCTTTCTGTCTCCTCTGTGCAGTCCCCCGGAGCCGCGTCCCCCATCACCATTTCAGGGCTGCTGCAAGGAGCAGGGTAGCAGGAAGGAGCCTCCAGTTTCAGGAACGCGTCTGTGGTGACGCGGGTTACAGGCATCCGCTTCTTCCCAGGATCAAGGGCCAGTGCTGAGCAGCCTCAGGGCTGGAGTGGGGCTTTGTCTTGTTATCTGGGCTGTGTCACCGGGTGGCTCAAATAACAGGGCTTCATTTTCTCACATCCTGGAGGCTGGAAGTCCAGGGTCGGGGGGCCAGCCTAGTGGGGTTTGGTGGCCTCTCTCTTCTTGGCAAAGAGACTGCCGACTTGTCGCCACGTCCTCACATGGCCGGAGAGAGAGCCCAAGGGGCTCTGGTCCCGTCCTCTTCCTACAGAACATTCATCGCATCACGGGGCCTCCGTTCTCAGGACCTCATCTAAACCGAGTTACCCCCCAAAGGCCCCGCCCCAGATGCCGTCACGCTGGGGGGTTGGGGCCTCAGCCTGTGGATGGGGGGCGGCGTGCCCACAGTTCAGTCCGCAGCTTGGTCTCTTGATTCCTAAAAGTCTCCTAAGTTTGAGGCTGTGTGAAAAGATGAAGCCCTGTCTCAGCAGACAGCTCTGGGTGGGAGGGGGCTTTCTTTCAAACAGCTCTCTATGGTGATAAGCCCAGGGTTATCCAGGCTCTTTTGTGCTTTTATTTTAGTTTAGTTTAGTCTAGTTTTTTAATTTGTTTTTTGCTTTTTAAGGCTGTGCCCACAGCATGTAGAAGTTCCCAGGCTAGGGGTTGAACTGGAGCTATAGCTGCCACCTATACCACAGCCACAGCAACGCAAGATCTGAGCCGCATCTGTGACCTACACCACAGACCACGGCAATGCCGGATCCTCAACCCACTGATCGAGGCCAGGGCTCGAACCTGCGTCCTCATGGATCCTAGTTGGATTCGTTTCCACTGCACCACGATGGGAACTCCCTTGTGCATTTTTCTAAAAGGATGTTTACAGCATTCTCCAAAAGGAAGTAACATCTCCTTATCTAGAACGCGTCTCTGGACAACTCAGCTCTGGGCAGTTTTGGATTTATAAAGTCAGCATTGGCTGATTATGGCCCTGGCCCTTACCTATTTTAGGGTTGAGTTCTCGGGGGCGGGATGGCTCTTCTGGCGCCGCAGTGTCTCTTGGTTGGGACCAAGGTCATTGTCACCTTAGAGAGGAGGGTTCGGGCCTCACCCTGGGGTTAAGCTGCATTTCCGTAGGAGGCGCCCTGTTTTTAGACGCTGGGCCCGTTTGGGGGCTGTGGGAAGGTGGAGGAGGGGAGCACATAGAATGGTTGGGGGAGGGGAGGAACGTGCCACACCACCACCTGGGATGGCTGCCACCATTGCTGTCCCCTCCGTGGCTCCCACCCCCCTCCCCTCCAGCAGGTGTGGCTGGGAGGTGAGGGTGTGACAGAGGGTGGACTTGCCCACATTGGTTTCAGGTTTCTGGAGACTCAGCTGCTCTGCAACGTCATCTCCCTGCTGCACACGCTGTGGGTGACCAACCTGGGGGACAAAGGAGAGGAGGTGGGGGAGCAGCCTCCTTGCACGCTTGGGTCCCAGGAGCCCCCGAAGCTGCTGGCCCTGCACATGGTCAACGAGTTCCTCTACGTTCTCCTTGCACTTACGAAGCACCTGAGGTGAGCCCCTCCCGCGCCAGGCCTGACCCCGTGGTCGGGACTCCTCAGGGAGGCTCTGGGCCAGAGCTGCTGTCCCGTGGGGTGATGTCAGGAAACCTGTTTCAGCTGCTCCTCTTTCCTCTTCACCTTTCTGAGGATCCTGTCAAGACTCTTGAGAACTTTTCATCTAAAACATGTCCTACCAGGGAGTTCCCGTCGTGGCGCAGTGGTTAATATATCCGACTAGGAACCATGAGGTTTCAGGTTCGATCCCTGGCCTCGCTCAGTGGGTTAAGGATCCAGCGTTGCCGTGAGCTGTGGTGTAGGTCGCAGGTGTGGCTCCGGATCCTGCATTGCTGTGGCTGTGGCGTAGGCCAGCGGCTACAGCTCTGATTAGACCCCTAGCCTGGGAACCTCCATATGCCACAGGAGCAGCCCTAGAAAAGGCAAAAAGACAATAAATAAATAAATAAAACATGTCCTACCAGATCATTCTTAGCAGGTGCACCATATTCCTGCATTTTCATCTGCCCTCTTTGGAATTAAGCTGTTGGTTCCCTTGGGGGGGAGCTCAGGTTTCCAGTGTCTCCCGTGTTAGAACGAGCTGTGTGCACTCGTATTTCTGATTGGGAAACAGAGGTAAGCTGATAGGAACCAGAAGGTTTTCAGCAAATGGGTTGTTATCTCAGAATGAAAACTTCCTTGATAAAGAACAGGGCATTTGGTTTTCTGCTCTTCTGAGTTCAGTTGTTGCATCAATACCACCATAAGCCACATTTCTTATTTGGGGTCGTCCAAAGACATGCCAGTCTCTGAGAAATGATTATTATTTAGAGTAAACAGTTGTCATTTTAAAACTGTGTGGAGCAGGGGTTTCCCTGGTGGCCTAGCAGTTAAGGACCCAGTGTTGTCACAACTGTGGCTCAGGTTCAGTCCCGGGCCTGGGAATTGCTGGATGCCATGGGTGTGACCAAAAATAAATAAAAATAAGAGATGCTTTTAAAAACATCCTCTAAAAAGTTAGGTATAAAAAGAACTTTCAGGGAGTTCCCTTCATGGCTCAGCAGTTAATGAACCCGATTAGGATCCATGAGGGTGCAGGTTCAATCCCTGGCCTTGCTCAGTGGGTTGAGGATCCATCATTGCCATGAGCTGTGGTGTAGGTCATTGATGCAGCTCAGATCCTGTGTTGCTGTGGCTGTGCTGTAGGCTGGCAGGTGTAGCTCCGATTCGACCCCTAGACTGGGAACTTCCATGTGCCACAGGTGTGGCCATAAAAAGCGAAAAAAAAAAAAATTGGAGTTCCCAGGTGGCTCAGTAGGTTAAGGACCTGGCATTGTCACTGCTGTGGTTCAGGTTACAGCTGTGGCACAGGTTCCATCCCTGGCCTGGGAACTTCCACATGCCCCCAGCAAGGCCAAAATAAAACGTCGTGTGGAGCACATAGTTTTCAGTTTTCAATTTCTCAGAGCCGAGAGGGATGTGTGGCCTCTTGCTGCCCGCCGTCAGGTCTGGCCATCGGTGGTGCCGGCCCAGGGCTTTGCTGAGCCTTGCACTCAGTCTGAGTTCTTGGGACGGAGCGGATAATCGGCACTCCTGGAGGGTCATTAGGCTGCTGACGTGCTGATCCCATGCTGGGGTCCACGCTCTTGTCCATGGTGAGGGGACACCCAGCTTGTCATGGACTGTTTGCACCTCCGGGTCCGGGGCTGCAGGACGAGGAGGCGGCTCGTGCCCAGCCTCCTCCTGTGACATTGGTTCCCAACAGGCCCACCCTGGCCTCGGCCCAGCTGGCCGACTTCTTCGGGGCGCTGGACTCCGTGCTGAGGTACCGGGCCACCGTTCTGCAGGCCTTCAAGGCCATGAACCGCTTCACCGTGAACGAGACCGTGCTGTCCACCAGGGATGTCCTCGTCCTCCTGCACAAGTGGAGCCTCATCGAGAAGGATGTCCGGCTCCAGGAGGACCTGAGAGCTACCGCGGAGAAGCACCAAGTCAGGGAGCTGCTGAGTGAGTGTGGGGCCTGATGCTGCACCGCCTCCCAGGCTGTGCTCGCACCCCCTCCAGCCTCCCCAGGGCCTCCGGCCTCTCACCCCCTCCCAGCCTCACTCCCAGAGCAGGCGGGCCTCAGCAGTGGGGCCTGGCACCTTCGTAGCCCTCTAAGGGGACACGGGGGACCTGGCTTAGAGTTCAGCTCTGCTGCTGACGGTGCTCAACTGTTGGCATAACAGTCCCGGTGAAACACTGAGCCTCGAGGGGCTCCACGCAGGGGACACACAGGGGACAGGGCCTGTCGGAGCCCAGTCTGGGAGCTGTCCCCCCTCTCCACGGCCACCCCACCCTCACCGCCTCTTTCCTCTGTGTGTGTGTGTGTGTGTGTGTGATAGAAATGCTCAAGGAGAAGAACAAGCCCGTCGTGCCAGCCCGGGCCAAAGGCCCCCGGGGCCGGAAGAGGAGGCCCGGCGAGGCGGAGGAGGCAGCCGACCCCGAGCTGCCGGCGTCCACCTTGGAAGCGTGCAAGGGCCACGTGCGCTCCATCCTAACCCACTGGGGCCCGGCCTTCCCCGGCCCGGGATCCGAGAGCGAGGCCGCGGGCCCCGTGTGCGCCATCACCTCCCTGGTGGCCGGCTGGCTGCTGCGCGCGGCGGCCCAGAGCCCGCCCAGCGGAGCCGAGACCGCGGGCCTCCTGCGCTGGCTGCGGAGCCACGTGCTGCCGCGGCCGGCCGTCGCGGGCCACCTCCTCGGGGATGGCGCCGTGCAGAGCGGCCTCTTCAGGCTGTACAGCCAGGCTGGGCGGCGCCCAGGGGCCGGCGGGGCCCGAGCAGAGCGTGGCCTGCCTGTTCAACGAGGTCATGCTGCAGCTGGTGGCCGCCCGGGGCCCTGCGGGGACCCCCCTGCAGCTGGCGGTGGAGGCCCTGCACCACTCTTCTCTGCACGAGGAGGATGAGGCTGAGCGAGGTAACAACCGCCTCTGGGGTCAGAGGCTGAAGAAGAGCTGGTGGTGGGGGGGGGCACGGAGCACCGCCTGGTCCTTAGAGCCGGTTGTTAAGCCCTGGGGTGGCCCCGCGCCACCCTTGCGGGACCGCAGAGGCTGCCCCTGGCCCCTGCGTGCGAGGGGAGGGGCCATCTCTGCCTCTGCTTTTGGCGGAAACCTTTAGTGTCGGTGATGCTTACAGCAGAGAAGGATGCTCTCAGCTTGCAGCCTCGTGTCCCCTCTTCCCCCTCCCAAAATAGAAAAATAAAATGAAGGAGTAAGATGAGCCCCCAAGTTGAGCAAAGGCAGAAGCCATTTGCCTCATCCGCATGCCTGCTGCAGGTTGCCACTGGAGGCTTTGCAGAGCCCCAGGTCCTGTGTATGTGTGTGGGCAGGTGGCTCATTTTCCCACTGACAGATTGCCATCCCTGTTGTCGCCCTTCCTCAGCCACCGCTGCATTCCTGGTGTCGCTGTACATTAAGGACATCTGGCTGGGGGCCCAGCGCCCTGAGAGCCTCTTGACCCACGTCCGGATGGTCCTCGATGCCACAGAGGACCGGCAGGCTGGTGACGAGGAGCCCATCGTCAGGCTCTGCAGGGACCTCACCGCGGCCGCCCCCGACGCTTGACCCCCTGCCAGCCTGCGCCTCTGGCTCCAGGTTGTAGGAGTTGGGTTGAGTCACGGAGGCTCTGCGAGATGATGAGCTCTGTGTATTGACTGGGTGTCCTGACCAGAAAAGTCGGCTCAAGGGACCGCGTGTGAGAAGTGGCCAGAGTTACAGTGGGTTGGGGACCTTCGAGCCCTGAGCCCCGCTCAGGGAAGACCCTTCCTCTTAGAGGTTCACTGTTCCTCAGAAAAATACCTCAAATTGAGGTAGCACTTCTGAGCACTTAAGGGATTCATGGATATTAAAGCTGCAGTGTTGAAAAATCTATCAGAGATGTTTCAGGTTTTCTTTTTATAAGAAGTCCTAGCTCAGCTTCATGTAACTTTTTAAAGAAATAAGCCCTGCCAGTATTGTGTTAATTATTTTCTTAAATAAAAGGATGCTAACACTGAATCCTTAAAGTATAAAACTGATTTGACTTCTGCTTTGGAAAGACAGCCTGTATTTTCTAAAATTGTGTTTCAGAAAGGGGATTGTAAATTTCATAACTCATTAATAAATGTCTATTTTTCTTAGGTTTTTGTGTTTTGTTTAATTGATTTAATCACAGGCTAGTTTTATTCCACAGACCTGCATTTTAGAGGTTGACATTTGACTTTTTGGGGGGGGGGCTTTTTAGGGCTGCACCCGTGGCATATGGAAGTTCCTCGGCTAGGGGTTGATTCGGAGCTATAGCTGCCGGCCTACACCACAGGCACAGCAATGCTGGATCCTTAAGCCACTGAGCGAGGCCAGGGAATCGAACTGGCAAACTCATGGATCCTAGTCGGGTTTGTTACCACTAAGCCACCACTCAAATTCTGAGATTTCATTTTCAATATTCATATATTGATATCTTAGCTGATCAGGCATTGAATATGGAATTTCATGGGCTTCCTAGATAAAAGTCAGTCCTGTTTATTTAAAGCTCTGCATGTACCCACATTGCTCCCACTAGGCTGGGCTCCCAGAGGTCTGCTCAGCCCTCATCCCATGTCAGCACCCCACAGTCACCTGGGAGGTGGCTTTTTATTCGCCCCTGTGCTATTTTTAGCACTAAGAATGGTTTGGTTTCAGCGTAAACATTTATACTTTTGCTTACCTCCAGTGTTGTGTAGACTCTTCTGGGTTTTTTTAATGACTTCAGTTTTTAACTGAGACAAGAGTAATGCTTCTGTGCATCTGTCCCCAAATAGGGCTCATCACCCAGAAAAGCCAAGAGGCTTTACCTCCCCTCCCCCTCCCAGCAACACATCCACAGCAGGGTTCTTAGAATGATCTGCAGCCAGTCATACCTCTAGGTTCAAGTTGGAAAGGCCACATGGTCCTTTCTCCCCCTTTTCTCCATCTCTGGAGCCCGTCAGTGTCCCTTGCCTCATCTTCCCTTCTAACCCACTGCCCCCTGAGTCTGGAGAGGCCAAGGCTGGCCGTCACCTTGAAGAATCACTTTCAGTCACCTGGGGTGGGGTGGCTTTTATGGGCTTTGTAGCATGGTGCTGGCTCCCGGCCAGGGACAGGCTCTTGGTCACTTCGGGGGTCTCGCATCAGAGGTCAAATGAAGTCACCCCCAGAATGGGACTCTCTCCTGCCCCTTGGATGTAGGCCTTGCCTGCTGGGCCGAGCTGTGAAAGGCCTTGGGGAAATCAAAGGTGTGACTCGGTCCCTGGATCTCGGTCAGGGAGCCTGGCCAGGCACACGCTGTCCCACCTTGGTACCAGAGGTGTCGGGGGGTGGGGGGGGGCCTTGGTTAGCCCTCCCTAGTGTCCTAAAGAAGGCACAGATCAGCCACGTGAACTCAGGGTCAATAAAATATGACAGAAACAAGAGTTGAAACTAAAAAGTGGCATAGCGAAGATTAGTATTCTTTAATCTTTAATTCATATATACTTTATTTTTCTACCCTTCCCAAAGCAAGCATGAGCAGTAAGTCGGCAGGTTAAGTAAAATGAGCGCTCTTTGGGGACTGCTTCCCTCACTAGATGGGCCATGGCCAGCCTTGGAGAAATGCACAGACGTGCCCCTTGTAGAGTCATTCTTGACCTGGCTGCAGGCCTGCTACCTGTATGCAGGCCTTCAGAGGGCACCTGTGGGTCCAGGTTGGTTTTGAATTCCCCGGTTCCTTCAGCAATGACCCCCATTTGCCGGTGTTGGTTCTACATCGAGAGGTTCTGTCTGCAGCGGGCGCTCGCTGGGCTTGTTCCTGATGTCAGCGGATGCCCTGCGGGTCCCCATCGAGGGCCAGGTCCCAGAGGAGAGCAGGGTGGGCCTGGGGGGCGGTGGGCAGCAAGATGGAGGGGCTCTCCCACTGCAGCCGCTGGAGGGGGCCAGATGCTCTGCCGCTGCCTGGTCCCTCAACCAAGCTCGGTGGAGGCTGCAGCGTCCATCAGGAGCCCTGTGACGTGCGGGGTGCCTCCAGAAGCAGAGGGAGAGGTTGAGGCCGAGATTCCAGGGGCATGTTGGGTGGTGCTGGGTGTTGTTCCTGAAGACAGAGCAGATGGGAAGCAGGCATCAAAGCTGCCAGGAGAGGAGTTCCCGCTGTGGCTCAGCAGTAATGAACCCAACTAGTATCCATGAGAACACAGGTTCGATTCCTGGCCCTGCTCGGTGAGTTAAGGATCCCATATTGCCCTGAGCTGTGGTATAGGTCACAGACGCCACTCAGATCTGGCGTTGCTGTGGCTGTGGCGTAGACCAGCAGCTCAACCCTAGCCTGGGAACTTTCATATGCTGCACCTGCAGCCCTAAAAAAAAAAAAAATCTGCCAAGAGAACAGTCCTTCCTGGGGGCCACCCCACTCCCTACTGTCCAAAGTGTAGGGGAGGCTCCCAGCAGGGAGAGCCCCTCTGCTGGGAGAGCGGGTCCGAGGGAAGGTCAGCCCAGCTCACCGAAGTCGCCACGGTGGAGAAGTGGCGGAGGAGAGGAAGCCCTGACCGTGACCTTGGGGCTTCCCCCAACTTCGTGTGTCCCTTCACAGCTGGGGAGGGGGTGCTGACCTCCATGAGTCCACGGCTCATCTCACATCCTCAAGCCAATCTTAGCAGAAATCCATCCTCCCTGGACGCCCCCACCCCCACCCTGCACTCCCGGTGCTGTGGGAAGAGGGCACATCCCACCCACCTTCAGTTCCGTCAGTGAGATGGGGCTGACAACTGCCTCGTGGGTGTCAGGATGAGATGAGGCCAGTGTACTGAGAGTTGTCTTAGCTACAGGACTAGTTTAAAAGTGGTCATAACTGTACCGTGAATGAAGAGGCTGAGGAAGGGAGTCCCAGGGAGCAGAGCCCTTCTTTCAGACCTTTTAGATGATGCTGGCATCAACTGTTTGGGAGGATTTTTTTAAAGCATGGAATGAACGACTCCTTGGGGAGTTCCCTGATGGCTCAGTGGTTTAAGGATCTGGCTTGTCACTGCTGTGGCACAAGTTCGATCCCTGGGAACGTCCTCATCCTGTGGCCATGGCCCAAAAAAAGAAAAAAAAGAAAAGAAAAGAAAAAAGATTCCTTGGGAAGCAGCTTGGCGTCCTCTCTCCTCAATCTGACTAAGGATCCCTTTGGCCACCCTGAGCATTCATTGTCTGTTACAAAGTTCCTGGGAAGCCTTTTCCTTGGCGAGCCAGGTAGCCAGTCAGGCCAAACAGCATCATCATTTTACCCTGTTGTCAAACTGTAGCTCAGAAGATGCACAAGAGCCCCGGGTGCCCACCAGACCAGGGGACTTCTCACTGGGAGGGTAGCTGACCACCCTCCCAAACTGTCCCCAGCACAGGGCTTGCTACCAGTCACCCTGGAAGAGCAGAGAAGAAAGGCGAATTCATTCGCCTTTCCTTGGGTATCTCTTGGGGATGAAAATCTACTTAGATTCCATGGCGAGTTGTGAGAGCTGAAAGAAGGGATTTCGTCAGTGGCTCAGAAATGGGTTCCTGCTTCCCACGTGTGACCAAGGGGACCAGAAATGACCCGATGTGTGTAGACCCACAGGGGGATGAAACACTAAGGGCAAGGAGGTTGAAGAAACGGAGGCCCCTTGAGGTGGGTCTGTGCATCCATAGACCACAGGTCCTCAGGGAACCGGCTGTGGGACCCCATCAGCCCTCGGGGCTGCCCTCCTGCTTCCTTTGGGGTCTTGGAGGCACCTCATTCCTTCCTTTCTCAGAACAGCCCAGCTTCCTAGGCTGCCTCGTGGTTTCCACCCCACCCCCCAGGACTTCCTGGATCCATCTTCCTCCCGGACCCCTCAGTGCCTCCTGGTGCCAGCTCTCCTACCAGGCTGCTCATTTCCAAGGGTGCTGGCCATCCCTGGACTAGCCCTGTCTGGGTTAGGTGCCCACCCCGGTCGCATCGGGTGTGACGGGGAGAGAGAGGTGGTCCAGGGCCCCAGTAAAAGCACTGTCATTAGGACAGCGGTAGCTGTGTTGGGCAGAGTAAGCTGGAGGGGAAAAATTGGATGTGGGAGACCAGTTGTCTAGCACGGGAGCATGACCATAGCATGAGCCTGGCTCTCATTACTCCTTGGAACACGTGGATTTTACCTCCAGGTTAACCACTCAGGCACTTGGGAGGCATTGAGTAAGAGAAGGTGGCCACAGATGCCTCCGTGAGGGGTCCATGTACCTGGTCAGCTGGTGACCTAACCTGGCGTCACTCTGGCTTCATTGTCTGCAACAGCTTAACTGAGATCACTCTATATACAGCAAAATTTAAACTTCAGTCATCTTTAGAAAATTCCCCAAATTGTACGGCCATCACCACAAGCTTTTTTGTCTTTTTCTCTTTTGGCCACGGCATGCAGCGGCTTGGTATGGGATCTCTGTTCCCAGACCAAGGATTGAACCCTGGGCTGGAGTGTGAATGGGCAGAATCCTAGCCACTAGACCACCAGGGAACTCCCACCACAATCTACTGTAGAGTATTTACCCCATCCTCCTATACCTCTTAGCAGTCGCTCCCCTCCCTCTGCCTCCCCTCCTCCAGCCCTAGTGATCTACTGATCTGCTTTCTGTCTCTGTGGGTTTGTCTCTCGGAGACATATCCCATCCACAGAATCACATGGCGGGGTACCTCGTTTCTGTCACGTAGCCCAATGTTTCCAAAGTTCATCCACGTGGCAGCATGAATCAGGGCTTCATTCCATTTTATGGCCAAATCAGACTCTAATACGCAACTGCGGACACACCAGTTCACCCTGCTTAGCCAGGTGCGTTACCACACCTGCTGTCCTCACTTACCTGGTCTGCGGGGAGCCTGACCAGGACATGTAGAGCAGGATGAGGAAGAGAAACACCACGAAAGCCACCAGGCTCACCCAGAAGGCGATGACAATCAAATCTGAAGGAAGGGAGAGGCATCTCTATGTCAGTGTGACATCACACAGCCGACTGCGAGGAAAAAAGGACCCCAAGTGCTGTGGGGAAGAGGGCCCTGGGTGTAAGTGTTCTCAGCTGTGACCCAGGAGAAGATTTTTCCATTAACAATAACCTTGGGGGAGTTCCCGCTGTGGCTCAGTGGAACCGAATCTGACTAGTATCCAAAAGGATGTGGGTTTGATCCCTGGCCTTGCTCAGGTGGTCAGGGATCTGGCATTGCTGTGAGCTGCGGTGTAGGTTGCAGTCATGGCTCAGATCCGCGTTGCTGTGGCTGTGGTGTAGGCCGGCAGCTACAGCTCTGAATCGACCCCTAGCCTGGGAACCTCCATATGTTGCAAGCGTGGTCCTAAAAAAGCAAAAACAACAACAACAAAACCCAAAACCAAAAAACTGAAAACCAATAAACTTGGGGAGTTTCAGTGGCCTCGTGGTTAAGGATCTGGCATTGTCACTGCTGTGGCATGGGATCGATCCCTGGCCCAGAACTTCTCTGCATGCTGCAGTGCAGCTGAAAACAAACAAAAAACCCAATAGGAATTCCCATTGTGGTTCACTGGGTAAAGAACCTAACATAATGTCCATGAGGACGCAGGTTTGATCCCTGGCCTTGCTCAGTGGGTTAAGGATCTGGCATTGCCTGAAGCTGGAGTGTAGGTCACAAATGTCAGCTCGGATGATGCATTGCTGTGTTATGGCGTTGGCTGGCGGCTTCAGCTCTAATTTGACCCCTAGCCTGAGAACGTCCCTATGCCACAGGTGCAGCCCTAAAAAGACAGCAAAAGCAAAAACAAAACCCCAATAACCTTGTTAACGGACCAGGCAAAGGGGCCTGGCTTTTTTCCAGAGCCACTAGCCACTGGGTCAGTTTAGAAGGATTGGTAATGGGAAAATAGAAAGTAAAGTTGGGTGGCAGCTCACGGCCTTGCTTTTTCGGCTGCTATTGCTGCTGGGAGGATGGGTTTTGCCTCCTCCCTTGGTTGGAGAATGGCTCAGATCATCAGTGTCGGAAAATGAGACACATGAACACAGGGAGATCTCAACAAGGCTCTTTACTTCTGCAGAAGGGCGCAGGTGCTCAAAAAACACCCTGCAAAGAAGAAAAGACCCTCCCTATTTATCCCTAACGCAGGTGAGGGGCCTGTCGCCTTCCCATTGGTCAGGTCAGGGGCGCACGTTCTTCCTGATTGGCTAACTGGAACAAACTGTTGCTGGGAGAAGAGGGAAAGAGGAGGGGGTTCCAGGAGGGCGTCTCAGCCGAAACCAGAGCAAGATGGAGTAACCAAGATTTCCTTTGATAGAAAAGACATTATGTTACCTTCCACCCTGGGAGGAAGAAGAAAGAGCTGTGGGCAACTTCATGGGGCAGGATGGCTCCCCCTCCCCTGTGAGAGCTGCAGCCCAGACCAGGGCCATTCATGATAGCCCCCTTAGGGACTGCTTCAAGGGCCCCAAGACCAGAGGCTTAGAAAAAAGACATGCACTGGGGAGTTCCCACTGTGGCTCAGCAGTAATGGACCTGACTAGTATCCGTGAGGACTTGGGTTCAGTGGGTTAATGATCCGGCGTTGCCATGAGCTATGGTGTAGGTCTATAGACACAGGCTTGGATCTGCGGCTGTGGCTGTGGTGTAGGCTGGCAGCTGCAGCTCTCATTCAACCCCTAGCCTGGGAACTTCCACAGCCATGGGTGTGGCCCTAAAAAGACCAAAAAGAAAGAAAAATATGTGGGCTAGACAACAGTGCCAGTGTGGAGAGCCAGGCCATTCCAGCACAGAGTTGTTAACCCAGGCCTGCCCTGGCCACCTGCTCAGCAAGGCGGTCCTTTTCTTTCTGGTGAACGGGACCATCCACGGGCAGCAGCAAGAGGAAGAAGCATTATTGCGGCCACCACGCTTGGCTGTATCGTGGCCAGAGGCAAAGCGGTGGGGGAAACAAGGAAAGATGCTTAGCCTCTTCCAGGCCCCGGGGTAGAAACTGGCAGATCCGGAGGTGTTTTCTCTAGGACCCCAGGACAGGAACATTTGGCAAGTTGCTAGGAACTGGCTCCAATATGGTCATTTTTCTTGGTGGTTGTCTATGGCTCTGAGCACAGAGCTCCTGACTCATGATTAGCATCTGCATGGATCTTATCCCAGACAGACTCACACCCCCAGCACAACATACCCCAAAGGAGATAGGCTGGGCATCTCCAGGTGTGACAAAGGAGGCCACTACAGGATGGCGATCAACAGGCATCATCAGCCAGGCTTTACTGGGGGCTGTTCAGGCTTCAGAGGGGGCCAACTTAGCACATCAGAGATGGCCGACCCCCTTCACCTGCCCTTCCTCCCCCAGCATCCTCCTGGGAACTCCTGCTATGCAGCCAGCCTTACCCTCTGTGGGGCTCTGTTCAAACAAAACGATGTTTTTGTGTTGTATTCAAATGAAAAGGGATTTATAAATGGATGAACAGATGAACAAATAATTGAATGAATGAAGGAAGGAAGGATTAGAGATTTGTGAATCATTTGTGGGATCCATAAGAGCAGTTGAGCAAAGAGTGTTGCTGCTGCCCTCTACGACCCAAGACAGGTGGAAGAAGAAATTGAGACCTTATTCGAGGTGATCTTAGATCCCAGCAGCGTCAGGTAATGATGCAGTATTTGCAAAAGGAATGAGGAGCTCAGATCACCTTGGAAGGCAGCAGCAACGTGGCTCTCACACTGCAGAGAGGCCAGAACAGCAAAGACCCCCAGGCTAACTCATCCTGTCTTTCCTTCCAGTCCCTGAGCTGAGACACCGCTGGGGGCGCCCTAGAGCAGAAAACTGTTGAAGGGAAGGAATGGGCTCCTGGGAGATAGAGAACGAGGTTCTTGCTGTCTGTCCTAAGCTTAAGGATTTTTAGTTTTAGTTTTTATTTTTATTTTTTGTCATTTTGCCATTTCTAGGGCCGCTTCTGCGGCATATGGAGGTTCCCAGGTTAAGGGTCTAATCGGAGCTGTAGCCGCCGGCCTACACCACAGCCACAGCAACGCGGGATCCGAGCCACATCTGCGACCCACACCACATGGAGACATGATGGGAACTCCAAGGATTTTTTTTTTTGTCTTTTTTGTTGTTGTTGCTGCTATTTCTTGGGCCGCTCCCGCGGCATATGGAGGTTCCCAGGCTAGGGGTTGAATCGGAGCTGTAGCCACCGGCCTACACCAGAGCCACAGCAATGCTGGATCCGAGCCGCGTCTGCAACCTACACCACAGCTCACGGCAACGCCGGATCGTTAACCCACTGAGCAAGGGCAGGGACCGAACCCACAACCTCATGGTTCCTAGTCGGATTCGTCAACCACTGCGCCAAGACGGGAACTCTGGATTTTTGAAAGAAGTATCTGACTTTCTTAGTATTCCTTGCCTGCTCCCTAGGCCTTATTCTACAATATCTGCTCCAGTTCAACTCTGTCCAAAAGAGTCACAATTTAGTGTATAATGCTCAAAGTCTGAGAGTATATATGCTTTCAGAAAATTGGATTTGGGAGAGTTCCCATTGTGGCACGGTGGAAACAAATCTGACTAGGAATCATGAGGTTGAGGCCTTGCTCAGTGGGTTAAGGATCTGGCGTTGCCGTGAGCGGTGGTGTAGGTTGCAGATGCAGCTTGGATCTCACACTGCTGTGGCTGTGGTGTAGGCTGGCGGCTATAGCTCTGATGGGACCCCTAGCCTGGGAACCTCCATATGCCGCAGGTGCAGCCCAAAAAACAAGGAAAAAAAAAAGAAGAAGAAGAAGAAGAAGAAAATCGGGTTTGAGATTTTATTGTGTAAGGATGTTTCCATTTTCTGCAGACACTAATTCTTTTTCTCTCATAAAAATAATGCAGAATTTGAGGCCTTTGGCACTTGATAAGTTCCATTGGAAGCTCTAAGGAGGCAGCTTTCAAAATTGAGCAGCCGAGACTCCCCCTCCCCTCACCCAGGCTGACACTGCTTGTCCCAGCCCTTGGTCATTATCCCCAGACACTGAGCAGGAAATGAGATGATCCCTCTCCCAGAACACAGAGTCTTCAGAATTTCGTTGGACCAAAAAGGCCATCAGTAGCCACTAGCTGTTTCCTGACGACGTTTCTCTTTCATGTGTTCTGTTGAAAAAAGGCAGCCAAGAAAAGAGAGTTTTTTTCTCTTCCTTCTGAAGGTTCAGCCTAAGTGCTTGGAGAGAACATTTTGTTCCAGGGGCAAGAGCTGTCACCCCCCAGTGTTGGAAATATTTAAACATCCACGGGCTTGTTTTTACAGCAAGGAACACCATGATGGCTTGACAATAAAGCTGGCCCAGCCATGAAAACTCCTTTCTCATTCCCTCTTCTCCAGGGTCCTTATAGAACATTAACCCCAGGATTTTTCCCTCCTTGGGGAATAATATCGGAATTAGGAGCCTAGCACTGGCAGTGGATGGTTTTGTGTTCAAATTCTGACTTGGCCATTTCCTAGCTATGTGATCTCAGGGAATCTAGGATTTTTACATCTCTAAATCACTTCCCTCATCTTTTTTTTTTTTTTCTCTTTTTGCCATTTCTTGGGCTGCTGCCGTGACATATGGAGGTTCCCAGGCTAGGGGTCCAATCGGAGCTGTAGCCGCCAGCCTACGCCAGAGCCACAGAAACTTGGGATTCGAGCTGCGTCTGCGACCCACACCACAGCTCACAGCAATTCTGGATCCTTAACCCACTGAGCAAGGGCAGGGACCGAACCCGCAACCTCATGGTTCCTAGTCGGATTCGTTAACCACTGAGCCACAACGGGAACTCCCCCCTCATTTGTTAAATAGGGATAAAAGTATGTGTTATAGAGGCTTTTAAGCAAATACAATAAAATATATATGCAATGCCCATGAGACAATTCCTGTTTAATAGTTGTGAAACAATATATAAATAAAACTATTATTTCTGTTAAGAAGGTTTTTCCGGCAAGTGATATGGCTACATCTTTCGAGCTCACTAAAATGTAAGCTCTGGGTGATGTAACTGTGGCGTTGACCACTGGTTGTCAATCCTAATGTTTGCTTTCAGGTTGCCTCTAGTGAGAGAACCTCTTGTTTAGCTGGGCACATGGCCGTCTGGGGTAAAGACTACGTTTCCTAGCCTCCCTTCTGGTTAGTATGGTCACGTGACAAGGTTCTGGCCAATGAGATGTGAGTGGAGCAATTATAGGATGGCTTCTAGGAATCCTCCTGCAGAGACTGCTGCATTTCGAAAACGTGTCTCTCTTATTCCCTTACCCCTTTTGTTGCCTAGAACGTGGATGTGATGGCTAGAGTCAGGGTTAGAACATGGTGACAAGGACATATCCCAAGGTGGCAGAGGTATGAACTAGGACAAAGCTGGTTCCTGAAGATTTCATGGAGCTGACCCATCACCCTATCATGCAAACTTTTACAGGAGAGAGAAATCAACTTCTGTTTTATTGGCTACTCTGTTAATTGCACCCAGTTTTCTGTATTGAATCTGTTAAAAAAAAAAAAAAAAAGAAATGGCTTTTTTTTTTTAAATGGTCTTTTTTTTTTTTTTGGTCTTTTTTGCTATTTCTTGGCCTGCTCCTGCGGCATATGGAGGTTCCCAGGCTAGGGGTCCAATCGGAGCTGTAGCCGCCGGCCTACGCCAGAGGCACAGCAACGCAGGATCCGAGCCACGTCTGCAACCTACACCACAGCTCATGGCAACGCCGGATCGTTAACCCACTGAGCAAGGGCAGGGACCGAACCCGCAACCTCATGGTCCCTAGTCGGATTCGTTAACCACTGCGCCACGGCGGGAACTCCAGAAATGGCTTTTTTTGTAGTTTTTTTTTAAATTGGGATATAGTTGATTTACAATGTTGTATTAGTGTCACATTTATGGCAAAGTGGATCAGTTACACACGTACATATATTTGTTATCTTTGATAAAGAAGACAACGATTAGCTTCTCTTTTTCATACTGAAAAAATAAATAATTCTTATATGTGATTTATTTAAAGAAATTACTTTTTTTTTTATTTTTTGCTTTTTAGGGCTGCACCCATGGCATAGGGAAGTTCCCAGGCTAGAAGTGGAATCAGAGCTGCAGCTGCCGCCGTACACCACAGCCACAGCAATGCGAGATCAGAGCCACCTCTGTGACCTACACCACAGCCCACGGAATGCTGGATCTTTAACCCACTGAACGAGGCCAGGGATCGAACCTGTGTCCTCATGGATACTAGTCAGGTTCGTTACCACTGAGCCACAAAGGGAACTCTAAGAAATGACTTTTTTTTTTTTTTCTTGCCTTTTCTAGGGCCGCTCCCAAGGCATATGGAGGTTCCCAGGCTAGGGGTCTAATCAGAGCTGTAGCCACCGGCCTATGCAACAGCCACAGCAATGCGAGATCCGAGCTGCGTCTGCGACCTACACCCCACAGCTCATGGCAATACCGGCTCCTTAACCCACTGAGTAAGGCCAGGGATCGAACCCGAAACCCCATGGTTCCTAGTCGGATTCATTAACCACTGAGCCACGACGGGTACTCCTCAAATGACTTTTTAAATGAACAAACCAAAGCTGACAAATCCAAGTGAGTGCTGACCTTCGAAGCAATCGTCCCTTCTCTGCTAGAGTGATCTAAATTTTCTTAAAACACATATGTTAATCAAACATTGATAAACACCTATCATTCATAAACCTTTATAAAGTCTTCTTTTGGAATTACCTTCAAGGACACTCAAACGCATATATCAATTTTGCTATTTTATGAGATTTTATTTTCTATTTGACACCCAGGTGGTATCAGTCAGCTTGATTGCATTCACTTGAATGGTTTCTGGGTGATTCTTAACTATTTCCCAGAAGCAAAACCATCCTCAAAAGAAACTTATTACTGTGGACTTTCGTAGCATGTGTCATGGCTACCAAAGTCAGTTCCAAAGAAAGAGTTCCAAGCAGGGTTTTTTTGTTTGTTTGTTTGTTTTGGCTTTTTAGGGCTGCACCCACATCATATGGAGGTTCTCAGGCTTGGGGTCAAATTGGAGCTGTAGCTGCCAGCCTACGCCAGAGCCACAGGAACTCGGGATCCAAGCCACGTCTGTGACCTACTCCATAGCTCACGGCAAGGCCAGATCCTTAACCTGCTGAGCGAGGCCAGGGATCAAACCTGCGTCCTCATGGATCCTAGTCGGTTTCCTTTCTGCCAAGCAACAGGAACTCCCCCAAGCGGTTTTTGAGCAACAATATACTCATCCAAGTGTAGCCCCACCACATGGGGCTCGCTTGGTGCAAAATCTGTTCCACGGTTCTCTTTATTTAAAAATCACATTCGGAGTTCCCATTGTGGCGCAGTGGTTAATGAATCCGGCTAGGAACCATGAGGTTGTGGGTTCGGTCCTTGGCCTTGCTCAGTGGGTTAAGGATCCAGCATTGCTGTGAGCTGTGGTGTAGGTCGCAGACGCAGCTTGAATCCCAAGTAGCTGTGGCTCTGGTGTAGGCCGGAGGCTGAAGCTCCGATTGGGCCCCTAGCCTGGGAACCCTTATATGCTGCGGGAGCGGCCCTAGAAAAGGCAAAAAGACAAATAAATAAGTAAATAAATATCACATTCACAGCTGTCAGGCCCATCAGACTGACCATTTCCTGAAGACATCATAAACCTGCAACCCAAACTTGATCGCTCTGAATAGGAGAAAAGAGCTCTGCATAAATCCTTTGTTCAATTTTTTTTTTCTTTTGTCTTTTGTTGTTGTTGTTGCTATTTCTTGGGCCGCTCCCACGGCATATGGAGGTTCCCAGGCTAGGGGTCCAATCGGAGTTGCAGCCACCGGCCTACGCCAGAGCCACAGCAACGCTGGATCCGAGCCTCGTCTGCAGCCTACACCACAGCTCACGGCAACGCCGGATCGTCAACCCACTGAGCAAGGGCAGGGACTGAACCCACAACCTCATGGTTCCTAATCGGATTCGTTAACTACTGCGTCACGACGGGAATTCCTCCTTTGTTCAATCTTTACACTGAAGTCTCTGTATTGTGTTCAGAAGAGGTTGGTTAGCGGTGGGTTTTGTTCTCTCCCTCCCAGCTGCCAGAGCAGCCGATGAACAGACTGCCTGATTATTGAAGCTGCCAGAGGCGGCGCATCGGCAGAAGTCAATGTGGACTCTGACAAATTCTTCGTAATCCATCATTAAAGGAGGAAGACATTGACCTGAGAGGTAGATGATACGGCACCAAAGCCACTTACCACCCCAGGGAAATCAGTCCATCTCGCTTCTCCCTACAAGGGGGGGACTTGAGCGATATCTGGAGAGTCATTGTATTAAAAACATCGGTATTGCTGCCATAAGACTGGTAGATGGGACTGTTTTTCTCCTAATCTTAGCCTCTGAAAAGGGCACCGATAAAAGATCGAATGTATAATTAGTCTATTCAAGCAGGACCTCAGGAAACAGATTACATCTCCACCTTTTTGATGGTATTGCGGAGACTCTGAATCTTTCTGCGAAGCCACATCTGATGATCACAAAGTTTACAGTGCTTGTGAAGTCCCTGTAACAAAATCACACCAGATTTCCAGCCACCCCTGGGAAAGGGCAACCCACAGCCTTCAACTCAGCACTGACTGCTCATAAAAATCCATCTCAATCCCTAGATATTTCCAATGATCTGCCCAACCCTGAGGGAATAAATTCCCCTGTGTGAGCATGCACACGAAAATCTTAAAATCCTTCCTGCTTTTAGGTTAACACACATGCCTGGGTATTTTTCCTTCTATTTTTGTCTCCTTCATTACTCAGCATAGGGGTCAAACACAGCCTGACTTTTCCACGTCAACCAGCTGCCCCAGACCTTCTAGGGAGAGAAGCTGAGCGAAAGCGCGACCTCTTTGGCTCCCCCTAAAGGATCCCAGCATCTTTCTGCCTTTGATGTGTGCCTCTGCAGACACCTGGGCTGGGATGCTTTCTGATGTGTTTGAGTGGGTTGGAGATCTAACCCAGAGGAACCAGCGAGGAGAGAAAGCTGCATTTGTCAGCAAAGAAGGCCACCTGCTTGCTGGGGTTGACCTCTGTCCACCCTCACCTGGACTCACACTTACCTTATCCTACCTTCAAAGCCAAGCAGCAGAGCCCCGGTGATGCTGCCTTTGGCAGAGCATCACAGGAAATGAAAGTGACACAGTGATAACGGTAGCATAGAGTATAGATGAGGGAGATTTCTGCTTTTGCCTTTTTTAGGCTTTTTCTTTTTGGGGGGGGGGGGGCGGAGGGAGGGACCACACCCACAGCAAGTGGATGTTCCCGGGCCAGGGGTCGAACCAGGAGTGCCGCTGGGGTCTATGTCACAGCCACAGCAACACCAGATCTGAGGTGCATCTGTGACCTACGCTGAAGCTTGCCTCAATGCCAGATCCTCAACCTACTGAGCGAGGCCAGGGATGGAACCCACATCCTCACTGACACTGTGTCAGGGTCTTAACCCATTGAGCCCCAACGGGAACTCCAAGACACCTGTGCTTAACACACAACAATGGAAGAAGTTCTTCTCTCCCCAAAGCCACTATTTATAAGACCAATATCCTAGAAGGATTCTACATGTTCAAAGACACAACTTTCTAGAACACCATACAGCTATTGATAAAATACTGTGAGGGAAAACAAAATACTGTGAGGTCAATAAGAGCAGGGTACAAAATGGCTTATAGAGCCAGATCCTATTTGAAATATATTTAGGAGACAGGATGTTTGTAATGGATTCTCTCTGCCTGCTTTAGCGGATGTCCAGGACCAAGGTGCTGCTGTGGACTGAGCGTGTGTCCCCCCCGCCCCACCCCCGCCCCACCCCCGCCAACAAAATCCATAGATTGATGCCCAAATCCCCAGTGTGGTGGTGTTTGGAAGTGGAGCCTTTGAGAAGCAATTAGGTTTGGAAAAGGTTTAGAGGAGTTCCCGTCATGGCTCAGGGGTTAACGGATCCAAGTAGAAACCATGAGGTGGCGGGTTCCATCCCTGGTCTTGCTCAGTGGGTTAGGGATCAGTGAGCTGTGGTGTAGGTCGCAGATGAATCTTGGATCTGGTGTTGCTGTGGCTCTGGCATAAGCTGGCAGCTGCAGCTCCAATTCGACCCCTAGCCTGGGAACCTCCATATGCCAAAGGTACAGCCCTAGAAAAGACAAAAAAAAAAGACCAAAAAAAAAAAGAGAGAGAAAAGGTTTAGAAAATCCTTATGTTGGATTAATGCCCTTAGAAGAAGAGAAAGAGACACACATACGCTGTTTCTTCATTTGCAGCAATGAAAGGCCCTGTGAGCATGCAACGAGAGAGTGGCCATCTACAAGCCAGGAAGCAAGCCTCTCCAGACAGTGAATCTGCTGCCACCTTGATGTGGGACTTCTGCCCTCTAGAGCTGTGAGAAAGACATGCCTGTTGTTGAAGCCACACAGTCTGTGATATTTTGTTATAGCAGCCTGCATAGACGAAGACAGGTGTTGACTATCTAAAATCTGTTTGGTGATGCTTAGCTCCAAAGAATTTTCCCTAGAGACAGTAGATAGTATTGTTTAGCATCCCCCCCCTTGACCTTCGCCTTGTAGGAGAGGGTAACTGTTGCCCTGCCCTTGAATCGGTGGAGTGTTCCCTGTGTGTCTGTTGCATACATCCCAGCCTGCAGACCAGTGCTGAATAAATATCTGTGTTTACGGTATTTTGAACCTGCCCATGGTCTTTTTTGTTACAGCAGCATGAAGGGACTAAGACAGGCTGCCGCAGCAGGTTGGGTAACTTAAACCACAGAAACTTAGCTCACAATCCTGGAGGCTGGAGGTGCAAGATCGAAGTGTCAGCAGGATCAGTTGCTTCTGAGGCCCCTCTCCTTGGCCTGCAGGTGGCCGCCTACTCCTGTGTCCTCACAAGGTCATCCCTCTGTGCGTGGCTCTATTCTAATCTCATCTATTTTATTTATTTATTTATTTATTTATTGTCTTTTTGCCATTTCGTGGCTCTATTCTAATCTCGTCTATTTTATTTATTTATTTATTTATTTATTTATTTATTTATTTATTTATTGTCTTTTTGCCATTTCTTGGGCCGCTCCTGCGGCATATGGAGGTTCACAGGCTAGGGGTCGAATTGGAGCTGTAGTCGCCAGCCTACACCACAGCCACAGCCACAACAATGTGGGATCTGAGCCGCATCTGCAACCTGCACCACAGGTCATGGCAACGCCAGATCCTTAGCCCACTGAGCAAGGCCAGGGATCGAACCCGCAACCTCATGGTTCCTAGTCAGATTTGTTAACCGCTGAGCCACGATGGGAACTCCTGTTCTAATCTCTTCTTACAAGGACACCAGTCATTCCGGATGAAGGCCCGCCCTAATGACCTCTCTTTAACCTAATCCCCTCTATGGTGGCCTTTTTTCCAAAGAGAGTCCCATTCTGGGGTACTCTAGGGGTTTAGGACTTTGGCATAGGAATCTGGGGGAGGGACACAATTCAGCCTTTGACTGCAAGGAAGGACGAACTCGAAAGGGTGCAGATCTCCTGGGAGGAGATGTGGTTTGGCCACTCACTGGATGGCAGAGATGTCTACCCTCCAGTTCCTGTGGGAGGGACGGGATAGGGAACCGAGGGTGGGGTTGGTTGGCAGGGGCTCTGGAGGCCTGGCCCCTCAGTGTGTGACCCGCTCCCCCACCAGCCACAGGTTGTCCAGGGGCTTTGGCTTCTGTGGTCGCTCAGATGGTCAGGGGCTTTGGCTTCTGATGGTCGCTCAGAGGCTATTGCCACACAGAGGCTGCAAGAGCACAGAGGGACCACGTCTGGGGCCAGGACCAGCGCTGGTTCCATCAGATGGCCCCAAGCCCCTCCAGAGCCCTCTCTCTCCTGAAAAAGCCTAACACGGGCTCACTTTTTCTGCTACTGTTGTTCAGGTCGCGGCGTGCAGCAGCAGCTTGATGGACGGAGGCGGAATCTCTGTCCCCAGACCAGGGACTGAACCTGGGCTGCAGGGGTGAAAGTGCCGAGTCCTAACCACCACACCAACACATGCTCACTTTAAAGGAATTCCTTCGTGAGTCATAGAACCTGTTTTGAAGGGCGCATGCAGAGCTGAGAGGCAATAGGTTGATAATTGATGTAAATATTCATCATAAAAATTGAGGATGTGTGCAAGAGCTGCCTACTCTGCACTGGTTTATTCATTCATTCTGCAAAGATCCATTATGTGCCTACTGTGCTCGCTATTGCTCACTATTGCTGGGGAGAGAGAGAAAGGGAGCGAGAGGGAGGGGGAGGGGAAGAGAGGAAAGGGGGAGGGAGGGGGAGGGAGGGAAGGTGGACAAAAGTTCCTGCTGCCATCCTAATCACGACAAGTGTCCCAAGGCACTGGAGCTGGACTTTAGGTCCCGGTTTTGTGACTGGGTGACATTGAGTAAGTCACTCAGTCGCTCTGAGCCGCACATACTTCTATTCCCGTGGCTGAAACACCAGGGCACTCTCATTTATTCACTTATGTGGCTGCTTCTGCCTAGACTGTCAACTCGTAAAGAATTTTCTCCCGTAACACTTCCAGCCCCAGCATGAGGCTGTCTCCGGCCCGAGTATCCTCACTACTGGCCCGACCCTCATTCACACTTATATGTTCACCAGAGCAAGATTCTTAGCAAGCAAACTGGACCCTGTCTCTTCCCTACTTACAGGTTTACTTTATTTTATTTTTGCTTTTTAGGCCCACACCTGTGGCATATGGACGTTCCCAGGCTAGGGGTCGAATGGGAGCTGCAGATGCCAGCCTACACCACGGCTAGAGGAATGCTGGATCCTTAACCCACTGAGTGAGGCCAGGGATCGAACCTGCATCCTCATGGATACTAATTGGGTTCATAATCCACTGAGCCACAATGGGAACTCCCCTTACTTACAATTTTAAATGACCCCCTGCAGGAGTTCCCTGGCAGCTGAGTAAGTTAAGGACCTGGAGTTGTCACTGCTGTGGCATGGGTTTAATCCCTGACCCAGGAATTTTTGTATGCTGCAGGCACAGCCAAAATTAAAAATAAAATAAAATAATATAAAATAAAATAAACCCTACAGTTTATAGGCATCTTCCAAAGCTGGCCTGGAAGAATCTGGCCCCTGGGGGGTCTGGAGCTCATCCTCTGTTGCTCTTCCAAACCCCCTCCCGGAAGCCCTTCCTTTACTTACAGGAATGTAACTGTTCTGTACCCGCGGCCAGCCTTCTGTGTATCAGGCAAATTCTTTTTTTTTTTTTGTCTTTTTTGCTATTTCTTGGGCCGCTCTCTCGCGGCATATGGAGGTTCCCAGGCTAGGGGTCTAATCGGAGCTGTAGCCACCGGCCTACGCCAGAGCCACAGCAACGCAGGGATCCGAGCCGCGTCTGCAACCTACACCACAGCTCACGGCAACGCGGATCGTTAACCCACTGAGCAAGGGCAGGGACCGAACCCACAACCTCATGGTTCCTAGTTGGATTCGTTAACCACTGCGCCACGATGGGAACTCTGCAAATTCTTGACTTTTTTGGACTCAGCTGCTCCAAAACCTGGGAACCTTCCTTGAGGGGCATCCTCTGTGCTCTGGTGACAGCAGTCACAAGTCTCCAGCCTAACACCATGGACTGAATCCCTATTTATTTATTTATTATTTATTTATTTATTTATTTATTTATTTATTATTTTTGCTTTTGAGGGCCGAACCTACGCATATGGAGGATCCCAGGCTAGGAGTCCCATCGGAGCTGTAGCCACCAGGCTACACCAGAGCCACAGCAATGCAGGATCCGAGCCACATCTGCGACCTACACCACAGCTCACGGCAATGCCGGATCCTTAACCCACTGAGCGAGGCCAGGGATCGAGCCCGAAACCTCATGGTTCCTAGCGAGATTTGTTTCTGCTGAGCCATGATGGGAACTCCTGAATCACTCTTTATTTTATTTTTATTTTTTTATAATGATTTTTATTTTTTCCATAATACCTGATTTACAGTGTTCTGTCAATTTTCCGCTTTGCAGCGAGGTGACCCAGTCACATAGACATGTATACATTCTTTTTTCTCACATTGTCCTGCTCCATGTCAAGTGACCAGACATAGTTCCCAGTGCTACACAGCAGGATCCCATTGCTTATCATTCCAAAGGCAATAGTTTGCACCTATTAATTAGCTCCAAATTCCCAGTCCATCCCACTCCCCCCCCCTCTTTGTAACAACAAATCTGTTCTCCATGTCCATGATTTTCTTTTCTGTGGAAAGGTTCACTTGTGACATATATTAGATTCCAGATATAAGCGATACCATATGGTATTTGTCTTTCTCTTTCTGACTGACTTCACTCAGGATGAGAGTCTCTAGTTCCATCTGTGTTGCTACAAATGGCATTATTTTGTGCTTTTTTATGGCTGAGTAGTATTCCATTATGTATATATACCACATCTTCTTAATCCAATCATCCTCAATGGACATTTAGGTTGTTTCCATGTCTTGGCTATTGTGAATAGTGCTGCAATGAACATGCGGGTGCATGCTGGTCCTTTTTCAAGGAAAGGTTTGTCCAGATATATGCCCAAGAGTGGGACTGCTAAGTCATATGGTGGTTCTATGTATAGTTTTCTAAGGTACCTCCATACTGTTTTCCGTAGTGGCTGTACCAGTTTATCTTCCCACCAACAGTGCGGGGGGGTTCCCTTTTCTCCACATCCTCTCCAGCATTTGTTATTTGCTGAATCGCTGTTAATGGTCAGTATCTCCCACCTGATCCAGCTGAGGATCAACAGAGTGACCTGCTTGATCTCTTCCTCAAGCCAATGGCATCTACAAAGAGGGCCTGGTCTAGAGTAGAAGGCATGTGTTGCAAGACATGTTTCCTTGAAAACTCCATCTTGTCCTTCTTTACTTTATCCCATCTTCTTGTCTTACTTTATCCCATCTTCCTTCTTGGAAAAACAGTCGTAGTGGTGGTAAATGACTTAAGCTTAAGAGCAAAGACCTAAAGGCATAAGTGACTTAAGCTTAAGAACTGTTATGTGCCTAGAGGTCAGAGTAAGAGCTTAACCCTTTACCACCTAAGTGGCTTTCTAAATAGTAAAAGAACTTATATAATAGTAAACAAACCCTGTATCATCCACCCATAGCCACTCCTCACTTGATCTCACAATAAAAGCAGTGTGGTTTCTTGAGGCAGGGTGCTCTTGGTCCCTGAGACCTTGAGTCCCCCGGCTCCCACCTCTACTTAAGATAAATGTCTCTGTGTCTTGTTTTATGTTAACTACTTTTCCTTAAGTTCCACAGCACCCGTTCTTCAGCCCCATCCTGCTGAGCTGGCCCCGGCAGGCATGGCAAGGACTCCACCAGAGGCTGCGCCTTGGCATCGAGGGGACAGGGTAGCTCCCAGGCACATCTGGGGGGAATTGGGGACATTTGAATCCCGACTGGGTATTGGATGGTGCTAAGAAATAATTATTGAAATGATTAGATGGACTCGATGCTCTGCCTATTACTAGTTTCCTCTTTCTGGTGGAGGAATGCCATGAGGCCTGTAACCTACTTAGAAATACCTCCTCACGAAAGACATAATAATGCTAATAAAATAAAATAGGTCTTAGGGAAAAAAAAATCGAGGCCATGGATTTAGTCTTTTTTACTCTCGTATCTCCAGTTCCCAGGGTATCATCTGACCCATAAGGGATAGTTGAAGAATTTTGATTGTTGAATTAATCAGGAACCACAGCCAGGTGGGAAAAGGTATGGTGTGTTTTTTTGGGTCTAGTGCAGAAGTGTGTCGCATTGGAAAGAATGAAAACAAAATTATTAGTGCCTAATTTCAGAGGGGCTACTAAAGAGGAAAGGGGGAGCTCTGGGAAGGCTCTTGGAAGGCCACGGGCAGGGAAACAAGCAAAGGCACGTGATTTGAGCCTGGAGTCCTTCCCATGCAGGGATGCCGTGAAGCGTCGCACAGGCTGGGCACTGCTCAAGGGACCCCACCTGAATGGCGTGTGATTAGCTGATGGCCCAGAGGAGGATGCTTTATCTAATTTTCTCTACCATGTGGATTAGTGGCAGCCCTGTTCCTATATTTGTGCGGCTTAAGGAAGAAGAGGAGAATTAAGGTGACCATCTAATGTGTCTGGGTTTCCCACTATACATCCAGGGGACAGTCCTAGAAGGGTGGTCACTCTCAGGAGGTGCAACAAGGAAAAGAAGAGGTTGCAGAAGATGGGGAGAGACAGAAACCGGGAAGAAGAAGGAGGTGAGCTTACAGGCTGACATTTCCAAAGGGGCCAGACCATGGAGTCATTGTCACCAGCTGATAACACAACTCCCAGCAAGCTCAGCATCCTGTGCTCCCCAGCTGAGCTACACTGAGCATCTGTTGGAGAGGATGGTCACTTGTCCACCCACTGGGTCCAGCGTGATCCAGTTACAGACAAGCCCAGGTGGAGAGAGGGGACCCAAGGAAGGCCTCAGTTTTCCCTCAGCAGCTCCAGACAGGAGTTATTACAAACAGCACACAGAATAGGTGTCCAGCTGTATGTGGGGTATAGATATGTGTGTATGTGCATGCATGCACGCGCGTGGTGTGTGTGGTGTGTGTGTGTGTGTGCATGTGCGCGCGTGTGGGGGTACGCACACAGAACAATCCCAGTTTGCTAGGCACTGAAATGGGTTTTGTTTTTTTTTTTAATGCTTTTTAGGACTGCACTTGCAGCATATGGAAATTCCCAGGCTAGGGGTCTAGTCGGAACCACAGCTGCTGGCCTACACCACAGTCACAGCAACACGGGATCTGAGCCATGTCTTCGACCTACATCACAGCTCATGGCAACACTGGATCCTTAACCCACTGAATGAAGCCAGGGATTGAATCCACGTCCTCCTGGATACTGGTCGGGTTCATTACTGCGGAGCCACAACGGGAACTCTCACCAAGATGTTAATAATGATTTTTTTTTTCTGTGTGGTAGAGTGAAATAATTTACTAGGAGCATATCAGCTTTAAAAAAAATCATTTTAGGAGTTCCTGTTGTGGCTCAGTGGGTTAAGAGCCCCGACAGTGTTCCTGAGGATCCTCGCCCAGTGGGTTAAGGATCTGGTGTTGCCTCAAGCTGCGGTGTAGATCCCAGATGCAGCTCGGATCTGGCGTTGCTGTGGCCGTGGCGTAGGCCAGCACCTGCAGCTCCAATTCAACCCCTAGCCTGGGACCTTCCCTGTGCTGCAGGTGTAGCTGTGAAAATATCTATACATTTATTTTTATTTGGTTATAGTAACACAACCAAAATTTATTTATCCCATCTCCTGTTGATGGATATTAGGTCATTTCCAACTTCTCACTGCCACAAATGGTGCCACAGTGAACATCGGAATACGTGCATCCTTGTGGCTGTATGGAAGCATTTCCCTAGGAGGACGCCTGAGAGAGGGATGTCGAATTATGCCTTCTGAACCTCTGCAACTTTTCTGGCCCTTGCCAAGTTTGCTCTCCCAAATGGTGAATCCAATTTTCATCCCATCAGCAGCACTTGACGGTCCTCATGTCGCTACTGTCGACCCCAGTTCTCCCAATCACAACCTTTTCCTTGTTGCTCATCCAGGGCGTGTGAAATGGTATCTCATTGTTCTTTTCCAGTTCATTCCCCTGAGAATTTGTGACAGTAAGCATTTTCTCAAATTCATTGGCCATTTGAGTTTCTTCTGTTCCTGCTTTATTTATTTGTTTGTTTTTTTGTACGGCCACACCTGGGGTCTGATCGGAGCTACAGCTACTGGCCTACACCACAGCCACAGCCACTCCAGATCCAAGCTGCATCTGCAACCTACACCAAAGCTCATGGCAACACCAGATCCTTAACCCACTGAGGCCAAGGATCGAACCCGAGACCTCATGGATACTAGTTGGCTTCGTTACTGCTGAGCCACAATGGGAACTCCCAGGAAGGACATTTTTTAAATTTAAAAAGACTTGGAGTTCCTGTCATGGCGCTGTGGTTAACGAATCCAACTAGGAACCATGAGGTTGCAGGTTCGATCCCTGGCCTTGCTCGGTGGGTCGAGGATCCGGCGTTGCCGTGAGCTGTGGTGTAGGTTGCAGACGCGGCTCGGATCCCGCGTTGCTGTGGCTCTGGCGTAGGCCGGCAGCTACAGCTCCAATTGGACCCCTAGCCTGGGAATCTCCATATGCTGCGGGAGCGGCCCTAGAAAAGGCCAAAAGACAAAAAAAATAAAAATAAATTTAAAAAGACTTTTTTCAAATTAAAATTCTGGCTAATGTCCGACATCCTGCTCATCATCACCTGGACTCCAAAGCTTCTCTCCCCTTTAGGTGGGGGGACATTTACAACTTTAGAATCTTAGAGGCCACAGCATCAATCTTCAGTCCACCTCCCCCACCAAACAACTTCCATTGCTGGGGAAAATGGTTGGTGTTCTCTAAACTGTGCGTGGGGTTTGAGATGTTCTTTCTTGCACACTGGAGCCAGAGTTAGATGTTTACAGCCTGGGGAGTTAGAAGGAGGTCACATAAGAAACGCATCTTCAAACTTCCCAAACCCAGTACAGGACACTTTAATGAGGACTCTTGCCAGAGAGGCCATGTCCCGGGCCCCACCCCCCCCCCCCGAAGAACCACCTGGACATTGGGAGTTTTGACACCCACAGGGAGAGGCCAGGGGCTGGGTCCCTCCTATGAAGAGTGAACATGGATGGAGTTCCCATTGTGGCACAGCAGAAACAAATCTGACTAGCCTACGTGAGGACGCAGGTTCGATCCCTGGGTTAAGGATCTGGCGTTGCTGTGAACTGTGGTGTAGGTTGCAGATGGGGCTCAGATCCCGAGTTGCTGTGGCTGTAGTGTAGGCCTGCAGCTGTAGCTCCAATTGGACCCCCTAGCCTGGGAACCTCCATATGCTGCAGCTGTGGCCCTAAAAAAAAAAAAAAGTACAGTGGATTGGTATTTTCATAGAAAGTATTCAAGTTATACACCTTAAGGAGCTGATGAAATAACTCCCCCCTATCTTCTTACAGACAGTAAGAACTATGATCTCTGCAATTTGAAGAAACTCACCCAGTTTTTTGAAATCCCAAACAAGTAAACTAAACTCTACCCAGAAATCCATCTTAAGAGAATATTCTGTCTCAAAAGTGAGTTGATGTCTTAGGAAGTTAATTCCAAATTTCTTTTTTTTTTTTTGTCTTTTTGCCATTTCTTGGGCTGCTCCCGTGGCATATGGACGTTCCCAGGCTAGGGGTTGAATCGGAGCTGCAGCCACCGGCCTACGCCAGAGCCACAGCAACACGGGATCCGAGCCGCGTCTGCAACCTACACCACAGCTCACGGCAACAGCGGATCGTCAACCCACTGAGCAAGGGCAGGGACCGAACCCGCAAGCCTCATGGTTCCTAGTCGGATTCGTTAACCACTGCGCCATGACGGGAACTCCAATTCCAAATTTCTTACAGAGGCTATCAGCTCTCAGATTCGTTCTTATATCCAACCCCTAGGTATTAGGGATCTTTGATACCAACGGGGTGAGGGGCTTCTTCTGGGCTCCTTTATTCCTATGTGTTTTCATGTGTTATCTCAACTTAATTTCTATTGTCTCTGGAAAAGAAGTCTGGGGCCAGACAAAAATCCCTCCCTGACCAGGCTGTTTATACCCCGAATAGGTTAATTGTCTTGTTTTTTTCTGGGCGATCAACTGGGGGGCAGTGGCTGTGGAGAGGCTGTGTACTCCCAAGCCTATCAGCTGTAATTCACATCTGAGCTCTGCCACCTACTAGCTCTGGGATCTTGAGCAAATAAGTTAGTAAGGTCGAAGACGTAGCTCAGATCCCACATGGCTGGGGCTCCGATTAGACTCCTAGCCTGGGAATTTCCATATGGCACAGGTACAGCCCTAAAAAGAAAAAAAAAAAAAAAAAGTCTTTCTTGGAATTACCTGTGGCTCAGCAGCTTAAGGATCTGGTGTTCTCACTGCTGTGGCTCAGGTTGCTGCTCCTGGCCCAGGAACTTCTGCAGGCGGTGAGCATGGCTAAATATGTAAATAAGTGAATAAATAAAAAGTCCTCCCTGGGAGTTCCCGTCGTGGCACAGGGGAAGTGAATCCGACTAGGAACCATGAGGTTTCAGGTTCGATCCCTGGCCTCGCTCAGTGGGTTAAGGATCTGGGGATTGCCGTGAGCTGTGGTGTAGGTCGAAGATGTGGCTCGGATCTGGCGTTGCTGTGGCTGTGGTATAGACCAGCAGCTGTAGCTCTGATTAGATCCCTAGCCTGGGAACCTCCATATGTGGCCCCAAAAAGTAAAAAAAAAAAAAAAAAAAAAGTTTTTCCTGAATGCAGATCTACAGGCTATCCAGATCAATTTGTATCTTGAAGTTCTTGATAATATACATGAGTGGGCTTTTATTTTATTTTGTCTTTTTAGGGCCATACCCACGGCATATGGGAGTTCCCACATTAGGGATTGAATTAGAGCTGTAGCTTCTGACCTATACCACAGGCACAGGAACGAGGGATCCGAGCCAAGTCTGTGACCTACACCATAGCTCGCAGCAATACCAGATCCTTAACCCACTGAGCAAGGCCAGGGATCGAACCCACAACCTCATGGTTCCTAGTCAGATTCGTTATGCTAAGCCACAATGGGAATTCCTGGGCTTTTATTTTAAACCTCCACTTTCACCCTTTTTTTAAATTTAATTTAATTTTTAAAATTTATTTATTTATTTATCTATATATTTATTTTTTACAGCCACATATGCAGCATATGGAAGTTCCCAGGCTAGGGGTCAAATCGGATATCCAGCTGCCTGCCTTCACCACAGCCACAGCAGCACCAGATCTGAGCTGCATCTACAACCTATGCTCATGGCAACACCAGAGTCCCTAACCCACTGAACAAGGCCAGGGATCGAACCCATGTCTTCATGGAGACTTGTGTGGGGTTCTTAATCCGGTGAGCCACAATGAGAACTCCTTTCCCTACTATTATTTGTCTTCCTTATTTTGAGTTTATGTGCAAAAATCTGCATTTTAATGTCATGATTATAGACCTTGTGTCAGGAAACACATACCATTTCTTTCCAAATTAGGAGTTTGGGATTAACATATCCACATGGCTATATATAAAATAATCAGCAAAGACCTTCTGTATAGCACAGGGAATTCTACTCAATATTCTGTAATAACCTATATGGAAAAAGAAATTTGCAAAGGAATGGATATATGTATATAACTGAATCACTTTGTTATACAGCTGAAGCTAACACAACATTGTAAATCAACTATATTCCAATATAACATTAAAATTAAATTTAAATAAAAATGCACACAGCACCTATGGTCCCTCCATAAGCTTTACAACAGTTCTGGGGACACAGGAAGTTCTCAGCAATCATGGATGGCTCGCTCGACTTCTGGAAGTTGTAAGTGAAACAGGAACACTTCCTAACCAAACATTTACTGGACTTTCCCCAAGGGCCGTGCCAGGGATCAGCCTCCTTTGATCAGAAAATAATATCCGTGTGAATTTCAGTTTCTTTTTTTTTTTTTGGCTTTTTGCATTTTCTTGAGCCGCTCCCGCAGCACATGGAAGTTCCCAGCTAGGGGTCTAATCAGAGCTGTAGCCACCGGCCTACGCCAGAGCCACAGCAATGCGGGATCTGAGCCGAGTCTGCGACCCACACCACAGC
This sequence comes from Phacochoerus africanus, assembly GCF_016906955.1. Lineage (NCBI taxonomy): Eukaryota > Metazoa > Chordata > Mammalia > Artiodactyla > Suidae > Phacochoerus > Phacochoerus africanus. Next base: position 275,986,795 of record NC_062544.1, on the reverse strand, counting down.
TCACGGCAACACCAGATCCCCAACCCACTGAGCAAGGCCAGGGATCGAACCCTCAACCTCATCGTTCCTAGTCAGATTCATTAACCACTGCACCACAACAGGAACACCTCAATTTCAGTTTTGAGCTGGTGTGTAACACACTCTGTTTCTTTTCTTATGGGAAGCATCCTATTCCTTCTAAGGACTGCATTTATTTTTTGACAAACATATTGTGTCATTTTAGTGAATGACCCCAGAAATCCCTGACTCGGGAGGCAGAAAAGAGGGGTTCCTGGTACTGAGATACTGTTTTCGTTTGGTTTTGTCTTTCACACTCATTTCCTCAGCTAACTAGTTATCTTGACTGACTTGCTGGAGAATCAGAGAAGACTGCTCACAAAGTAGCAAGTTACACAGGAGACAAAGACTGGGCAGGGAGGAGGAGGCTAAGGATGTTAACTCATCTGGTTGTCCTTCCTGAGCCACAAAGATTAAGCCCTGGAGAGTATTTTAAGAGGAATTAGTACATCAGCCATAGTGAGAGGGGACACACAACCCCTCCTCCATCTGCAAAGAGACAACAGAAAACTCGAAATCTACAATTTGAAGAAACCCGCCTAGTTTCATGGAACCATAGGCAAATCATCTTCTACCAAGAAACCGATCTTTCCAGTATATTCTGCTCCCAAACTTGGTTTCTCAGAAGGTTGGTTCCAAACGTATTACAGGAGGATAAGTTACACCCCCGCTCGCTTATACCCATGAGTTCAAGGTCACCTCCTGGCTTCATGACACTCATGGTAGGTTTGCAAGTGGATGGAGAAAAGATGTTTGGATCAACCCCCAGCCTCTGCCTGGCCGGCTTCCCCATTTGAGGACTCACGTTTGTTGGCTTTCAGCTTCTTCTCATCCACGGGAATGAGGTCCACGTAATCCAGGTAGTACTCGTAGCTGTCGTACGGGGCGGGGGCGCTGGTCCTGTTGGCCATGTCTGCGGCGCTGGGAGGCGGCCCCTGCGGAGCTGCTCAGACCTCTCACTGATTCCTGTAAAATCATCCAAGTGTGGCTGTGGGTCTCCAGGCTCAAGGCCTGCCCACTCATCAGAGCTGCTGGGCTGGGAAAAAGGTCAGGGGGGTGTGCCTGACATCTTCAGCGTGCGAGCGGAACACTCCATCCTGCCTGGATGACAGATCTTCAAAACAAACAGAGCTGCAAGGCGGGAGCCTGAGGTCCCCGTGCAGCTCCAGGGAGGTCCTCAGCGTCAGGACAGAAAAGCAGATCCCTCCCTCAGGGGCAGGGGGGGGGAGGGGGGCTTGAAAGGCAAGATGGGGACGAGGAGAGGGCCATCCCTTTTGGCCTTACATACTTAAGAGGTAATCAAATCAAAAGCCTGGTAGTGCCCTTGACTTACATTCAGGCAGTTCGTCGTGCTATTAGGCAACCAGAAAATCACTGGCTTAGATTTCTCATCCGAGGGCGGAAACTGAGTGGTGTCGACCCTGAACTTGCAACCTCTCTCGTGTACACACCACCGATCAATCACACTGAAAGAATCCTCGCTCCAATTAAGCACACCCCCCAGCTTTTACTGGAGCCCCCAAGAACCGACTGAACAGCAGCCTCTGTTCAGACTGGAGAGGCTGTTTTCCAAGTCAAGAGCCCACATGAATTGCACTCTTGGAAAATAAGGCCCCAGGGTTCACCAGCCCTTGGCTGATGACAAGTGCAACAGGGAATCTTCTGGATTTCCGTAGGGCCTGACTCCAACTTGTACACTCACTCTTCTAAGAGCTCAGATGTAAGCGAGAGGCACCTTCCAAATATGGGAGATGGGATCCCAAGAGTTTAGCCTTTGAGAATCAGTTATGAAATCAAAATACACAGAACGATGGGGGCTTCTCTGCCAATCCTATCAACTTTCTAGTAGTCTTGAGTCAGGTTTCCACTGCCAGGGGAAAGCTGGGCGCTGAAAGTGTAGACAGTGAGCCCAGATAACTTTAGGCACCCAGGGCTGTGGGGCCTGTGGGATTCTTCAGGGACCCCTCCCCCTGAACTGAACCAAGGTGCCTCAGTTGATTCAAAAGGGGGAAATGGGCTCCTGGGTTTCCAAAGCAAGAGGGGTGAAAGATTCATTGGGAAAGACACTCTGTATATCATGCATGTATTTGCGTACTTCCAGATGCTGCTCTATATGCTGCTGTGCATGTGACTCCCAGGAGCCCTTGTTTAAAACTATAATTCAAAATGTTACATGCACCTCCAGGTTCAGGGCAGCACTATTCACAGTAGCCAAGACATGGAAACCACCTAAATATCCATCAGTAGAGGAATGGATTAAGAAGATGTGGTACATATATACAATGGAATACTACTGAGCCATAAAAAAGAATGAAACAATGACATTTGCAGCAACATGCATGCAACTAGAGATGATCAGATTAAGTGAAGTTAATCAGAAAGAGAAAGACAAATACCATATGATATCATTTATACGTAATCTAAAATATGGCACAGGAGTTCCTGTCGTGGCTCAGCAGAAATGAATGTGACTAGCATCCATGAGGACGCAGGTCCCATCCCTGGCCTTGCTCAGCAGATTGAGGATCCAGCGTTGCTGTGAGCTGTGGTGTAAGTTGCAGATGCGGCTGGGATCTGGCTTTGCAATGGCTTCGGTGTAGGCTGGCAGCTACAGTTCCGATTGGACCGCTAGTCTGGGAACCTCCATATGCCAAAGGTGGGGCCCTAAAATTAAAAAAAGACAATAAAATGAAATAAGGCACAAGTGAACCTATCTATGAAACAGAAAAAAACTCATGGACATAGAGAACAGACTTATGGTTGCCAAGGGGGAGAGGGGGGAAGTGGGATGGACTGGGAGTTTGTGGTTAGTAGATGAAAACCATTACATTTAGAATGGATAGACAATAAGGTTCTATTTTATAGCACAGGGAACTATATCCAATCTCCTGAGGTCGACCAGGATGGAAAATAATATAAGCATGTATGTATAGGTATAACTGAATTACTTTGCCGTACAGCAGAAATTGGCACAACGTTGTAAATCATCTTAATAAAAAAAAAGACAGAGATCTCTGACTTTTAAGGATGTGTTGAAACAGAAGCGATTATGCTACTAGCTCTTCCTTGATTGGGATTGTGCATATTTTTATGCTTTTAAGCAATTGAATGTGTATCCATTCAAGTCACTCTAATTTTTCCTTTTCTCCTTCTCAACTTAGGAGGTTGGAAGGTTGAGTCAAGGGGATTTGCAGAATTGGCAGGTGGAGTTTGAGAGTAGTTGAGTCGAAAGGCAATGCTTGCCCCTGTGTCCACCAATCCCTGGCTCTTCCTCCTTGGTCTCCTTCAAGTTAAAACCCCCCCAAGGCCCAGGATGACATCTCTGATCCTGCCAGGCCCCCGTGCTTTTCCCTCCCCTCAACCTCAGTCTTGTGTTTTGTTGTCACTATCACCCTTCACAAAATTGTTTGTATTTTTAAATTTTATTTTTTATTTTTTTAACATTTTTAATTTTTTTATGGCCACACCTGTGGCATATGGAAGTTCCCAGGCAAGGGGTTGAAGTGGAGCTGCAGCTGGCAGCCTACCTCACAGTCACAGCAATGCCAGATCCAAGATGCCCATGTGACCTATGCTGCAGCTCTTGGCAACCCTGGATACTTAACCCACTGAGCATGGCCGGGGATCAAACCCACATCCTCATGGAGACTAGTCATGTTCTTAACCTGCTGAGCCACATTTTAGGGGGGAACTCGAAGAAATTATTTTTAAATTGATGTATAGTTTACAATGAATGAAAGGCCTACATCCTACCGATATAGCTTGATGAATATTACAGGCACACACAAACTCACACACACACACACACACACACACACACACACACACACACACACACACACATGACCATCATCTAGATCAAGATATAGAAGGTCTCCACTGCCTCAGCAGCCTCCCTCAGCCACTTTCCTGGCAGAGAACCATCCCATGCACACCAAGGAAGCCACTATTCTGATTTCTTTTCCTTTTTCTTTTTTTTTTTTTTTGTCTTTTTGCCTTTTCTAGGGCTGCTCCCACGCCATATGGAAGTTCCCAGGCTAGGGGTCTAATCGGAGCCATAGCCACAGGCCTACACTAGAGCCACAGCAATGTGGGATCCGAGCCTCATCTGCAACCTACACCACAGCTCACGGCAACGCCGGATCCTTAACCCACTGAGCAAGGCCAGGGATCAAACCCGCAGCCTCATGGTTCCTAGTCGGATTCGTTAACCACTGCACCACGACAGGAACTCCCACTATTCTGATTTCTATCATTTGTTTTTGCCTGATTTCCAACCTCGTATAAATCTAATCGTAAAATACAATGTATAATCATTTATATCTCACTTCTTTTATTTCAACATGTTCTTTGGTTTCTCTGTAGCATTCCATTAGATGAATATTCCATAATTTATTTATCCATTCTCCTCTTGATGAACATTTGGTGATGACCTTCCATATGCCCTGGAGGTGGCCCTGAAAAGACACACACCAAAAAAAGTGTCAATACCAATTTACGCTCTCATCAGTAATATATATGTGGCGTGTTGCAAAAATGCCTACCATCCTTTGCCTTCCACGCTCAGCGACGTTGCCTTCTCTTCATATCAAAAATGAAGCCTGTTTCTCCATTTTGTGACTTGTTTTGGCCTTGACGAATAAGAAGAATGATTAAGGTGGGTAAGTTTCAGGCCAAGGCCTTAGAAGGCCCTCTATGTGCCCATGCTCCTGGACCCCTGCCCAATCGTTATGTCAATAAGCACAAGCTAGCCTGCTGGGTGCTCAGAGACATGCTGCCCAGTTGACAGCCAGCCAGCCCCCAGGAGTGGAGCACCCCACCGGACAGTAGTTGATTGTAAACTCATGCGTGAGCCCAGCAAAAATCCCAAGAACACACAGCTGAGCCTGACTTAAATGGCTAGTCTACAGCATCTTCAGATTTTTAGCTGATTGAATGGTTGTTCTTTTTTTGTTTATTTAATTTGATTTTTTATTAAAGAATAGTTGATTTACAATGTAGTGTTTGTGTCAGGTGTACTGCAAAGTGATTCAGATTCTTTTCCATTACAGGTTATTACAAGATTTTGAATATAATTCCCTGAGCTGGGCAGTAGGTCTCTGTTGTTGATTTTATATATAACCGAGTACATCTGTTAATCCCCAGCTCCTAATTTATCCCTCTTCTCCCTCCCCTCCCCCTTTGGTAACTATAAGTGAATGCTCGTTCTTTTAAGGGGTGATTTGTTACACCGAAAAAAGCAAATTTTTTTTTTTTGGTCTTTTTAGGGCTGCACCTGAAGCAAATGGAAGTTCCCAGGCTAGTGGCTGAATCAGAGCTGCAGCTACTAGCCTATACCACAGCCACAGCAATGCCAAATCTGAGCTGCTATGCAACCTACACCACAGCTCACAGCAACATTGGATCCTTAACCTGCTGAGTGAGGCCAGGGATCAAACCCACATCTTCATGGATTCTAGTTGGGTTTGTTACCGCTGAGCCATGACGGGAACTCCAGGAAAAGATAACTGATAACATGTGAGAATTCTGGTTGCTCCGCATCTTTACCAATGTTTGTTGTTGTCACATGCTAAGGAATACTACCATATTTTAAAATTCATTTCCATACACATTCTAACTTGCCTCGCTGCTTTTCAAAGTTTTTTAATGCAAAGACCAAGCTTTACATAATAGCTGCAATATCAGTATTTGTTGATAGTATCAATCATACTAAAATTTTGGAGTTCCCGTCAGTGGTGCAATGGAAACAAATCCAACTAGGAACCATGAGGTTGCAAGTTCAATCCCTGGCCTTGCTTGGGTTAAGGATCTGACATTGCCACGAGCTGTGGTGTAGGTAGCCGACGAAGCTCAGATCCCGCATTGCTGTGACTGTGGTGTAGGATGGCAGCTGTAGCTCTGATTCGACCCCTAGCCTGGGAACCTCCATATGCCATGGATGTGGCCCTAAAAAGCAAAAAACAAACAAACATAAAAACATATCAAAAGCTTTCCATGACATAAACAAAATATTTTCTAAAAATCAGAAATCTTAAGCCTGCAAAGAATAATATAACAACTACCAGCTAATCCAGGTTCTTGATATACAGACTTGTGAAATTAAAACCAAATTTAAAAGGTTTCAGTGATTGTGGAACGGCCTGTACCACAGTAACCGGCCCACAGATAACGAAGTCTGGATAAGATGTGATAAATCAATTATTTGGAGGCACTGGAGAGTGACTGAAAGTAGATGGAAACTGAAGGGAAGAAAACACTCGCCAGAAGAGAACTGACTGGCTGAGATTTGTATTTAAATAGCATTTCCTCTGCTTGTGTGTTTCCCGAGTACTCACCGCATGGAACAGTGTAAACTCCAGCAGAAAAGTGAAGTTGCATCGGCTTGAGGAGTCAGAGGACAGAACTTGGGGCAGCGTTCAGGGAGTTAGAAAGTGTGGGGAGGGGAGTCGTGGACGGTAGAGGGTCACAGAACCCTCCAATCTGTGTGTAAACATTGCTCGAATTCTTGCCTAAGGTACAGAACGGCCCTGAAAGAGATCATGATAGCCAAATCTGGAATGACTTGAGCAAAATACATAACAACCGTGTTGGAGTAAAACCCATAGGCTAGGAGTTCCCGTTGTGGCTCAGTGGAAACAAATCTGATTAGTATCCATGAGGACACAGGTTCGATCCCTGGCCTCGCTCAGTGAGTTAAGAATCCGGCATTGCCGTGAGCTGTGGTGTAGATCACAGACTCGGCTCGGATCTGGCGTTGCTGTGCTGTGATGTAGGCTGGCAGCGACAGCTTGGATTCAACCCCTAGCCTGGGAACTTCCATATGCCACGGGTGTAGCCCCCCTCCCCCAGCAAAAAAAAAGGCAAAAACCCATAGGATAAAGTAAATATCCATGAATCCACATTGATATAAATAAATGTCTAAATAAATAAACAGGAGTTCCCATCGTGGCACAGTGGTTAACGAATCCAGCTAGGAACCATGTGGTTGCAGGTTTAATCCCTGGCCTTGCTCAGTGGGTTAAGGATCTGGGTATTGCCATGAGCCGTGGTGTAGGTCGCAGACACAGCTTGGATCTGGCATTGCTGTGGCTCTGGTGTAGGCTGGCGGCTATAGCTCTGATTAGACCCCTGGCCTGGGAACCTCCATATGCTGTGGGAATGGCCCTAGAAATGGCAAAAAGACAAAATAAATAAATAAACAAATGATAGAGAAAGAATGGCCCTTTCTAACAGAAGAATTACAGTTAAAAAAAAAAATGGAGAAGGACAGAAATAGAAAACCGCTACTAGAACATAACAACAGTAATTGCTGGCAGGCAGGCTCGCTGATGGCTGCAGAAGCTGGGGGAGGGCTGTTGGAAGAGAAACAATCTTTGCACAGTTTAAAAGGTATCCGCTCCAAGTTACTTATTAGTTACACAGAGAAAAATGATCACTTTACAATGAGAAAACCCAGGAGGTCCCACGGTGGCTCAGTAGTAATGCACCTGACTAGTATCCATGAGGATGTGGGTTTGATCCCTGGCCTCGCTCAGTGGGTTAAGGATCTGGCATTGCTGTCAGCTGTGGTGTAGACTGCAGATGTGGCCTCTTTCGACCCCTAGCCTGGAAGTTCAATATGCTTAGGGTGCAGCCCTAAAAAACAAAAAAAAAAAAAAAAAGAGGAAGAGGGAACACAGCAGATACAACCTTAAACAAGTCATGGGGTTAATGTCCTCAGTAATGAGACATAGTGATGTCACGTGCCCACCAAGGAGGGCACATCACCTCTGCAGTACTCTTGCTAAAATGCACAACTTTGGAGTTCCCAGTGTGGCTCGGTGGTATGAACACGACTAGTATCCATGAAGACTCAGATTCAATCCCTGGCCTCGCTCAGTGGGTTAAGGATCTGGTGTTGCCATGAGCTGTGGTGTAGGTCACAGACGTGGCTTGGATGTGGCATTGCTGTGGCTGTGGTGTAGGCCAGCAGCTGCAGCTCCAATTCAACCCCTAGCCTGGAAACTTCCAGGTGCCCTGGCTTTGGCCCTAAAAAGAACTTCCCCCACAAAAATGTATAACCTCAATCTAATCATGATAAAATACCAGGAAACACCATAGGGAAGGACATTCTACAAAGTAACTGACCCGAGTTCTTCGAAAGGATCAGGTAATAAAAGTCAAGGAAACACTAGGGAAATGTCACAGATTGCTGCAGATTAAAGAGGCATCGCAAGTAATGCAATGTGACATTCTCGATGGGCTCCTGGATTAGAAAAAGGACACTAGGATATTATACACCTTAATGTACACATGTTCTGGAGTTCCCGTCATGGTGCAGTGGTTAACGAATCCGACTAGGAACCATTAGGTTGAGGGTTCGATCCCTGGCCTTGCTCAGTGGGTTAAGGATCCGGTGTTGCCGTGAGCTGTGGTGTAGGTTGCAGACAGGGCTCGGATCCCGCATTGCTGTGGCTCTGGAGTAGGCCGGCGGCTACAGCTCTGATTAGACCCCTGGTCTGGGAACCTGCATATGTTCTGTGTCAAATATATCTTAATAAGACTGGAAAAAATGTTTTTTTGGCCGCACCCACGGCCTATGAAAGTTTCCCATCCAGGGATAGAATCCGAGCCTCAGCTGCAGCCTATACCACAGCTGCAGCAACACCAGATCCTCAATGCACTGTGCTGGGCAGGCCATCAAACCTGCACCTCAGCAGTGACCCGAGCCACTGCAGACACAACACCAGATCCTTAACCCGCAGCACCACAGCAGGTACTCCGGGAAAAAAATGTTTTAAATCAAAAAGGTTATTGGTGGGAAATCTGGTGAGATCAGTATAAAATCTACAGTTTAGGCAATAGTGTTCCACCAAAGTTATTTTCTTGGTTTTGCTGATGCTGGGACCTCTTTGTACTATTTTTTTTTTAATACCTCTGTATGTCTTACATTATTTCAAAATACAAATTAAGAAAAAAATCCTTGTTCTGGCATTGCTGCAGCTGTGGCTCAGATTCAATTCTTGGACCAGGAACTTCCATATGCTGTTGAGTGTGGTCATTAAAAAAATTTAAAAAAAAAATCCTTGGGTGATTCCTGAGCTGTATATGTGTGAGAGGAGATTCAAAGGAGCCTGGGGAAAAGTCATAACTAAAAGGATGAACGGGAGTTCCCTTTGTGCAGCAGATACAGCTCGGATCCTGTGTTACTGTGGCTGTGGGTAGGCCTGCAGCTATAGCTCCAATTTGACCCTTAGCCTCGGAACCTCTATGCTGTGAGTACAGCCCTAAAAAGAAAAAAAAAAACCAAACAAAAACCCAACAGCAAAAAAAAAAAACCTAAGACAACTATAAATTTAGGGATCTAAGCTGCTTGGCCAACCCCAAAGGAAATAAGCAGAAAGCAAATCACATGTAAGCACATCACATTATGGTGTGATACAATTTAATGCAAAGCAAGCATAACAATAAAAAAAATCTGTGGGTGCTTAATAACAGTACTTCAAAATACATGAAACAGGAGTTCCCATCATGGCTCAGTGGTTAACAAATCTGACTAGGAACCATGAGGTTGCGGGTTCAATCCCTGGCCTTGCTCAGTGGGTTAACGATCCAGCGTTGCCATGAGCTGTGGTGTAGGTTGCAGACGCGGCTCGGATCCCAGGTTGCTGGGGCTTTGGCATAGGCTGGCGGCTACAGCTCTGATTAGACCCCTAGTCTGGGAACCTCCATATGCCACGAGGGTGTGGCCCTAGAAAAGGAAAAAAAAAAAAATACATGAAACAAAAGCTTACAGAACTAAGAAGAGAAAGGCAAATCTGCAAAATTTGGTTTCAATTACTATGATGTCAATATTTGATAGAATATCAAAATATCTGAAAGGATATAGATAATAAACAACATTACTGCTGTGGTTTGAACTGGGTGTTTTCCCCCCTTAAATTCATATGCTGAGTCTCTAAACTCCAATACTTAAGAATATGACTCTACTTAGAGTCTTTAAAGAGGTAATTCAGTTAAAACGAGGCCATTAAAGTGGAATATACTGGAAACCTTATAATATAGAAGAGGAGGAATTCCCATTGTGACTCAGCCGTTAATGAACCCAACTAGTATCCATGAGGATGCAGGTTCAATCCTTGGCCTTGCTCGGTGAGTTAAGGATCCGGCATTGCCATGAGCTGTGGTATAGGTCACAGAAGCAGCTTGGATCCTGCATGGCTGTGGCTGTGGTGTAGGCCAGCAGCTGCAGCTCTGATTCAAGCTTCTACATGCCACGCAGGTTCGGCCCCCAAAAGACAAAAAATAATAATAACGATAACATAGAAGAGGAGATTAGGACACAGACACACGCAGAGGAAAGGCCACGTGAGGCCATAGTGAGAAGGTTGCTGTCTGCAAGCTGGGGAGAGAGGCCTCAGAATAAAACCAACGTGGTTGACACTTTGATCTCAGACTCCTGGCCTCTGAAATTGTGAGAAAATGAATTTCTTTTTTTTTTTAATCTTTTTTTTTTTTTTTTTAGGGCTGCACCTGAATGGCATATGGAAGTTCCCAGGTTAAGGGTTGAATCGGTGCTGCAGCTGCCAGCCTACACCACAGCCACAGCAATGTGGGATCCGAGCTGTGTCTTTGACCTACCTCCCAGCTTATAGAAACGCCAGATCCTTAACCCGCTGACCGAGGCCAGGGATCAAACCTGCATCCTCATGGATGCTAGTCAGATTCCTTTCCTCTGAGCCCCGACAGGAACTCCACATTCTCTTTTCTTTTCGTCTTCTTGCCATTTCTTGGGCCACTCCTGCAGCATATGGAGGTTCCCAGGCTAGGGGTCCAATCGTAGCTATAGCCGCCGGCCTAGACAGGACCCACAGCAACTCGGGATCTTAGCCTCGTCTGCAACCTACACCACAGCTCACGGCAATGCCTGATCCTTAACCCACTGAGCGAGGCCAGGGATCGAACCCACAACCTCATGGTTCCTAGTTAGATTTGTTAACCACTGGGCCACGGCAGGAACTCCTCCACAGTCCCTTTCTTATGTTATCTTCCATCACGGTCCATCCCAAGAGACCAGGTATAGTTCCCTGTGCTGTACTGTAGGTCCTGATTGTTTATCCATTCCAAATGGAATAGTTGGCATCTACTAACCCCAAACTCCCCGTCCATCCCACTCCCTCCCCCGACTCCCTTGGCAACCACAGTTCTGCCAGTTGAACATAATCTAATTTCATTAGTTTGGAATTTTCCCTTCTGACAGCATACGGATTGTTTAAATGAATTTATTGGTCTGGTAATAATCTTGACTTTTAAATACCCGTGAAAGTGCTCTGAGAGAAAAACAGATTTTAAAAAAAGTTTTCGCCTTTGACATAAGTCAGAACTAATACCCCCATCAAGGTCAGCTCTCCGAGATAACCATGACATGTTTATATTAACAAATACCTCGGAGACCTTGACAGTTGGCATTGTTTTTCTTTCCGCTTTAATTTATAACCCCAAACTTGAAGGTGAAGTTGTTTTTCCTTCAGTGTTTTCTTTCTTTCTTTCTTTCTTTTTTTTTTTTCAGTGCTGCACCCATGGCATATGGAGGTTCCCAGGCCAGGGGTCAAAATGGAGCTGTAGCCAACGGCCTGCGCCACAGCCACAGCCACAGACACACAGGATCCAAGCCGTGTCTGCGACCTACACCACAGCTCATGGCAACACCGGATCCTTAACCCACCGAGTGAGGCCAGGGATCGAACTTGTGTCCTCAGGATGCTAGTCAGGTTCATTTCTGCTGGGCCCCAATGGGAACTCCGTGCAGTGTTTTCTTTTACGGGGAATGTGCACAGTTGTGAGCGATCCTTGTGCCGACAGATCAGCACAGGGGAGAAGGTGAAGGAAGCGAGGAGGGGAGGAAACAGACATTCCCTGAACAAGGACCTGAGCTGGCTACTGTATTTGGTGTTTTCTGTGCTGTTCAGGTGTTGGGAGCCCCGTTATCCTGGCAGAGAGCTGGGATGCAGCCAGGTGGGACAACCTCCAAGCTCTGCCCAGTACACCTAGGACTTGCATGCTGTGCTGTATTAGTGTCCTGTGGCTGCCGTGACAAATTATCACAGACTTGGTGGCTTCAAAACAGCACAGATTCTATTTTTTTTTTTTTTTTTTGCTTTTTTAGGGCTGCGCCTATGGCATGTGGATGTTCCCAGGCTAGGGGATGAATCGGAGCTGCAGCTGCTGGCCTACACCACAGTCACAGCAACAGGGAATCTGAACGGAGTCTGTGACCTACACTGCAGCTCATGGCAACACCGGATCCTTAACCCACTGAGCGAGGCCAGGGATCCAACCTCATCCTCATGGATGCTAGTCGGGTTCCTTACTGCTGAGCCACAACAGGAACTCCCAGTGCAGTTTTTTTTTTTTTTTTTTAATCTTACAGTCTTGGAAATCAAATATTCAAAATGAGTTATGGGGCTAAAATCAAGGTGTTGTCAGAATGGGTTCTGTTACTAAGGAGGGTTCTTGGCTTCCTTAATCGATAGAGACTGATGATGAGGCCAGACAAGAAAATTCAGGCAAGGCTTTATTTGGGGCCCCTGCTGCAGCGGGGGCAGCAGAGACAAGCAAAAGATTCCCAAGGCGGGGTGAGCTGGTTCCTTCTATGGGGTGAGGGTGGGGGCAGGTCCAGGGCTCAGGTCAGAGAGGTGGCTTAGGTGGTCGGCTCATCCCTTTGGTGGTGCTCTGGGCAGGGGGCATGAGTAGTCCCCTGCTTTTGCTCTCGGTTCTTCACAAGTGGCTGGTGGTTTTTTCAGTTGTGTTATATTTTGTTGTCCACAATTTTGTTGTCCCCAATCACATATGCACACAGTTATTTTTAGGCGCTTATAGTTTCTTTGTATTTTGTTGCTGGAGGAGCTGTTTATCCACGAGCAAGCACTGCAGCAAAGGGGCCCAGGTCCCAGGTCCCAGCTCCTTCTGGTGGCCTGGGGGAAAATCTAATTCCTTGTGTTTTCCAGCTTCTGGAGGCTGGTCCTCATCTCTTGGCTTGTGTTCCCACCACACTTTCTTCTTCTTCCTTTTTTTTTTTTTTTTTTTTTTGGTTTTAGAGTCACACCCGAGGCTTTAGTTTCCAAGCTGGGGGTCGAATGGGAGCTGCAGCTGCCGGCCTACACCACAGCACCAGATCAGAGCTGGGTCTATGGCCTACACCACAGCTCAGGGCAATGCCGGATCCTTTAACCCACTGAGTGAGGCCAGAGATTGAACTAGTATCCTCACAGATACTAGTTAGGTTCTTAACCTGCTGAGCCGCAGTGGGAACTGCCTTTTTTTTTTTTTGGCTGCCCACAGCATGTGGAGTTCCTGGACCCAGGATTAGATCCCAGCTGCAGTTGCAACCTATGTCACAGCTGCAGCAGTGCTGGATCCTTAACCCACTATGCCGGGATGGATCAAATCTGCACCCCAGCCTCGTCTGCGACCTACACCACAGCTCATGGCAACACCGGAACCTTAATCCACTGAGTGAGGCCAAGGATCGAACCCACAACCTCATGGTTCCTAGTAGGATTCGTTTGCACTGTGCCACAACAGGAACTCCTTCTCATAATTTCTTTTATAGTTAATGTGTTCAAATCAGGAACAAAGAAGTTGCATGTGTTGCAATTGATTGAAATGACTCCCAAGTCTTCTTATTAAATTTATAGGTTTCCTCCCCTCCTACTATTTAAAGAAATTTATTTGTTGAGGAAATGAGTTATCCATCCTGAAGAGTTTGCCAGTTGGATCCCATGTGGAGTTAGTCATGTTCCCCATTCCTTGTTTTTCCTGGAAGGAGAAGGTAAATCTAGAGACTGAATCAGATTTAGGTTCTTTTTTGGGGGGGCGGGGGGCGGGGAGAGGGAGGGAGGGAATGGGGGGCTGGGAGAGAAGCTGCAGTCACTTCACTGACCAGACGCCGAGCAATTTTAGTTTTTTTTTTATTGGTAAGACTACTGCTGTTTAAAACTTAAAAATTAAAAGAATTAAAAACATAAAACTAACAGTTAACAAAACACAGAAGGGAAAGATTATCTCTTCTCTGTTTTTTGTTTCTTTATTTTTATGGGGAAAGATTATCTCATAAGCTGTGTGGTGTCCTACCCCCAAGAGACACATAATGTCTCATTCCTTATTTTGTGGGCAGTTATCATCAGTGATGATCATTGCTGAAGTCCTTGAATGCATTAAACATTGTAAAAATGGTAGTTTCCTTTTTTTTTTGCTTTTTAGGGCCGCACTTGGGACATATGGAGGTTCCCAGGCTAAGGGTCTAATCTGAGCTGTAGCTGCCGGCCTACGCCACCAGCCACAGCAATGCAGGATCCAAGCCACATCTTCAGCCTACACCACAGCTCACAGCAACCCCGGATCCTTAACCCACTGAGCGAGACCAGGGATCAAACCCATAACCTCATGGTTCCTAGTCGGATTCGTTTCCACTGTATCGCAACGGGGACTCCAAAATGGTGGTTTCTTTATTCTATCATTTCTTCTGTTCTTATAGCTACTACCATTTTTTAAAAAAAATTGGGTGGGGGAAGGGAAATCTTCCTTTATGAACTATTTGGTTACTGGAAGTGTAGTTCACATCAAGATGGGATACATGTCTGATTTACTTCTTTGTTTTTTTCTTCTTTTTAAATTTTTTTCTGCCAATTTTCAAAATAAGGGTTGGGATTCCTAGAACCTTTCAGCAGGAAACAGTGAGAGGATTTTTGTTTGTGTTTTGTTTTTGTTTTTAATGATTATGGGCTCGTGCAATTAAATTTATTCATGTGTTCCAATCCATTACAGATAGTATCTTTACTGAGGCACAAGTCACCTCATATTTGCACTCAAATGCTCTGTCCCTGAGCTCTACGCCCCAAATTACTTCATATTTGGACAGTGAGAGGCTCTTCGGGTTGGTGACATTAATAGTTTGCTTTGTTTTGGTTTTTATAGCTTCTTGGCTTTTTGGAAGGGCAAGAGGTTCCAGGTTCATTGTGTGCATTTCCTACCCCAGAGCGTGGATTCAATCATTTCTCCAAGGACTCCTGGTTTCTTGTAGTAGGAAATATTTAGCTTTCATAGTCTGGATACTAAGGATACTTATTGCTATTGAGTTGGTTATGTGTTCAGGCCCATTCAATATAGAGACCTAAGAAATTATTTTTTAAAGTAAAAAAAAAATTATGAGTTTAACCGATACTTTTTTTTTTTTTAATCTTTTTAGGGCCACATCCGTGGCATATGGAGGTTCCCAGGCTAGGAGTCAAATCCGATCTGCAGCTGCCGACATACACCACAGCCATAGCAATGTGGGATCCGAGCTGTGTCTCCGACTTACACCACAGTTCACGGCAACACCGGATCCTTAACCCACTGAGGGAGACCAGGGATAGAACCCGCATCCTCATGGTTTGTTTCCACTGGGCCGCAGTGGGAACTCCCATACTGATACTTTTCAATTCAAAATCATCTAGAGGTTTACTCAACCTTTTCTTTCTGATCTGTATCTCTTTTCTCCAAAACTTAAGATCTTATTCCTAAAATAATAGTATAACTACCCATATACGATACACGCAGTCACAGAATAATAATATCAACAAGAAGAACATAATTACTGAAAACAATTTCAGCCCTTGTGTTTGTGGGGGGATTGTCCTTAGAGTGTCTCCTTCGTTGTAAGTATAGTCAACATCATGTTTTAAGGTCATTTGAAATTGTTCTTCTCTACGAAGTTATACCACTGCTGAAATATGCCCATATCTTGAAATTGTCCATATCTTGAAATATGTCCATATCTTGAAATTGCTTTTTAAAATTCTACTTTGTTTTATAATTATGTAATGCTTATAATTATAAAATATGTACATGATTCCAAAATCAAATCTACAAAATAAGGCATATTTTTAGAACTCTAGCTTCTGTTCTCTTACTGTTACTTTCCACTTGAGTAAGCATTTTTATTAAATTGAAGTATAGTTAATTTACACTATTGTGTTTAAAATGTACTTTACAATATATGTATCTGAATGTATATATACAATTATATATACAATATAATTTACAATGTATATCTGAATCACTTTGTCATATATTTGAAACTAACACAATAATATATAAAATATATATTATATGTAATATCAATAATATATATCACATGTAATATCAATATTATATAATATAAATAATACATATAATTGATATATTATATATATCAATTACTCATTCTATATATGTAATTATATTATAATCTATACATAATGTTGTAAAATTAATATAATATTATATATAATATATATTCTATGTATATTCTTTTTCAGATAATTTTCCATTATAGGTTATTATAAGATATTGACTATAGTTCTCTGTGCCATACAGTAGGTCCTTGTTGTTTATTTTATATGCAATAGCATGTATATGTTAATCCCAAACTCCTAATTTATCTCTCTCCTTCCATCCCCCTCCAGAAAACCACGAGTTTGTTTTCTATGTCTCTGAGTCTATTTCTGTTTTGTAAATAAGTTAATATGGATCATTTTTTCCAAAATTCCACAAATAAGTGATATCACATAATATCTTCCTTTCTCTGTCTGACTTACTTCACTTAATATGATAATCTCTAGCTCCATCCATGTTGCTGCAGCTGGCATTACTTCATTTTTTATGGCTCAGTAATATTCCATTGAATATATATACCACATCTTCCTTATCCATTCCTCTGTCAAAGGACATTTAGGTTGCTTATGAGTAGGCACTTGAAAAAAAGTTTTTGCTTTATCCTTTAATTTAAAAGATTAAGTAAATATGTACATCTGTCCCCTTTCCCTTTTTATAACTGCAATAGCAAACTACATTTGTTTTCTTACGCTTTGCTCTTTTCACCTGACAGTTTTTTCTGGAGACCCCTCCATGGCATGTAGAGATACTTCTTTTTCTTTTTTTACAGTTACACCCTTCCATTGTGTGGACATACTACACCATACTCATCCTGCACCTAGTGGGTGGCTCTTTGGGTTGTTGTCAGTCTTTGCTGTTACAGGGAGTGTTGCAATACTTTGGGTTCATGCTTTTATCATATTTTTTTCTTTTTATAGCCCACCTGAAGCATATGGACGTTCCCAAGCTAGGGATTGAATCATAGCCACAGCGTCTGTCCTACACCACAGCTACAGCAATACTAACCTATGCCACAGCTTGCAGCAATGCTGGATACTTAACCCAGTGAGCAAAGCCAGGGATTAAACCTGCATCCTCAGGGACACTGTGTCAGGTTCTTAACCCACTGAGCCACAGTAAGAACTCCATGTCACTATGTTTTTGGAATGGATTACTGAAAGTGAGAATTCTATGTCACAGGATACATACATATGTAATTGTGTTAGACATTGCCACAGTTATAGAAGTTATATGTTATATCCCTATCAGATAGGAAACTATCTGTTTTCCTGGACAATGATCTGAGCAACAGATTCTGTTGCCAAACTTCTGATTTTATCAAACTGATAGGTGAGCTGTTGGTTTCCAGTGTGGTTTAAAGATCAGTATAGCCGAGGAGTTCCCGTCGTGGCTCAGTGGTTAACGAATCTGACTAGGAGCCATGAGGTTGCAGGTTCGATCCCTGGCCTTGATCAGTGGGTTAAGGATCCGGTGTTGC